>NC_091940.1:23308619-23641744 GCF_041260155.1 Ptychodera flava | reverse complement strand
ACAGACATGGCTAAACCATATGCTCACGTGTGTGAACACGTGAGCAAAAAATGGGACATTTTTGAACTGCAGGTGCTTGACCTGTCACTGCCGATACTGAAAACATTGAGGTCACGATCGCACTACGTCAAACAGAAAGCTCGAAAAGTTGGCAAATTACGACTTATCATGCTCTCTTGCTGCCATGATGTTGTAGTGAGGTTAGTCACGAGGTTAACCACGACCGAATTTTTCCTAACTTGGCCTTGCATAGCGTTAAAACAAAGGCCGAAATTAGCCGATGTCAAAATCAAAACACGAAGTCTTCGAAGTCAGTGACGTAATCGAGTTGAGATCTGGGCATGCGCAGTCGTTCGAAAACGACCCTCCAAATTTAGAGTGGTAACGAACTGTTAATAAGGGCATCATCATGCACACTCTTTTCCAAAAGTTGTCATATGTTGCCCCAGACTGTAATAGTGGTCGCCAGCTGTCAGACAATAACAAAGATTACACTGATGTGTCAAGACGATGTCATTGGTCATTCACATGGTTGTAACTGTATCTGCAATTATTTCACTGTCTCTTGATTAATTAGGTACTTTTTTGCTGGTTCATATTTCTCCTGTATTTCGCACTTTATAAGGGTGTCTTTTTTTCTTGAAAACCCCAGATCAAAGTAAGGAGTGTTTTGAAATTTTGCGTAACAAGCATAGGTACCCAGCTTTTCCTGTGAGTGCCAAGACCGTGTTCCGGGTTTATAAAAGAGCATCGCGTATGCCAAAATGGTCTGCCATGTACGAGTCAATAAATCTATCAAACCAAACAAATGCCTGGGAGAGATGTTTTCTTCTTGGTACAATTTGTCAAAGCGCCCACCTGTTGTCAGGGCCTGGTTGGGACGGGGCAAACAAAACTTAGACTATCGACAGTCCCTTGTGCCTTTTCTTTTCTATTATTGATATTGTCTCTCGTACATACGGGTTGGGGTGGGGCCCGGGACTGGGGCCGCAAGCGTAGCGCCGAAGGCGCGAGTCAGGAATGCCCCCGGTGGTGTCACTGTCGGGGGAAATGGGTATCCATGCATGGTCCTAAAATCACGGGGAGCGGAGTGTTTTTATTCCCTATCACGGGTCCGTGAAATCGAGAAAAAGGCGTTAAAAATTGTACTTACCAAAACCTGGCTTAAGAAAGGTTTTAAATATCCCAGGAAATACCTATCAGACACTCAAACTTCACCAAAAGTTTCATTGTGCGTTTTCTATGCTTTGATCTGGTAATTCGAAATCTAATGAATTTTATGGGTTGACATTCCTGTTCCAAAGTTGACAGTTTCTTTCAGACTCTGATGTGTTAATATATGTGAAAACAATAATTCAGCATTGACCTTACTCTAACATTACGTCTCCCTCTCCTGGATTTTGTAAGTAAGGGGTAATTTTGGTCGTATTTTCTCCCGTATTTCTCAAAATAAGGGGGTAGTTTTTGTTGAAAAATCAAAGATTGGGGTATTTTGAAATTTGTAGAATGAGCAGGCTGCCCATGCTCTCTGAGAGTGACGCCACCGGGGGAATGCCTGCAAATACCGAAGACTGACTCAGTCGAATCCAGCGGAACTGCAACGACGAAATGGCGCAAACGACTGCCGACAGTCTCAACAAACTTAAGGTGACACTTTTATTTTTTTGTTTCTCATCTCCAGAGGAAAACTCGGGCAGGGCGGGCGGTCGCAAAAAAGAAACAAGAACCATATATTTAAAACCTTTCTTAAGCCAGGTTTTTGGTAAAGTACAATTTTTAACGCCTTTTTCTCGATTTCACGGACCCGTGATAGGGAATAAAGACACTCCGCTCCCCGTGATTTTAGGACCATGCATGGATACCCATTTCCCCCGACAGTGACACCACTGGGGGCATTCCTGACTCGCGCCTTCGGCGCTACGCTTGCGGCCCCAGTCCCGGGCCTCACCCCAACCCCGTATGTTACGAGAGACAATATCAATAATAGAAAAGAAAAGGCACAAGGGACTGTCGATAGTCTAAGTTTTGTTTGCCCTGTCCCAAAAAGGCCCTGATAACAGGTGGGCGCTTTGACAAATTGTAGCAAGAAGAAAACATCTCTCCCAGGCATTTGTTTGGTTTGATAGATTTATTGACTCGTACATGGCAGACCATTTTGGCATACCCGATGCTCTTTTGTAAACCCGGAACACGGTCTTGGCACTCACAGGAAAAGCTGGTACCTATGCTTGATACGCAAAATTTCAAAACACTCCTTACTTTGATCTGGGGTTTTCAAGAAAAGAAGACACCCTTATAAAGTGCGAAATACAGGAGAAATAAGAATCAGCAAAAAAGTACCTAATTAATAAAGAGACAGCGAAATAATTGCAGATACAGTTACAACCATGTGAATGACCAATGACATCGTCTTGACACATCAGTGTAATCTTTGTAATTGTCTGACAGCTGGCGACCACTATTACAGTCTGGGGCAACATATGACAACTTTGGGAAAAGAGTGTTCATGATGATGCCCTTATTAAAATAGTCACATTTTCACCTCAGCGCTGAAATGGTTGTACGTGTATTAAAGAACATTGTTTACCAGATTTCAAAGTGTTATTCTAATCCTTTCATGGATAAACCTTTGCAAAAAGTACGTGTTTTCACGGGCCTAGATGATGAACAAAAAACTCCCGCTTTTCCATGATTTTGAGAACACGCTTGGGTATCCAAATTTCCATTAGAGTACCAAAATCAGGTTTATAACCCCTTTGTGAAGAGCAAATCTGGCACCTAATACGAATCCACTTCCAAGCTGATGATTCGATGAATGTAATATACAGTCACAGTCGAGCAGTCACTCCCAGGGGCTGTGTTACAGTGTAACAATTACCGTGCGACGCACCGTCTTTCTGACGTCTGAGTTAGCGACGCAGCATGCCATTGCGCATGTCTGCACCAAATTGGAAATAGGAAATAGCCTGTATTTCCTATTTTCAATTTACGTAGGGCTGGTGAGTAAACAAGGCTTCGCGTTGGCCGCAATCTGCTATCCGGACATAACATTATGCTTATTTCGAAATCATACGCTTATATTAGAAATAGAAATAGAAATACGAGTATATTTCAATATTCAATAGATTTAGCTTACAAGAAAAATCAACAAAAATTATCTTCAAATTTCTTTATTACAATTTCGTTGTGGTAAACAGATTGGCCGCGTTTTGTCACGGATTCGCAATAGCACCATAATGCTTATTTCGAAATGATAAATTGATATTTGAAATGGACAAAAGGAAATAGGGTATATTTCAATATGCGACAGATTTTATCTTAGCATGAAAATCCACAAAAAATCTGTTTCCAAATTCCTGTTTTGTCACGGATTATAATCGCTTCGCTATTGACGGAATAGAAAGTGATTAGCAGAGGGGTCATCTGGTTATGGTTAGAAAAAAAGAGGATGAATAATATTACTATGGCCAGGCAAAATTACTCCACCATTTCATTTTATTGGCTGCGAGATATTTCTTTACAGAACGTTCTAGTTGCCACCTCAGTATACAACTGTGATCTACACAAATAGATACGGTGACGGAAAATTGGAACTCGAATTTTGCAAGGTGAGTAGGTACGCGATGTTGTGAATTGGTATCTGTACGATAAATTATTGAATTCTCTGGCCTTGATGGGCAAATGTGCTGACAGAAAAATTATCCCAGAAGCTATCTGATGCCCGGTTCAGCTATGTATTTATTGCTTTCATTAGGTGTGAGTGATTTATTATGGTAGCGTATATGAATACACAGGCTGCATTTAACTCGAGTTGTGGGTGTGTGTGTGGGGGGGGGGGGGGGTCGTCGCGGTCAAGTTTGCAACAACTTACCTAGGTTACTGCAAAACGTTTTAGACCTGAAGTAGAAAATACAAATGAAAGAAACTATAAAAGCAATTATAAATCAGCCGTCGATAATTGTCCAATTGTATAATTGCAGATGAACAAATGCTGCCATTGCACACTTTAAGAAATGGATTTCGCCTGAGAGGTCTGACGTACATATCCGCTACCAAATACCCACATTGCCGTTCATGTAATTGCTTGACAATTAAACGTACTACTTGCCGGACTATTGTCCTTAAAATGCGCAAGTTCAATCAGTATAAAGAAAGAAAAGATGTTCACTGCTGGAAGTTTCTTTTTCACATTTTCTCGCCATCGTAAAGTCCACAGAGTGCCAACGAGGCGAAGGTAACGGCCTCAAATACTCTTGGCTCACTCTCGTAATCCTTGTAAAATGCCTTTGTACCGCGAAACGATAGGTCATGCGAAGCCTAGCTATAGCCACTTGTAATCAAACTGTTTGAAATGATTTTAATTAATCTATTGATCATAATTAGTTAAGTAATTTATTTTTTTAGTTATAAATTATTCGTTGTAACAGGCCTGTTCTGTTATCTGGAAGTTATGTAGAAGTGAATTACAATAGTAAAGTTTGTCTTAAAAACTAGTGTACACTAAGGTTCGGTATGCTACATACATTATTGAGGTAGCGTCAGATAGATATAATCCGACGAGATGGAGATGGCTGTAGATTGATTCGAAAGTGTATTCAATGTGCTGACTGAACATGTGATTATTGTTATAGACCATGCCAATATTGCGAGCAGATGAGATCACTAAAGTACAACAAAGGTATTGTTCTCCCGTTTGAATACCTATAGCAACCTATTTCAAGACTTGTTTAAGTTACAAACTTAAGCCAGGCACATACCAAAGACAGGATCATTAAATGTGATGCACTGTTGTCATTCTCATTATCTTGCCGCAATGCCTTGCTCTGTCTCCAAATCATTGTGTCCAGACACTCAACTTTATCTGCACCTCATGCACGTTCGTGTTGGAAATTTTGTTAACTATGATTCAAAGGTTTAGCCCAATTTTTTACTTGAAGTGTAATGTTTCGGTTCGGGCTTTTCTTTATTCTCCTTTCTCTTTTCGTTTATCTCTTTGATTTCACATAGTTTTAATTGAGATGGAGCAACTTCAGTACAGAAACCAATATGAAATCATTTTAAAAATGTACCTTACAATTTTGAAAATTGAGATCTTGTAGCTGTCATTTTTATGTTTAAATTAAATTGCATTTCCATTATGGCTTTATTATCAGATTCATTTCATTTACTTTTATTTCAATGGTGATTTTCTTTGCAAAGTGATTGTCGTTTGAAAGTTAAACACATTTTCGCTTTCAAAATCAAATTCACTTTCGTTTTGGTGTTGATAACTGTTGGCTAAATGATACTTCATTTTCGTTTCTATTTCCATTTTGCTATTTGCTCTGATTTAAATTAATTTTATCTTTGTCAGTTATCTTTACTTCTGATTTTCATTTTCATTGTATTTTAATTTTCAAATTACTTTCAGTTCGAGTATATTATCATTGGTATGCTATTCTATGGTTATTCGGACATTATGTCGTTCTTTTATAGTGATTGTGCCAAGATGTTTGTGCCACGGTTAAAGGTATACAGTCACCTGTTATCTAAATGTGCACATATATGGTCGAGGGCTTTGCTTGCTATTCAAAATGCCCATGTGAGGGCGCTTTTTTAAAAAGCGGCCACCTGCTTAAAATCTGTGATTTTTTAGATTTTCTCTTCCCATTGTAACTGTGGCAAAAAGGGAACAGGTGACAGTATACCTTTAAATGAAATTGGCCTTGGCATGTCAGACACCGTCGGCCTGCTAAAAGCAAAACGGCTGCCAAGCGGCCATATTTTATCATATACCCAGCCCCATATCCCTCCATCCTGGTAACGTTTACCGTAAAATATCAGCCTTGATATTTTACAGTAATCTTCGAGATATACACAATAAACGTCGTCAGTTTTTAAATGTTCCCGAACAATGTATTAACAATTTGATAGTAAATAAAGTTAACAAACAAAATGGCTGCCGTTAATTCTCCGCCTACGATGCAATTTATTTGGAGAGCTCTGAGGAACAAGGATATTTTGGGTAGCTAAGTACAAGAATATTATTACATGCCTCGAGGTGAATGCAAATCAGTGCATTGATTTGAATAGGAACATCCGGGATGTTAGCGGGCCGGTGAACGATGTACTGACCGGTTTCCATGGTTACCCGGGCCAGTGAAACCTTTCGATGTTTTCGACGTCAAAGTTGACGCTTAACGCTAGATGTAAAATATCCATGTGCGCACTGCTATTTTGACTTTCGTTAAAATCTGTCTGATGCCGGTCGATAATGGTAAAATTCTTTGAAAATGCCCTGCTTGTCACTAAATGTCATGTAGGATTAACTGTGAAGAGGCATGTAATAAAAATATTATTGCCTGAATACATGGGTTTATGTGCCCTCGCAGCAGGAGACAATTTGCCCTCCTGGCGTCGGGCAAATTGTCATCTGCTCTCGGGCACCTAAACCCATGTATTCAGGCAATAATATATAATATCAAACTTGAATCTTGTTATGTCATACCGAGTTTATTCAACCGTGGCCGATAGGGCCAATTCTTCATACAATTTACATTTCTTCTGCCTATAGATATTGTTCTGCGTTCTACTGTCTCAAATTACGCTGTACTTTAAAATTTCTTTGCCACGATACGTTTTCCACTCTACAATTTCAAATGTCGCTCTACAGTTAAAATTTTCTCTACAATTTTATGTTCTCTGCTCTACTGTACAGCTTGTTCTGCACTCTACTGTTTCAAAGTTCGCACTACTGTTTACAGCGCTTGTCTCTTGAGTTTCAATTCAATGTTTAGCACACACGAATTTTTTTTACTGTAAGGTACAAGTTGTTTGGTACCATTTTACACGTAGTATAGCCACAAACTGATGTCGCAGCGATGTCTGTGTGTGTGTCAGTGTGTTTGTGTTTGAGTGAGTGTGTGCGTGTGTGAGTGCGCGCGCGCGCGCGCGCGCGTGTGTGTCCGTCTGTCTGAACACCCGATATGTCAAAAACGGCCCACCAGATCACAATCAAAGCTGGTACATACATTCACTTTGCAAATGGCAAGAACTGATTAGTTTTTGGTTGGTGTGGCTTGCTTACTTTTTGCTCATTTGCATAATAAATGATTTTAGAAAAAATGGATATACATTGAGAACGACCGCACACAATTTGATGAGATTTGCTGCAAAATGTTGATCACACCAACATATATGAGTCGTGAAAGATTTTTAGGGATGACATGAAAGATAATTGCTAATTTGCATATTTAGTGAACCTTTACTAATTAGGGATATATATTTGAATTGATTTGATGAAAAATTGACGAAACGTGATCTGTATATTGAAGATACTATGATTTAACATTATTGAAAGCCATTAAGCATTGTTACTTCAGCCAATTACTAATTTGCATAATTAATGAACTTTCCTAATTAGGAATATATCTGAACTGATTAGACCAAACTTGACCAGACTTGCTACATATATTGAAGATACTATGATACAACTTTCTTAAAAGTCATTAAGCATTTTATTTCAGTGAATTCCTAATTTGTATATTTAATGACCTATCCAAATCAGAGATATATATTGATGATACCAGGTTAAAACAATATTGAAAGTCATTTCGTATTTCATGTCAGCTAATGTATAATTTGCATATCTCATGAGTTTTAACAGTTTGGCATATATAGCTTGAAGGACTTGGCCAAAGGTTATTGCTATATAAAGTGGTGATACAATGACAGCAATCAATTGGTATTTTTATTTCAGCTAATTACATATTTGTATGCTATGACCTTTAGAATTAATCAGTGGTGAATATTGTTCATGGTGTTGATCATAACACTTTCAATGAATTTGCAAACATGTGGCGAAAGTTAAATTTACACACAATTCCAATATATAATGAAACACGTGAACATTTTCAGTTCATGTCTGATTAACTGAACCGTTCACTTATGCAAAGAAAGAAAATTTCTTTAGTAGTTATAATTATAGTTATAATTTTTGTAGCTGCTGAAAAAATAATGTGGTTCTTTGTCATGTTTGTATTTCGCTTATATCATCCCTAACCGCTATAAAGTTTGTATTAACAATTACACTACACAAAGGAGTTGTCTGTGTTAATGATCTAGTTGGTCTTGTCGCTGCTTATGCGCAGTCTCAGTAGAGTTCAATTTGCTATGTGTTTTGAAAACTGACACTCTCGATGTCAGATTCGCTCCAACTTCTTCTTGACAGTCATTTTAGAATGGAAAAATTCACAATCAGAGAGGTTGGTTGCCAAGGACAAGTAACTTTTGGATTATTGGCCTGAAAAATAAGTCACTGTTCATCTTGTGCTTATTGTCGCTTTCGGACTTCAGTTTTAAAACGTTTTACGCGCGTTGAAATAGTCAACTTGGCTATTGTCACACGTGTGACATGTTCGGGGCTGAGATACACTGTAATTACTAAAAAACTAGCTAGAGAACGAGTGCCATAATTGGGCACAGTTAATGTTAATGAGCAAAACCATTTTAATCATAGGTCACTCATGAGAGGACTATTTTGAGTAATTGATTTCAAGGGGACACCAGTGACATCATGGTCTATGCTGCTGCCTATTCACATTTAAATAGGTGTTTTGCATACTGCGGCGTTAAAAGTAGATCTCGAGGCTAGATGGCGTATGGGCGAATGCCAAAAGACGACAGAGAAACCCTAGACCACCTAATATGTGGCTCTTCTATAAATTGGGATCTATGAGAAAACTATTAACAATTTTGCCAATATACGACTGGCAATATCTGTGTATTTTTAGACATTGGATATTTGACATAAATTCACTTGATTAGAAAACGGTGATAATAAGTGCATATGTGAACAAGAAATTTAATTTTTGAATGTCGAAAATTATACAGTCTATCTATTATACATGGTAGTCTATGAGAAAACGAAGAATTTTTCCGATAAAAAACTAGCAATGTCTGTGTATTTAGAGACGTTTGATAATTGATATAAAAGTACTAGGTTAGAATAGGGAAATTACAAGTCCATACCTGTACAGGAAATTTGATTTTGGAATTTCACAAAAAATGTTGATTTACTATACATGGCAGTCTATAAGAAAACTATGAATACTAAGTTTTTACAATACTAGCCAAATCTGTGCTTGTATCAGTGTTCAGTCGGGATTAATATTTATGACAGTTGAAATCAAGTCGGGACTTGAATTAATTTGTCAACAATAAAATTGTCATGACACGTGTATTTGCTTTGTTCACAAGAGGAAAACGAACATGCTGTAGGGAGAGGGACAGGAACAGCGTTTGATACAAACGACAATAAAACTAAAAGTATGACCAAAAGTTATAGCAAAAGGCCCTTTTATCTCTACTATTAATATCACAAAATCAGCCAACTTATTGAGATTATACACACTTTTCTGACTTTTGAGTTTTGAGCGGGGAAGCAGGGGTTCACATTTTAGACAGGTGCATCGGGGGGAGGGGGTCATACTTTAGAATGGCGCATCAGAGGAGGGTCACATTTGATATGAAGGTACCCCAATTTACTCCGGCCCACCCTCTCAGGCTCCCTTGCGTTTAAATGCGGGACACTCCTTCTTTATAAAAAGAGCTTTGAAATTATGCCACAAAAAGCTCTGACTATTTTTATGTTTTGATTTTTCAGACACAACATCACGAGTTATTGAACCAGCATCATCTGATTGATGCTAGCAATCCAACCGGAAACATCTCCGAGGAAAAAAATCATTAAATAATTTTTAACGGCATAGCAACAACATGTCAAGTAAACGAATAGGGATACCATATATACTTGGAGCTGTTAGCATAATTCTAATTTATACCGCTTACTACAGCATCGTCCTACCAAAACAAGATAACTCAATTCGAGTCGGCAATGTTCCCACCCCCAAACAAGTGGAAAGGAAACAAGTTGAAGAGGTAGTCGACAGTGCATCATCTAGCTCAGAACAATTTGAGGATAATGTAGCCGCTGTGCGAAAGTCGATGAAAGAGACATCGGTCGACATCAAAACCAGAATCAAGGATATCGAGGAATTGCTGGAACGTAGAAAGGAAGAACTTGGAATAAGAGAAGGTATGATTCAGTTAGCATTGAGACACCAATCATCGGTCGAGAGATTAATTCAAAAATTCAAAGAAGTGCTCTTGATGAACAGAACTTTTGCTATAGGTGTTTTAGGTGGCTCAATTTCTGTAGGTGTTGGAGTTGATGGTACTAAGGGAATATATGCAACAACCTTTGCACACTATTTGGAAAAGATGCTGGGCACTGAAGTTACATTAGCCAATGGTGCCATCGGTGCGACAAACAGCTATTACTATGGATACTGCTTTCAAACTCATTGCAATGTACACGATGTGGATCTACTTTTCTGGGAATTTGCTCACAATGACAAATGCAACCCACACGGATTCTTAGGACAGGAAAGGTTGACGAGAATGGTTCTTGCAGACTTGTCGAACCAACCACAGTTGATTTACATTAACTTTCTCGCTGGTGGAGAGGACAGGCTTTACAACACGTGCCTTGAGAATGAAGTAAATGGTAGCCTGCAGCTGAGCCCATACTATGACGTCCCGTGTATCAGTATGCGAGACGTCGTATGTAAATTAGTAAAACAAGACAAAGCAGGTAATCTTTTCAGTAGCCACATTGAAAGCCACCCCGGATCAGCATATCATGACATGGTTGCAATTTTTCTGACTGAATTAGTCAAAGAGGTTCTGATCAACACTATTAAAAGTTTAGAAGGGGACTTAAACAAGAGCATGAAACACGCTCTCATAGAAGATAACAAACCTAATTTTACAAAATACGACGATGGCAAACTGCACCAAAAAGATCTACCCCCAATTCTCTTCAACACGACTGCTATAACTCATCCTCGGTGTTGGTCCCTCATGGGATCGGAATACCGGCCGACAGAGGGGACTCTTATCCCTCAAGACAAGTCCGGATGGACGAAGTTTACCAAGGTGAGAGGGGACTACCGCGGCGATCTAAAACAGGTTTGGCATACCTTGAAACCAGGCGCCTTCATAGAATTTGAGATCAGCATCCCTCCGTACCGAGACCTCAAGAGCATTATCGCGATCACAACAATGACCCTTGAGCCAGACAAATGTGGATACGCAAAAGTGTTTCTCGATGGCAAGTACCTGGAAACAATTAAATGTCAACACCACTATTCAATTACTATTGTGCATGACGTAGCCTTTAATGTACCGCCTGGCACATATTTAATAAAAATCATTGCCGTTGGTGAAAATGGGTTTAACATTGCCTCTCTGAGTACAGCATACGAAATTCCGGAAGAGCTCTCCAAATAAAAGACCTAGCAACAAATCCATTACATATTTTACTCGACTCTAGGGCAAGCTATCTGAAGAGTGGAAGTGCCAAATTTCCTTACCTCACAAAATTCTTCGTCTCGTCTCGTCCAGAACAGTTTACTCTCTAGTTTTTGCACGAAGAACACAGTTTAATTTTACTGGGGCTTCAAACGGCTATTCTTAAGTTTGAAGTTGGTCGATATAATACAGACTGAGTCTCTACTGAACACTTCGTCCTTACGTATCTGCTATATTTTGACTGGATTTTAACAGGAAAGGGTTAAAGGTTTCCATTGATTGGCAGTCTTCCACGCGTTTACAACTCTTCTGAATTAGGCCTAGAAGTTTTTAAAATCGCCCATGTAGCTCTCAGCATATGCCCTTACTTAAAGTTTAAAATATCTCCATGCCGGATTTTGCTCGAGTACTTTGGACAATTTTCTTTATTAGAATTTAGGGGTTTGCCTTTACTGGAAACACGCCTTGTGGCTTGATATTATCCGCACTACTGCATTGCGAAAGTTGATAGAGGGCGCTCAACCATGGCATAGTCTGGTCCCATGCTCCATTTTGTCCCATGCTCCATTTCCAACACTGGCTGCGCTGCATAAGAAAATCGGGTCAGGTGTAGGCTAATATTTAAGTCAAAATTTGTCACCTGACAAGATATGTGGTCATCACATCTGTTTAGTGGCAAGCTTGGAAATAAGACGATAAGAAATCGGACGTTGAAGGTATTTGCACGGCTTTACATTTAAGTCTCAGACTCTGTTCTCCTGAAGGCATTTAGTGGTAAAATGACGATTATCGTCTATGAATTTTTACTCAGCTGTGACCTGGTGACCATGGTGATAGACGAATGTATCCCTCCTTTCGCATGTCCGAACTTATGTTCTGTTCGCTCTGTCGTTTAATGTATTTGAACATACCAACGCGCACACGCAGCTGCAAGTAGTTCCGGTTATAGTGAAACTATGATTCACATTTTAACATGATAAAATAGAGTTTCGTATCAATACTCTCTGGTCGATGGGACATGGCGATACTTGCATAGCATGTATGATACAGGAGGTTAATGATATAATGTCTTTTTACTCGTTGCTACCGACTAAGTGCACTCTGTCGAAATACTGAATGTCTAATGCTACGCTAGCGATTTGCTTCTCAGAAAACGTTTGTTAAAACTGCTACAAATAAAAGTTAATACACTTTACGAATGCCAACTTTAGAAATTCGGACAGTTCGGCTGCATTCACAAACACCTCTGGAGGGGGAGGGGGTTGAATCGATAATGTTAATTCACTATACATTGCAGTCTATGAGAAAACTATGAACGCGCATTTTCCAATATGAAACTAGCTATATCTGTTCATCTGTAGACGTTTAATAAGTGGTATAAGTGTACTTGATTAGCTTGTGGTGTTTACAGGTGCACAAGTGTGCAAGAAATTTAATTTTGGAATTTCGCCAAAAATGTTGATCCACAATACATGGGAGTCTATGACAAAACTGTGAATATTTTCCCAATCTTAAACTTGCAATATTTGTGGATATGACCCTGAATAATTGACATCATTGTACTTGATTAGAAGAGGGTACCCGGGTGGTTACATGTGCATGTTTGTACAAGAAATTTTATTTTGGAATTTCGCCGAAAATGTTGTGTTACGGAGGAAATTTGCTTCTCAGAAAACTTTCAGTGTGGTACAAAGTTCAGTACGTATAACAGTTTACGTGAACCGACTTTGTGAATTTCACGTAACCTGACTTTATGAATTCGAACAGTTATGTGTTAATTGGAGACTGTGACAAACAACACAAAGTTGATGATAACTTAGCACATACAGCAAAAAACAGGATGGTTGGACAGTCTCGTATACATTACGTTTACCTTTTTGTATGGCCCACACAAGTTTTGTAGATATCATTGTAGATAAAAAGAACCGACTCATTTGAGTGAAATACTAATCATGTAACACTCTACTCAACTGTTTATCCTTGTGTGTCTATAAAAACAGATTGGCATCCGTACGCATACATTGCATTATGGTTTGTTTAGCCAGAGGGCTGTCCTAATTAACTTCAGTCCTTACTATCAACTCACAAAGTAATTTAGCAATTCCCTTGTGTGTTCTATCCAGACACTCAAATGAGTCGGTTCTTTTTATCTACGATGTTATCTACAAAACTTGCGTGTCACGTACAAAAAAGTAAACGTTATGTATATGAGACTGTCCAACCATCCTGTTTTTTTGCTGTAAGTGCCATTTAATTTACACATACTCTTAATTGTTTGAACAACCACAAAGTTATTGAGCAGATGTCAGCATAAGATGATGTCATCATAAACGGATGTTTGCATAAACAAGTTGAAAGTTTAAGGGTAGACGTTTCTAATAATATATGTTGTTTTCGCCAGTGTCTAATTAATTTACGAGAGTTTCTCCGGAAGAGTAACTTATGAAACAGTTTCACTGATTAAGATTTGTAATTCATTACCCGCTGATTGTTTTTAGAGTTGTTTGTTTAATTAAGTTTTACCTTGAATTATTGTAATGGGTTGAATCGAATTTCCATCAATAATTAAGTTAAGGAATTATATAGTTAGGTGTTAAGTTGATAGAGCAGCCTTTTATCATTAGCGGGCTCTTCTGTAAGCATCTTTATCGAAGAAATAAAGATTCATAATTGCCATCCACAAGCCACTACTCTGGTCGATCTCTGGTATCCTGCTCGTAAGACGATCGAAGTCAGCGCTATAATAGTTGATCCACTTTACATTGTAGTCTATGAGGAAACTATTAATATTTTTTACAATACACAACTAGCTAAATTTGTGTATTTATAGACGTTTGATCATTGACATTAATGTACTTTATTAGACTAAGGTGGTTACAATTGCATGTGTATGTGCAAGAAATTTCATTTTGGAATTTCACTGAAAATGTTGATTCACTATGCATTATAGGCTATGAGGAAACTACGAATAACAATAGGTTAGCATCTCTCAAATCGTTATTCAAAGGTTATTTGACCTGAAGCTTCTAGTTGTTATTGATGACACTATGCGCTATTCTAAATAGTTTGTATTCTGTCAAAGTCCTCAAAAAATGTACATACGGTGACATGAGCGTTTGACACTGACCTAGACCCAATGTATTGTCAATTGGAGAATGTTATTAAATAGGTTGTCTCCCAAATTGTTATTGAAAGTTAGGTTGAAACTTTAAGTCAATTTTAGAGAACAGTTTTTCACAACAGAGGGGTTGGGTAAGTAGAAATCATGACAACCTAAATCTTTTGCCTTAAGGGACTGGTCAGTTTCTTCGGCCCGGGGGGGGGGTGGATTATTTTTTGCCGACGTCAAAAAGTGGCTGACCCTCCTTATTCCAAATTTTGAAAACAGGGTGACCCCACTATCCCAAATTTCGAAAACAGGGTGAACCCCCCCCCCGCACGCGACAACTGTAAAACAAAAGGGTGACATAATATATATATATATATATATATTATATATATATATATATATATATATATATATATTATATTTTACATACATTTATATTTTAACAGTCATTCTGTGGTTTAATGAAATTGTTGACATGTCAGTTGTAAGATAGGAATTTCAAAGTGTCAATCTTGAAGTTTGAATACAGTACATTTTGAATGAGTTGTGAATGTATTTCACATTTTCTATGCTTATAACCAGATGTCCTGAACAGAAATGGATGTCAATCATTAATATCAAAGAGGAAAAAGCAGTAAATCAAAAATTTTGATGGGTGTTAAGACTTGCAAGCCATCCAATTAAATCTCCTGAGGAGCCATAGAGAGGCATTTTAGCTAAATCTGATGTGTGCAGTGTCTGAGATGACTTTTCTTGTAACATTGAAACCATAAAAGCACAGCTAATTATGACAAAAACTGCCTTTTTAACTGTTATTTTGGTCATAAAAAAGCATCATTCTACAGAAAACCTGAGACACAAAGGAAAACAGTTGCATCAATGACAACAAAAGATATCTTGTCATTTTTCTGTCTCTAAAATAAGTCACTTTATCAAATATATATTGTGAAATATTTGTGCATGTTGCTTTCTCATACTGAATTCTCATACAGAGAACAGAAAAGTTAACAGTTAAAAATAACAGTTAAAAAGGCAGTTTTTGTCATAATTAGCTGTGCTTTTCTTGTTTCAGTGTTACAAGAAAAGTCATCTCAGATACTGCACACATCAGATTTGGCTAAAATGCCTCTCTATGGCTCCTCGGGAGATTTGATTGGATGGCTGGCAAGTCTTAACACCCATCAAAATTTTTGATTTACTGCTTTTTCCTCTTTGATATTAATGATTGACATCCATTTCTGTACAACAGTTCAGGACATCTGGTTAAGAATAGAAAGTGTGAAATACATTCACAGCTCATTCAAAATGTACTGTATTCAAACTTTAAGATTGACGTTTTAAAATTCCTATCTTACAACTGACATGTCAACAATTTCTTTAAAACACAGAATGACTGTTAAAATATAAATGTATGTAAAATATAATATATATATATATATTATATATATATATATATATATATATATATATATATAATTTGTGTCCACCTTTTTTTACAGTTGTCGCGTGCGGGAGGGGTCACCCTGTTTTCGAAATTTGGAATAGGGGGGTCACCCTGTTTTCAAAATTTGGAATGGGGGGGGGTCAGCCACTTTTTGACGTCGGCAAAAAATAATCCACCGTCCCCCCAGGCCTAAGAAACTGACCAGTCCCTAAATTTGACAAAGTCAACAACGAACGCATCATGAAGGTATAACAGGAGGCTCCTGTTATACCTTGCTGACGCTTTCGTTGTATATCTTAAAGCAATACAACGAAACACCTATCTACCCCTAGGGACGGACACGTAGGCGTCACCCTATGCTTTCGACAGCGGGCCCTTCTGTTAAAATCTTTGTCGAAATGTAACTTGTACTCGTAAGAATAAAACGGTGATTCTGATTCTTGACAATGAATGGGGAGTCTTGCTGATTCTCACCAATGAACGGCGAGTCTTGATGATTCTCGCCAGTGAATTTCAATTCTCACTGTACTTGGTGAGAATTTCCATTCTCACATTCCTGGCTGCTGGGAGTGCGGGATCGAGAGTGTGGGATAAATCGATCCCCTATTCTCAGAAACCGTCCCACACTCTGCAGTAAATATTACACGACCTCTGATTGGATGATAAGCAGTCTGTTTCGTTCCACGCGCAAAATGTTATCCAATGGCACGACGAGTAACACACGGACTAGAACTACAAAGTAAGCAGGTCAAAGTACAGCAGGAGACGACAGAGTTGTCACGATTTTTGATAATATTGTACGTGTCCAATATGAATGTAACGCATTTTGTGGTCATGTGAGAAAAAGAATCTCACACATCAAGGACCTGGGATCAGATTTCTCACACTCGTTGGGGATATTTTGTCTCACACTCGCCTGCGGCTCGTGTGAGACAAAATATCCCCCAACTCGTGTGAGAAGTCTGATCCCAGGTCCTTGGGGGTGTGAGATCTATATATTTTCACCGGTGAGAATTTATTCTCACACTTAATTCTCGCCAAGGAGTGCATTTCTCACCAATCTCCAGTGGAGAGTAAAATTTTCTTCACCGACAGCAGTGAGAATAAGAACAGATTCTCACTTATTGCGAGAAAGCGTCATTTTCTCGCTCTAGTCTCGCAATTTTTCCCTATAGTGATAATGCCAGTAAACATGTAGGACTATACGCCTACAATAATATCACGTACGGTGATTCTTTTATTGAATAATCAAGTCGTATATAGATAGACATTCTACATAATCAATACGATTATTATCCCAGCAATGTGCCAAACGCCTGTGTACCGTGCTGTGTGTTCCCGGCGTTGTACGGCCTCCCACCACAGGGAGCTATTACGCCGGGAACTCACAAGCACGGTACGCAGGGCAAGGGGTGGCCCATTGTTTTCTTCCACTTGGCCTTGTCCTTCAAAACAGCAGCAGTCAGGGAGTTTTGGATGCCGGCTACTCGGTCTGTGGTTGTGTTGGCGTACCAACCAACGACGATGCTTCTGGTGGGCCTGGAGGCCACGACAAGGAACCTGTTGAGGGAGATGGCGAGGTTCACCCATTGGGCTATTGGCAGTTCCACGATGAAACGGGATCTTCCGGTGACACAATCTCCACGACCTTGGCCACAGCCTCAAGCCCCCCCCCACCCCCACCTCAAACATGGATGTTGCTGCCTCTATGCTGTTTTATCGGATAATATCGGATAAAATCGATAATATCGTCTAACATTTAAGTTAGAGTCTAACATTAGACGGGTGGGGCAGTGGCCAATGCCCGACATGGTGTTTATCGGATAATATCGGATAAAATCGGTAATATCGTCTACATCTAAATTAGAATCTAATATTAGAAGGGTTGGGACGTGGCCGATGGCTGATATGCTGAAACTGAAGAATCGAAATGGAGCTGTCTCGAGTAATTCTCATGTAGTACGGTAATTTGACCTGTATGTTAATCCCCCATTTCATATGAACTGTCGAGTACTGTTATAAATAAGAGTTTCAGTGAGTTTGTGTGCTGAACACGTTTATTTCAGGAGTTTTGAGTTAATATTCACCGTGACGAATTAGCGCAGTAGAGAATAGTGGCTTTCACTAGTCTGTGAATAAAATGGAGAAGCAGGAAAAGCTCCACATCTGATTGCCGAGTAATGTCATGATCATGATGTAAGATTTCTTTAAGTTTTGCAAATCAACATTGATTTTAACTCTTCTGTAAATTTTGCATTATTGTAAGTATTAAAATAAGCTTGTTTAGCATAAACAAGGTTTTCTATGATTTTTGTTAGACGTGTTTGTATGGATGTCGAAGAAATAGTGTAAGCCTGATCTCAGAACAAGGTGACTACTTTCACTTGTGTGTCTTCGACGTCAACGTTTACAATGACCCTTAAAACAGCATGTCGGGCATGGTCCATTTCCCGACCCTCCTGATATTAGATTCTAACTTATAGATGGGAGACGATATTTTTGATTTTATCCAATATTATCCGATAAAACAGCATGTCAGGCATTGGCAACTTCCCCACTTGTCTAATATTAGACTCTAACTTAGATGTTAGACGATATTATTTTTATCTACTTTGCCCGATTTAGAATTTTTTCTTTGATTTTGGCAATGATTTGCTGTGCATATCAGTTTTATTGAGAGAGCATGTTGAAATACTCAGAATATGCTGTGCAAACACCGACCGTATATGTAATTCCCTTTTTATTGTTGAGAAATATAGTGTTGAATTCAATAACCAGTGTCAGTGTATCTTGTCTGAGATATTACTGGTTAGCCTAAAAGGGAAAAGATTATTTTGCCTTGTCTGCATCCCGGCAAAAAAGTCCAAGGGACCGCAGTTACCTTTGGCCTAAAAAAATTCGCTCGCCGCTCCCGAACCTTGGTCCAAACATCCGATGAACAAGATTTTTTTTCTCTGGCCTTACGGAAAAAGATGGGCCATGCTTGATTTTCTAAATTTTCACGTTGTAATCGTAAAATAACACAAAATAGTAAACAGTAAGGACACTAATTTAAATGAAAAAAATGTGTAACTGAATGGAATTATTTATTTCTACCAATTTTGCCATTATTTCACCCCAAATTTTAGAGATTCAAAGGTTCATTTTATGTAATATTTTAATCTTCCAGTATTGTCAATTTTGAGCAGCATCTTAGTCATATATGTCTCGTACTTTTGAAAAAAAAAATATTGGTAGGTCACTGTGCTCATGATCAGTTTTTCATTATTTGGCAAAATGTAGAAAATTTGTAGACACTCTCATGATTGTAATTTTGTGTGCTCTTAAGCAAGTGTCATTGACCTGGCCAGAGTTGGATTAACTCAAGTCGGCTTAGACTGATTAATAAAAAAATCCACTGATGAGTTTAAAAATGAACCACTTTCCTTACAGGAATATGTCTCTACAAACTGCTAATAACAGGTAGTGTGGAACATCTGCGTGTAAAACTGCCCAATACATGTTTATTTTTTCTTTGCATGAATCCCTAATAAGTATGCGGCTGTATGATAACTGGGGGGAGTTGTAAAATTTGATCATAAGCTTATAAACGGGGGCATTTGAAAATTTTTGAGGGTACCGTGGATCTGAAAAATAAGATTTTAATCGCGATCCCCCACCGTTATTTGTGAACGTAGCCTAATATGTAGCTGCAGTGCTGTAGCTCGAGGTTTTGCCTTGGTATTTGCCATCCCCAAATAACCGGGCAAAACCACGAGCTACGATACTACACTGAACTACCTCATACAGTAGCCTGCGAGTAAATGGCTTACCTTTCTGGCACTGTTGAAAGTTGAGGGCGTTCCTCTGCTTGGATCATTGAACTTTGATGGTTGACCTTTGCCTCCAGGTCATCACCTAAACATGGCGTTCATCCACAGCTTAGGAGCCGCAGGGAAAGACAGGTGAATATTGGGAATTTCTATCGACTTTCAGTACTTTTTAAATCTGTTTTGGAAAAGCCACTACGTATATGAGTTCGTAAACAGAAAAGGTGTATAAGATTTTACAATCCTGGCCAGAGAGATATGTATTTGTTCTTGAAGAATGCGATACCGGAAGTGGTGAAAGTTGACGATGCCGACGCGTCGTCTGGTACACCGATTTAATATCCCTTGAATTTCAACTCTGTTCCTAGGTTTTCCCTGCTGCTTCTAGAGCCTGGTGAAATCTATTTCGAAGATTTTAGCGTGTTTTATTATCCACCTGGGTTATCAGAAGAAGAGGCAATCAGAAGGTTAGTTGTGCAATGAGTAAGGCTGTGAGGACAAAAGAGATCGAAATGTACTTGTCTAGCTGCAAAATTGTAGCTCTATGGTGAGGCGGTCGGTGAGTTTTGGTTTTTGCGACCTCGCTCACCAGTAGAGCTACAATGCCGAAGGCCCTGAAGCATACAAAATAAGCACGCTGCACATGGCACGGCATTTTGATGTAAAATCCCATATATTTACTGCATTTGGTCATACTGATTTATCACTACTGAAGATTAAACACTATACTACACTAACCTTGTCGTGTATGGAGTTTGGTATTTGTTCAAATACGTCGATCGCGTTCCAAAAACATTTCTTGGAGCCGCCATTACCAACTTCCGGTAATGGCGGCTCCCAGAAACACGCTCAATGTTTATGGAACGCGATCGACATGTCTGTGCTAATACCAAACCCCATAAACGACAAGGTTAGTGTAGTATCGTGTTTAGTCTTCAGTAGTGATAAATCAGTACGACCAAATGCAGTAAATATGTGGGATTTTACATGAAAATGCCGCACCATGTGTGACGCGCTTATTTTGTATGCTACAGGGCCTTCGGCATTGTAGCTCTACTGGTGAGCGAGGTCGCAAAAAACAAAACTCACCGACCGCCTCACCGTAGAGTTACAATTTTGCAGCTACACACACGATTGCTTCATTCAAAGCCTTGCACCTAGCCGCAGTTTGAGACTCGGGAACTTACTGTAATCTGAGACTACAGCTAGGTGCTCGGATTTTCTGCATGGACCGCGTTACCGACATCATTATATGGTGTTTAACCACATGCTTTCGTTGGACCATGGAGGTAGTTTACTACCTCCATGGTTGGACGTTGTGTAACGCCAGTTCAATGGTTTCAAATACATTCTCTCTGTAGCACTTAGCTGCAGTACTGTAGCTCGAGGTTTGCCTGGGTATTGGGTCGGACCATGGTATTTTTCACATCCATGGTCGGACGGTTTCTGGTTTTGCCGTCCAACCTAAGTGCCCCGGCAAGACCTTGAGCATACAGTACTACTGTGCAGGCCTTGATTTATGTAGGCCATTGCATTTCTTCTATGCGCCAGAAATGTTACTTCGATTTCCAGATCATTTTCTAATGTTTCTGGGCAGCAACGTTGCAAAACAAATGCTGAAGAGTGAATTGGAAAATGGAGAGTGAGCGTCAGAACTGCTTTGCAAAGTGATGATACACAAGTTTGATAACAATTGAAATCAACAGCAGCGATGTTAGAACTTGGATTATAATATGCTTAGCTGGAATCCGGCAATCTGATTGGCTGGAGCCAGCGTAATATTTTTGAGCTCGCGCAAAATTCGAACGCTAGCTTGAGAGCTCAACGCACCATAATGTCAAACAAGTCTGTGGCTTCAGATTGATCGTGATTGTTAAATTTTTGTCTAGTGCAGCTTGATGATCCCACAAATGAAGAGTTTGTATTAGCAGCCACGGCTATGTAACAACAACATAATTTTTAAAAATTTTTTGAGCGTTTTTTTCAAGTAAAATTCTTGGTTCAATGTCTAATCGCAATATCGATGAATTGCGTTACTGTATTTTGCAACTGTGCCTGCGTACGCTTTCTGAAATGTTCTTTCAGAGTTCTGTGAGGTTGGGTGCTCTTGATATCCTCGTTCCAACTCCAGCCGTAAAGAATGATATTGTTCACTTGTATTTAACTTAAGCATTTTATAATGAGGTTATAAACAGTGCGCTCAGGTATTTTGTTGCAGATATATGACCTCTGATGTGAAAATTAGCATATTTTCATGAAATAATCAACTCTCTTCGCTCGGTGATTATTTCCCACCAAATATGCTAATTTAACCCCTGAGGCTTATATCTGCAACCGAATACCCTCGCTTGCCATTTATAACCTTTAAAGGTTTAATTGCTTACTGTTACATAAAATGGCTACTCCATGGCAAACCATAATGCTGTACCATGCATGGTTGTGATTGTAGGTTTTGTTCCTGCACATACACACATGTAATGTTTCTGCAGCTCTGATGGCAGACATTCTTTCAAACTCTTTTTGTTTGTTTCCATGTTTATCACTGCTGTCTTTTGTCAGACCTCCCTGATATGTTGTGCTATGTTATCCATCATAAAATTGATGGTAAACAAGAATCATTTTGGCTAAATTGTAGGCATATTTGTCTGAGTCATTGTAAATATTGAAGACAATTTTTTTTGGTCTATTCATGAACTGTGACATACTGTGACAGACTGTACTTAAAGGCGGAGCCTCCCTTTAAAAGGACGCAAAGCTATGGCGGCGTTCACTGTGTAAGTGGACACAAACAGGCAAACCACGGGCACACGCTCCAGAAAATGCCAGTTTTTAGTTTTCCCCGTATGCAAAAACGCACAAAGACTGCCAAGCGGTCAGCGCAAAGTTGCTGCCGATCGAACTCTGTGGTTATATTCAAAGTCTAACGCGACTGGAAGACAATTTTTTAAGAAATTCAAGCGTTTGTGGTGGGGAATCAATGACCGTTGGCGATTTGAACCGACCGTCAATCAAAAGCTTGCATAAACTCTGTTTGCAAGATTAGCAAAATGTGACAAAAGGTTGAGATCAGTTTGTGTGATTAATATTATAGAAATCAAACATCGTACTGGCCAGGTGTTTGACTGGGAGGAGAACTCCACTAATGCGAGAACCTGGGATTGAAAAGTGCGGCTTTAAGAATCAATTCTGATGGGCCGTCAAGTTTCAGATCAGTCAAAGTGAGACTGTATTATTGTGTAGTAGTGGCATATTTGAGTGAGCTTCTTGACATAACCCAATGTGTTGTGTCACTGAGTCTTGTTGGCAAGTTTCTTGTTCACGCCACAATTAATCAAAATATCCTTGTCCGCGTTTGTCGTAAGAAAAGTGTAACAATTTAAAAGAAGCTTAAAAGGCGAAATAGATGCGACTAAAAAATGTTAACTTGTGTGAAGTAGCAGTAACGATGATGAGTATGGTGATGGATGACCCCCATCACGTCACGCTTTTAGAGTCTTTCCATCCGAGGAGATTCCTCTGATGTTTCCCCTCTGCACTTCCTTTGTCACAGGAAAGTGAAAGGCAGACTCAAGACTTGCTCAAAGTCAATTGTGTTTGATCCACAGGATCTGTCCTATCCAATCATGAAGGTAAGTATTGAAAATATTCAAATTTGATAAAAGCAATGATGTCAGCTGTTTAACAGTCAACGTTAGTATTCACACAATTCTGGCGAAGGAAGAAATAGAATTCACAAGAGCTAGGATGTGAATATTTTATTTGTGAAGTTCTTAATATTGTAATCATTTTCTTCTGAGTTGAATTTAGTGGAATGTCTCAGTTGCTCTTATCCCATCTAATAACCCTTTGAGTGCTGTATTTTTTCCCACCAAAATTTTAGTGCAACATTTTACCAATTGTTATGAATTTTTCTGTAATCTTTCTGATAACTTTAGACCAAATGAACACAGCATTTCATTGGCCACAGTTTTTCATCAAAATTTTTGCAAAAATCTGACAAAAATTGACTGAGGTATATTTTATAACGCGACAAAAATTGACTTTGGTGCTCAAAGGGTTAAAACTGTGAGAAATTCATTTGAAAAACACTTTCTAGTAGTAAAGAATAATTTTGGGATTTTTTAAAAGTAAGTATCATCTTTTGGACAGTTGATGGCCATAATAGAGGTGATATACCAAATCAAATGGAATATGTGGAAGATACTGTGATCTGCAAGTTGATCAAAAACCGAACTTACCAAGGTTCTTTTAATTAATTATTGCTAACTGTACACCCCCACCCCAACGCCTACCCTGGGAGAAAAGGACTAAACTGTAACCTGCCAATGTTTCTCATTATGGTGTTGTAAAACAAGTATTGAATACATCTAAGCAAAAAATATTTTATAAAATTGTAAGACTAAATTAATTCAAAGACTACCATAGATAGTATGTTTTAGGGTGATCACGGATACATCCGATACTCAGGATTTCTGGGATTGAAGTCCCTGAATTTATTAGTTAGACATAAAGCAGATCTTGTTTTAATCACAAACTTCCTGTCAAACTGCTTTCTCTTTGTCAACCTGCAGTTTCCACTGAGAGATTGTGTTAAGATTGAAGAATGGAATGGACCACTGCTGTCAAGGTAACAGTCAAATTACTCACTCTTTGACTCAACATACTCTATGATTTGATCACCACATGGGGTTTTTTTTTCTGTTTTATCAAACCGTATCAGCACAGCCTGTATTTGCAGATAGCCAGAGATAAAGTTATGCTTGGAAAATAGCAAACATAAATGTCTGTCATTAATAATATTAAAAGTTTCACATCAGCTTGTAAAACATGTAGGAAATATTTTCTACTACTGGCTTGCAGTCAATTGTCAGGTGTAATATAATATAATAAAAGTAAAGCTGCAAGAAAGAGAAGGTTGTTAAAGGGACAAAGTTGGCCATTTTCATGAATTTTGTTTGATATGAGATACTACTAACATTGTTTGACATGTTGAAAGATACTGAATTAACAGGTGACCATTCATATATTAGACCCCTGTTTTAGAGACGATAAACGAAACCATCGCGAAAATGAATTAATCGTCATGACCATTAATTTATTTTTGTGATGGTTTCATTTAATTTGTCCAAAACCAGGGTCAAATATATGCATGGTCACCCATTCATTCAGTATCTTTCAACATGTCAAACAATATAGGTAGTATCTCATATCAAACAAAATTCATGAAAAATGACCGACTTTGTCCCCTTAAAAACTTGGTTGTCATTACTTGCGTTCCATTGATTCACTAAATGCAAATCTGTAGAAATGTGTTCTTTTTGTCATTTGAAAACAGTATTTCAATGCCAATGGCCTTTGTTCTCAAGCTACTGTACTTAGGTGGCAGTTAATCATGATCAGTCTGCTTGGTTAATCAGGCATATGATAATTCTGCAGATGTTACTCAGCTTTCTGTGGAGTTGCAACTGCAGTGAGAAATGTTTTGAAAAGTTCTTCATCTCTCTATACCATGTAGACTACTGTAACAATCACAGAGGACATTCAAATATGTATACTTTCATTTCTGTTCAAGACAGTCACATCCTCTCCAAAACCTTTATTGTCTAGAGCACAGGAAACCATTTGTTAGACAAAGACAATAACAGAGAAAGTTCAAAGAAATGATACATATTGCATCAGATGTTTTCAGCAGAATCCCCTTGTTTTTCTTATAGACTTGGTAACCATGGCAACATTGTGATGATAGAATGCAAGCAAAGAGCAGAGATGAAGGAAGATAATATCATCGCATCATACAAATTCATCAAGGTTTGTATGATGGCACTGCATGGATATACAAAATTGATGTGTCATTGTGACATCCATAGTTATTCAAGAGCTGCTTGTGTATGTGATTGGCCATTTGGTCACCCCAACCCCCATATCTTATTGTAGAGGTCAGTCTTGTATTTAAAAATAATACAAATTGGTTAAACCATTGTAGTTGAGGGTTTTAACATTGAAAGTGTCCTGTTGTTTTCAACCAAAGTTGTTTTTCTGTTCAGCAGAATTTCTCTCTAACCCTATGTAGGTACATGTAAGCAAATTGATATGGTAAGAATAGATTCTGATACGCTGTGTAGGCCAATGTATGAGAAATAAGGAAGTGCTCATTTTATTTTTAATGTTGTTGAACACAGGGGAAGTACTTCACCTTTATGCAAATCCAAAACTGAACAAGTTCTCCTTTTATGGTTTATCAGTGTTGGAATCTGGGAAGTACTTCATCATGAGTCCGAAAACTAACAATGTGAGTCCAAAGCTTTCTAAAGTCAATTTGATGGCAGGAAACTCTTGGGCTTCTTTTGCAGAAACACAGTCAACATCTGTTTTCATTGAATTATGGAACGAGTGAAGATGTAGTGCCACAGATGTGTCAGTTAATGAGAGCATCAACTCTCCCAATAGCAGACCAGGCATCCATGGTAAGTTAGTCCAGATTCTGTTCAGAAACACTGAGTCTTTCACAGCCTCTTTGGCGACTTGTTGTAGGCAAATCGTTGATACAACATTGACCTTGATTCATATGATGCAAAGAAGGTCCTGAGGCATTATGATCAGTTTTGAATTAACATTGATGTCAGATGATGTACAATGTGATGTTACTGTATACCTACAATGTGTATAGATGCTACCACAATCAAACCTTATATACTGGTACATGTAGATGAGGTTATGCTTTTAGGTACAGCTGATCATATGTAGTTTGCAACTGATATGTACAAATCCAGAGCATGTCTCCAAAACCAGCAATAATGCTACTTCAATCTCAGGCATTATTTACACTGTTTTGTAATTGCATCACTGGACATTTTTGTATTCTGTGGTGTGTTTACCTAGATTGTGTGGTCAATATAAAACAACTCAAATTTGTTAAGAATAACAGTTATGTGGAACTTTGTGTATTGATGTGTTTAATTTCAAATATATTTTGAACATGCATTCTGAACACACAATCACATATCTGTTGAATATCTTTCATCTTCAGATAGCCACTATTGTTCAATCAAGGCAAGCCAGAGTCAGTTTTGACACAAGCTGGCTGGAGACCTTGTATGAACAGATTATCATGGAAACCATGGGGGACAGGATAACTCCACTGGTGACCAATCCTGGAAGGATTATGCTGACTTCCACAAGGCTCTACTTCCAGCCATTTAATAACATTGAACCTGTAAGTAATATACATTTGGCATTTTAATGGAACAATTATGGCTGTAAGGTGAAGACTTTCACGTTAGCAATTTCTGAGTATAGCCGATCATAATAAATCAAAATATCAGTCATTTTATCGGTGCTTTCCAAATGTGTCATTAGGAGCTAGTAGAATCAATCAGCACCCCCACCCCACCCCCTGTTTAAGGTTCCTAGACAAGAAATTGACCTTTTTAAGCTCACAATTCTCTAGAGGTTAGTAAGCTTAGAACCCCCATAAATTACATATTTTCAGAAAGCCTAGATTTAGGGGAACATTTTGGTCACCATAGTGTCTCCGTTGTTTACATAACTATCACGTAACTTGTTATTTGCATAACCTTTCAAAGATCGGTTTTCCCTATGTTTTGTTTCAATGCTTTGAGATATGTGGCTGAAATTTATGTGAGGGTAAGCTGTTCTAGAGATCTTCCAAAGTGTGTCTCAGAATTGTTTTAAACCTTCTTAAACAATTGTTATGCCAGAAAAACTTCCAGAGCGGTGAATTTAACCCTAGTGACACTGTGGTCACCAAAATGTTCCCCTATATCTAGGCTTTCAGAAAATGTATAATTTAAGGGGGTTTTGAACTTATTAACAACCAGAGCATTGTTAGATTAAAAAAAGGTCAATTTCTTGTCTTGGAACCTTAAGGGACAAAGTCAGGCATTTTTCATGAATTTTGTTGGATACAAGATACTACTTATATTGTTTGACATGTTGAAAGATACTGAATAAATGAGTGACTGTGCATATATTCGTTCCCGGTTTTAGACACAACACATGAAACCAACATGAAAATGAATTAATGGTCATGACCGTTGATTCATTTTCGCGATGGTTTTTCCCTAATGTATTCTTGATTTGATAAGAGAATGGTCGAAAGTTACATTTAAGAAAGTTTGAGCAAAAGTTGAAGTCTTTCACTTTTGAGGCACGAACTACCTTAAGAGCATACCATTTGGTATGTAGATGCATTGTACACTGAATAGAGTGTTTTATCAAAAAGGAATATGCTACACATGGAAATATGCAAATGATCCAAAAATATCAAGATGTTAAAAAAAATAAAACTTCAGAAATCAGTAGTCACATTGCTTTGTTACTTAGTTGACAAGGTACCTAGTGTTCTCCACAGAGCAATTATAGAGTGGTGGCTGCCACTCTTTAATTTTTGGTAAACAATAGAAACTCATTACCATAACAATTACATTAGTGTTATGCAAATTAGCCGTCGCTCTATCAGAAAATCCTTGGGAGAACACTGGTACCTAATCTGATTTTGATATCAATTTGTTCAGTTATGTTTGGTTATGTTTTTGAAATAGTACTCAACTTTGATGATGTAATTTACACAACAAAATGCTGGTTTTATGCCAGCAGTCATTTCAGCATTGATGCACATGCCAAGTTGTTTTAGGAACATGTTCATATAATTTAGCCTCACAAATTTCTTAGATCATTGACAAACATGTGAATGATACAGCAAGTTTGTTATTTTTGTGAAATTCAGGTTCCAGTGATGAAGATCAAGTTGTCAGATATCAAACGACTGGTTAAAAGGAGATACCTACTCAGACAAGTTGTAAGTAGAACTGTACCAAATCTCTGTATAAGGGAATACGACTCTCTCTAGTATTATTCCCAAAGTTTCAGTATCAGAATGCAGCTTTAGCATTCTTCTGACAAAGAATAGCGTTGATTGCGATTTCAGGTTTGTTACTAAATATAGCAGCACGTGCACAACTTTCGGACAACGCTGCCTAAAATTTGGACAAACTTTGTTGTTGCATGCACGGCTATTGTTGCAGCTTGTAGTCTGAGCCATAAAACACCACGAACTAGTGTGGCTTTTAGCAGCCATTGTAATGGTAGCAGGTTTTATTTTCGTCGTTTATGCGGAAAATGCAGACAAATATTTATTTATGCATATTAATGAGAGAAATCATGGTGTCATTTGCGATCAGTGCTATTGAAGTTTCTGTCAGTGAATCTCATAAAGCCCATTCCCAAATCTTAGAAACCTGAACGACTTAAACATCATCACAGATTTCCAATTGGGCATGCTTTCTTGTCAGACTTCAAATTTTGAAAATTTCAATTGTTAAAATGTCACCTTGTGGTTCATTTATGTGTCGAATAATTAAAAAAAAAAACAGGAGAAATCAACATGCAGTTGTCTCTATGGCAAGTGTACTATTAATTATTATAATCTGCTCTGAGAATTGTACAAGACATGGTAGTCATTTACTTATTTTTTCCGCTATACCGGTAGTTAGCAAAGTATTATTTCAGATGCACATTAACCCTTTCTCTGCTGTAATTTTTCCCATCAACATTTTATGCTGCAATATTTTACCAATTTTTGTGAACTTTTCTGTAAGTTTTTCCACAATTTTGTACCAAATGGATATCACAATTCATCAGCTACAGTTTTTTATCAAATTTTGCCAAAAATCGGCTATGGTATAATTTATTTAGGTGACAAAGTTTTGACTTTGGCGCTCATAGGGTTCACCAGTTGTGGCAGTCATAAATTTGCATGATGCATAATTCTTCAAACTTCTGAGTGACGTATCCATTGTCAGACTTACCTTTTATCGGAGTTCTTGCTGTTTCAGGTACTTGTGTTATTTTTAATTCACTGACACTTCATCTGAAACTCTTTCAAAACACAGGGTTTGGAGGTATTCTGTTCCGAGGATTCCATGTACTCTGATATGTTCCTGGTATTCAGAACTCCGGTTGACAGGGAAAAGCTCTATGTTAACATTCTCCAGCAACCAGGTAAGCTTAAAGAAATTGTACTTTTTCTTTCCAACAAAGAAAAAATTCAATTCACTCAGGCTCTTGCAGATCTAATTTGCATCCAATTAATTTCCAGACAGAGGTTCCTACCATATTGGAAATTGTCCGCATGGGCAAAGTTGTATTGTTGGTACCTACATGTATTTGGTAAAGTCTGTACCTAGTTTGTACCTCTTTGGTAAAGTACTAAGTCAGTAGACTTGCTTTCTCATTATAGGTAAATGTAAATTGTACCTGCTTAGCAACTTACCCAGTTTATTCTACCCATAACTACTTGGACTTGGCAAAGTTAAAGGCACATGAGCTGCAACTTTTGACATTATTTTCATGATTTTACATTTAGATTAAAATTATTTCATAGAAATTTTCCTTACTCAGAAATGTTACTCAAGTATAATTATCCACTGAGTGAGACTGCATGGGGAAGTTTCAGTAAGACAAATAATAAACAGGTGCCGCACCAAAATATGGCCACCTCCATGCAACTAAATGATAAGCAGCGTATGGCACATGTATACGTTTGAATCTTTATAAATACAACATGGTGCAATCGACTGAAAGGACAGGAGTGGGATTCACTCCACTTTGACAAAAAATTCTCCATTTTTCACATAACATGGCAAGATTTTGAAAATGGCAGGAAATTTGAAATGAACAAAAATCTGTTCAATTTCTTGCCTATTCTACCGCAAGCAAATGTTGTTGAGACAAAGTTAATGACTATAAGTTCAATTTGTAGATGGCAATCTGAGGAAATTGGAGGTATTTTGAGGTTCAACAAATTTCTCAGAGTTGCAGCTCATGGGCCTTTAAAAACTTTGTACTATGAAGCAGTTATTACTATTATAACCTACCTGTTACAGGAACAAAATGGTACATAATAGTCGCGCCAGCGGCTTACTGACTACGCATTCGCTTATTCATAATATACTATGCGAGTAACCGGAAGTGTACCCTTCTTTCATGGGCGCCGCCATGTTTTTTTTTGAGTACTCGTAAATAAACAAATACGAAACAAATTACCATGATATAACATGCCTTTTATAAAATATACCTCTTTTATTAGCCAGTAAATGTTATTATACACCTTGTCGCTGATACAAAGTATCGTTGATATAGATAAACGGAGAAAACTGTCGTGCATATGAACGGGGGCATACGCAAAGAATGCTGGGATTGAATTATAGAAGAGCGCCCCCTGTGTCAATAATTAGATTCAAAAATTGCAAGTTTTTAGACGGAACGCTATAGTTTTCAGCTTGCAAGTGGAAGGTGGGCAGTGCGGTTACCATTGCAATGATAATTATTGCATAATACGTCCCTTGTTTAGCGCAATAGGCTGTTATCATTGTAAAAATTGCCAATTTTTGTCCAAACTTTTTGCACGCTACAGAAGATCTATACCTGCCCTGCTGCAGGGTTTGACGTCGTGTAAGTACGTGAACTGCTTTCATCAGTGGGAAACTGGCATAGTTGTCATATAAACGTTTATAAAGTAACAATTACAGTTATCATGAATCAATACAAATAACATTGCAATCTTAACCCCTGGCGCGACACCAAGGGCTGAGCCCTATATAATATTACCTGTTTCATACTACATGTATCACCAGTGCTTGGTAATGGGTATGCAGCATTATCGATTGTAAAAGTTACATACCTGATCTTAGTCACATACCTGTGTATATTGCTTTGATGGCAGAATATATATGAAACACAGGGGCACACTCCAGAATATGTATATGATAGACTTTTTTACAGCCCCCTTTTGGCTATGCAGTATGGTCCTTTTGTGCTTTGGTTTTCAGTCAGGTCCAGCACCTGGCAAGCTGGCCAAGGCTGGTTTCGCTTCGTGTTTAACTCGGGACTGGTCTAGCCAGATTGTTCAGTGCACATCAGTTGAGGTTAAAGATAAGAAGCTGTGAAGCAAACCAGCTGTGAGAGAGTCTATGTAGATTGTATACTGTCCCTTCAACTAAGTTTATATACCCAGCTCAAGGCGACATTTATCGGTTTGCCACTTTTAATACAAAAACTAATGGCCACCAAATGACCTTTGTGGTATATTGTCCAAAGTGGTGCATTGTACAGACTCCATACAATCATCACCTGCTATTACCTTTGCCAATGAATTCATATTATCAGTAATGTTTGATTTTCTGTAGATGTCAGCGTACAAGACTCTGGATCTGAAAACATAACATTAAAGTGGCAGAATGGTGTTATATCAAACTTTGATTATCTGATGTACCTCAACAGGTAAGTTCTGTATTTTGCATATTATCATCTTGCCATGAGTGAATATTTGTAGACATAGACAGCAAATACATGTACATCAATCACTAGTAACCTAAGGAGTCATCAGGGTAGATGTATATTAGAGATAGAGTAAATAGTTGGAAGTACCCATAACTTTATGGTTTGTATCAAAAGGATTGTGTCCAATAATGTGCATTCATGCTTGCATCTTTGAAAACATATTAATTTGTGTAAAACCAAAACTTAGTAAAGTACAATAAATCCTACCATGAAACAATAGTTTGATGTAAACCCGTGGAGTACTATTTAAAGTGGCACTCCCACTTGGTAACATTTTTAAAACACATTTTTTTAATACCAACGGTCGATATTTGATGTGGCAACTGCACGCGGATCACGAGATATCGATAAAAACATGTCCTCAAAAAAGTTTGAATTCTGGTTGCCTACCTAAATTCAGTTTCCGAACATCGAATGTTTGGCACTGGGGCCATTATCAACTAAGCTATGGAATAGTCTACGCTAACGCTGCTGTACGCCACAGTACCACTGGCGTCGGTGATTGGTAATGCCCCGTGGGGGAAAGCCGAGTCTTACTGACTCGGAGAAAAAATGGAAAACAAAGTTTCCTGATTCCACCAGAATTCGCATAGGTGACTAACACAGATACGTACGGTTGATACATAGTGGCTGCCACGTTGTATGCATGCATACCACGCGGCGGCCGCTATGTATCGAACCACGCGTATCTGTGTGGCAGACGACAAAATGTAGTCATCAGAGGCGGCTAGTATTTTTACACGTAAAACTGGCATCTATATGGCATTGGTTAAAAATATAATAGGACTGACTGAGAATAATGAAAACGACAAAAACTAAGGAGAAGTTTAAAAAAAAACTTACCTGAAGTGAAGGCATAATGCTGTATATAAAGTCTTTGCAGTGGGAGGTAAAATTGCGTCGTTCGAACTTATTATGGACTCCCTTGAATATCGTCAATCAGCACAACACAAACCTTCGGGAATTTTGGGTCATAATCAGAAACGATCGTAAAACTTTGGATGTGAAAAATGTGCTCGGGAAATGACATGTTTATATCGATATCTCCCGATCCGGCGTGCAGTCGCCATGTCAAATATTCGACCGTAGGCATTAAAAAAATGTGTTTTAAAATGTTACCAAGTGAGAGTGCCTCCTTAAGTTTGAAATGCCTGGTAAAACTATGAACATGTTCTGTTTATCTATTGAGAAATTTGCTGAAGTTGATCAATTACAAGCCATCATTTGTTGACAGGATTTTGTCTGTAGTTGTGACAGTATGGTACAGTACCTTGTTTTAGATAGGGTAATATGCTCCTGAAACTTTGGTTTTCAATCATTTGTTCAATCTTACCTCAAGGAAACTTCAAACCATTCAGTGTTAATTAACCAGGGGTCACATAGCTAACGTTGTAGTAGAGAAACAAATTACCTAAAATTTATAAATATCTGGAATTCAGAATTGCCTTTAAAACTTGTATTAACCCATGGAAGAATTGAATTTTGATTGTGACAAAAACAAGACACAGAAAACTCCATTTAATATTTTTCTTGCTTTCCTCCAGTCTTGCTGATCGTAGCTTCATGGACTTGACTCAGTATCCAGTATTTCCATGGGTCATTGCTGACTACACAAGTTCTGAGTTAGATCTGACAAAGCCAGAGACCTTCAGGGACCTGAGCAAGCCAGTTGGTGCACTTTATGAAGAAAGGCTTCAAAGGTTGCGAGTTAGTATCTATTTCAAATTCATTTTCATTTGATTCACACATCAATTTGCAAAACTTTTACACACACTTATGCACCAAGAGTGCACACATATTGCGCTTTATATCCACATGCATGCAATGCACTGTTCACCAAGGATGATTATCAGTAGGACATGCAAATTTTGATGTTACTATAATGTGTAGCAATTATGCTTACTTGTGGGGACTTACATGCATGCTAAGGTACATCATGTAGTATGTGCCTCCAAAGAGAAAGACTTAAACTTTTGCTGAAACTTTCCTCAATGAAACTTTCAACCATACTCTTACCAAATCAAGAACAAAAATCATGGGTCATCGTGCAAATTTTGGTACCAGTGAAACAAATTACCTGACATAACCAATATTTGAAATTCAAAGTAGACACCATCCTGTATTAACTCTACTGGGAAAAATAAAATATTGTATTTTCGAAAAACAAAAATGGTGAACATTTTTCTTACTTCAAGAGTTTTAAAATGAGCAGCTACAAGTGGTAGATCAGAAAAGGATTGTAATATTTTGGAGTACCAATATCTGTCCGTAGGTGCATCCTACCTTAAATGACCAAAATGTTAGACAAAAATGTAGTGTGTGAAACATGCTTTACCAAATGTGCAAAGTGAGCATATTAGAGACAATGGACATTTGGTTCTGTGTCTACACATGTAGATTAGAGTACATAGAAAATTCAGAAAAACAAAGGAGGCTGTTCAGTGAAATGAATTTCCCCAATAATTCCTTTATATTGAACAATTTGCATTTGACCCATTGAACCCTTTTCAAGCAAAATCTCTGCAAGGTGTCAAAGGTCATCAGGGTTCAAAATGTTAATAGCTGTTAACAGGTCTAGGTTGAGGTCAATAAGCAGGAGACACTACGACATATTATCACAAACCATTCTGCACAAATGTCTATGCATAAAAAACACCACAGACTATTTATTGTTTGAAACATAATTACTCGCTTCCCCCATCGTCTTTTAATGCAGAAGTAAGTCTGTTTATTTGAAGCACTTAAGAATCTTGCAGCTCATAGGAGCACATTGTAAATTTCTGGAAATGTTTCACAAATACCTCATCAACACATATATTATCATCATATTTGTCTCATTTGATATACAAAATAACAAATGTCACACTCATATGTAAATTAAAGCTGTGTCTTTATTAAATCAACAAAAATGATTTGATTTACGATAGAAAGATATCTTACCTATATCTCTCCAAATAATATCCTAACCATTTTTACCTTTCAGGAAAGATATTTGGACATGCCAGAACCAAAGTTTTTATACGGATCACATTATTCAACTCCAGGGTTTATACTTTTCTATTTAGTCCGAGTGGCGCCAGAATATATGTTGTGTCTGCAGAATGGAAAATTTGACCAAGCAGATAGAATGTTTAACAGGTAAAGTTACCAATTTGTATTCCATTTTGAAAGTGGAAATCAATCAGTGTAATGCATTTCAGCTTTCATGTTGAATTTTGTATTTGTGAATTTGAAATCATTATTTATTCATTGACAACAGACATGATAAATTCATATACACATAAAAACAGTCCTTCTTTGATACATGTTGTATCTATCCCTGATATTATTATTATTGTTTATTTCAGATATAATAATCCATATACAAAAACAGAAAAATAAAAGTAAATGACAGAAAAGGAGTTAAAAAATCCAATTACACCAGTTTTTCCATAATTTACTATATGTGAAAATGGAAAAATTCAAAACTGCTGAAATAAGGGGGTGGCATGTTTCTGAGATTTTGCCTACTATACTTTCCTATTCAGTGTTACAGTCCATATTCAGCAACCATGCAAATAGACTAATGCTTTAAGGTAGAACGCACCTCGGGGACAGACCTTCGGACTCTCAAACTTTTACAATTCTCTTCTGATATACCACTTGTTGGGGCTCATTTTAAAGCTCTTGGTGAAAGAAAACTTTTCACCGACTTAGTTTTTCGAAATTCGAAAATTTTTATTTTTCTCCATAGAGTTAACACAGGGGTGGCGGCCATTTTGAATTTCAAATATCGGTAAATCTTGGGGTATTTGTTTATCTAGTACCAAAATTTGCACGGTGACCCCCGATTTTTATTTTTTATTTTGAAAGAGAATGGTTGAAAGATTCCTTAAGGAAAGTTTGAGCAAAAGTTTAAGTCTTTCACTTTCGAGGTGCATTCTACCTTAAGTTTAAAAATCTATGTGAAATTGTATAGTATTGCCTAGTCTGGGATCTATAATCCATCTTCTGGCCTTTTTGGAATATTGACAAAAGCAAGAAGAAGGATTCAAGATCCTAGACTACTTTGAGTCAGACACCAACCTTTCACTGATTTTGCTTGCTGTTTATTCAGTATGCATGTCCTTATCAATAAGGGGGAAACATCCTCAATGAATTCCTCCTCTTCACTGCCTGCCTTTATGTACCGATGATGCTTAACCTAAATTTTAAAAAGCTTTCAGCCTTTCTCTGGTTGTTTGCCAATGACGATTTTTAAAAAGGTTCAGCCCTATACCAGCTGCCAACAATGACAATTTGCACCAACTTGTATTTTGAAAAAGTTTAAGCCATCCTGCATGTGGAGTGAATACAATCGTCAAAGTTGGTTGTTGCCTGCCATCAGTTTCTTTTACATCAGCAAAGATGGTAAGTATACATGAACACAACCAGAACGCTTCGAAGAAATAAAGAATGCTTGCAAAGGAAATTAATCAACAGTTGTCTCCTGTGTGTTCTTCAGTCAACACTTTTTCAATCTTTTTTTTTCTCTTTGAAACAGTATACAAGAAACATGGCAGAATTGTTTGACAGGAGCAACAGATTTCAAAGAGCTCATACCAGAGTTCTTCCAGATTTCAGAAGCTGATTTTTTATTGAACAAACAAAACCTAACTTTAGGAACCAGGCAAGATGGACTGAAATTACACAATGTTGAACTACCACCCTGGGCAAAAGGTATGCACATTGACACTTTAGATAAAGCTGTAACGTTTCTACATTTTTTTTTATGCACTTAAACGCTTGCCATGTTTAACGATAGATTTAGAGAACAGGTAAATTCACATGCCACAATGACCTTGGATGATGAAAAATTGACATTTTTACAAGCTACTAGTCATAAGTCTTCTTACAGTCTTCCTTATTCCCAGAGCTTGATATTAATCCACTAAGTGGCCATCATAACCAATATCAATTCAAAAAACCTCTTATGTACACCTGTACAAAAATCTGCTTACATGACTTCTTATAACTTAATCGGGGCATCCTGCAAGTTTATAAACCATAAATCATTGAGGAAAGCTTTTAAATTAGTACAAAGTTTTGATGGCAGTACATGTCGTCTTATTCTTTTGTTTTCAGATTCAGTAGATTTTTGTAGCAAATGTAGGGAAGCTCTAGAGAGTGATTTTGTTTCAAGGCATTTACATCAATGGATTGATTTGATATTTGGTTTTAAACAAAGAGGAACTGAAGCCGAGAAAGCAGACAATGGTGAGTATTGTGTTATTAATTCATATTCATGTCTCATATATTTGTAATGTAACTGACTCATTAGACACAGTAGATACACTCTACTTTTATAACGCACTCCTAAAAATCACACAAGATGCAAGATAAAAATTTGTGTTGACAAGTTATTTTGTTGTATCAACGAACATCAGGAAAAATTACTTAAACATGCCCTGCTTAAACCCTCGTGCTCACATTTCTTGATGTGTGAAGTACGTGTAAAAGTTTTGTCAATGTTTTATTCTCTATAGAAATTTTTATCAATAAAATAAATTTCCTGTCAGATAAATTTGATAGCATGCCCTTAAACTATGATTGAATGCAAACATGTTTTTTGCTCATATTTGGCATGTATATACATGTAAATACCAAAAAGAGCTTATGTGAGTCAGTGGCGTCTGTATGTATGTATGTATGTATGTCTGTATGTATGTATGTATGTATGTATGTGCGGATGTACGTCTGTCACACGCAAAAGCTCCCGAACCACTGCACCTACCATCACAGTGTTTGGTGTACAGATAGACCCAGGGGTTGAGATATGACGTTATTCAAATGAACGTGTCAGTGTAAAAATATGCAAATGAGGTAAGAAAAAGGGGAATTCCTGCAAATGTGCGGAGTGGTGGCATTAACTGAATTAGCCCACACATCTGAGTTGGAGATTCTGTAATCTCTAACCTATTTGTATGCAGTGTACCTATTATGGGCAGATCGTCCATGTAGCCGACACGAACACGAAGTGTCTGTTACCGGCTACCAAAAACTAAGAAAAATAGTCAAGAATGAGCTACAAAATCACTATCAGTTTTAAGTTGCAGGTAGAATAAGTCTGTGCCTTTGTATAAAATACTATAAAAATAGTAGAAAGTGAACAACCAGCTGAAAGTTAGTTGAGGAGACCTTAACCGCATATCATTTGCATGTCATTGTCGGCTACATGGACTGTGTGCCCTATTATGTGTAGGAGTGGTGGCAGTGACTGAAACAGGCTACTCCACTGACCTTGAGTCATTTCCTGTCATTGTTCATGAACTGATACACATTGGCAGACCTGCTGAAACCATGAAGGAGTCTGTGTTGAAACATTCTTCTGCTAAGCCTGTTCCTAAAGTTTACCTCCATACCTAAAGTTTCAAACCTTATTTACTTTTGTCATTCTTGTTTTTCTGGTTTAAATATTTCTTGATGGACCGCCCATTATATTTTTAATATTTTTTACAGTGAAGGCACCAATAATTTTGACGATGAGATACAGCTGGATATTGATACACTACCTAATTAGGTTTGTCAGTTTGCTCTTGAATTTACCCTTTTAGTGGTCAACTTTTACAACTTTGCGCCAACATCAGACAGACTAAAACAGCAGGTGACGCAGCAAGATGTCTGTAAACTAATTTACTATGTAGTATGTTTATATCTTTACAGCAGCTATCAGTTTCAATGGTGACACACACAGAGACTGGTTGCCAAGTTTTACAAGCAGTTCAAATTCACGGAGAGGTGGTAAAGGTGGTAAAAGAACTATGTTACTGCAAATTTAGACTCAGAGGACAGTGTTCTTTGTAGTTGAATATCAATATAATACAATCTTTTGTCATATAGAAAACTGTTGTCTGAGTTTTTTTAGGCTAAAAAGTTGCTGACACAAAGACCTTGGGTTGTTAGTTTTAGATTTTTTTGTGTTTAATAAAAACGTCGGATCACTAGAAATGATAAACACTCTTACAATGTTGCAATGTTTTTATCACTTGTCGCTACAATCTTGTCAAAATAGAAAACAAATGACGTTCACGAATAGCCTGAAACCCCCAAGTTCACTTCGTACTGAAGTAGGCCCCGATGTCAGCTCATTGAGAAATGTGGTGTCATTCATTTGTTGATAACCAAAGTAAAGTTTGTTCATTTTACACATCACTCTATTATTTTTGAAGTCATGAACTTTATTGATATTCAACTACAAAGAACACTGTCCTCTGAGTCTAAATTTGCAGTAACATCGTTCTTTTACCACCTCTCCATGAATTTGAACTGCTTGTAAAACTTGGCAACCAGTCTCTGTGTGTGTCACCATTGAAACTGATAGCTGCTGTAAAGATATAAACATACTACATAGTAAATTAGTTTACAGACATCTTGCTGTGTCACCTGCTGTTTTAGTCTGTCTGATGTTGGCGCAAAGTTGTAAAAGTTGACCACTAAAAGGGTAAATTCAAGAGCAAACTGACAAACCTAATTAGGTAGTGTATCAATATCCAGCTGTATCTCATCGTCAAAATTCTTGGTGCCGTCACTGCAAGTGTGTGGTATTACCAAACATTCCGATAAGTGACAGTATCAAGAAACCTTTTTTATCCTTCATAAATGTGAATACCTGGACTGGCCCTCAGTCGCTTGGCTTTTCTCGGCAACAGTTACTGGCTGGTCAACACCTTCATCCCATGATCTACAACAGCCTACCACTTATGCAACATCTGCCAAAGGTTATTCCTTCATTTTATTCTGGTTTGATATTTATAAGCCCACAGACTTGCAGCAAGTCTAATGACTACCTTGTTCTGCTTCATTTCAGTATTTTATTATTTAACATATGAAGGGGCAGTAGATTTAGACAGGTAAGGAAACCATTGTAAGAATGTACACATGGTTAATCCTGATATAGATCCCAAACTGTCAAGGGCATGGTTATGTTTACACTGCAATGTCATTGCAATGCTGTCACACAACAATCCATTACCAGTGTTTCACAGCGGATATTATTATATAGAGTGGATATCGTTTCAGAGATTTGTGTAATGTAATGTAATGTAATGTGGTGTGAGCTGAAATCAAGTCTTATGCCTTCTTTCTGAAAGTGAACAACAATTTAGAAGTATAAGTTTTTGATGTAAAAAGACGCACAAATTTCCTTTCTGTTGGTGCAATTCTTGTGAGTATTGTACTGTTTGAGAAGTCATGATGTGTCCATTATTTACAAGCTCCATCAATAGCTTTAACTTTATATGTAATTTTTCAGTTGTTGTTCTCTTTATAAAATACACTGTTGTTCTTCCCCAAAGTCATGTTGAAATAATGTATTCGACATGTCAACTGTGCCGGTATTTGTTTACTGTACAGTTTTATTGTTGCCGTGAATTCTCAGTAGCCTGGAAAAGAATTCAACAGTCAACATTGCAGTGACATCACATATTGTTCACAGTTCACTGCCTGTTTGGCTAATACTTTGTGTTTCAACTTAGTGTTGAGAGAAGGAAAAGAAAATGTTCTCATTGTCCAGAACAAAAATAATGAAAATACTGTCAGAAGTTACAGCTTTGTCCCTTTGAGGAAATATGTGCCTCAAAAGTGAATGGTTTAAACTTTTGCTCAAACTTTCCTAAATGAAACTTTCAACAACTTTCTCACCAAATCAACAATAAAAATCTGGGGTCACTGTTCAAAGTTTGGATCTAGTGCAGTGTTCCCACTAAGAATTATTTGCACGCTAATTGCGCAGTGTCTCCGACTGCTCTCACAGTGAATTTTCATGTTTTGCGCAGCTTAAGTCTCAGTCATTTCAATCGGTATTAGTTTTGGAAACGATATTAAACTCAGGGCGAAATGTGCGATCTCAGCGCAGAGTAGATTTTACTTCCGCGTTTCAAGTTTAGTGCCCGTTGGCGGCGCAGTTGCCACCAACGTTCATTATACGTTGTGACGTACCTCAATAAATTAGCATATACATGAACGGACCTACAGTAGCTGTGAGGCAATCAGGCGTATCTCAAGTTGCGCACCCTCTCAAAACCTTAGCGGGAACACTGATCTAGCGAAACAAATTACCAAACATTTTTACAATATTTGAAATTCAAAATGGTCTCCATCCATTCTTGTGTTAACTCTATGAGGAAAATTAAATTTTGGATTTTCCAAAAACTAAGACTTCTCCAACTTGTCCAAGAGCTTTAAAATGAGTCCTAATATCTGTCCCCGAGGCACATTCTACCTTAATTTATGTTTGAACTAGAAATCTACCAGAGTACTTACCTGCTTCTCCAACAAACTAGAAATGTTCACAAACTATTTCTGTGCAGTTTAAATATGTTACTTTAGTTTAGACATTTCTTCTCTACTAATGCTGCATTAGCATATTTCACTCTCACCACATTCCTGGTTGATTTTGAAGTTCGTGCCTTTTTCCTTAATGTTAAAAATTGCCAAAAACTGCCATTGATGCTTAACTTGAGCGCTGTTACTCATATGACAATACTGACATTCATCATTGACAGTATAAATGATCCAAATGAGAGGGCAGCTCTAGAGAATCAAATATTGGAGTTTGGTCAGACTCCAAGGCAGCTATTTACAAGTCCGCATCCAGCCAGATATGCAGGTGCTGATACAAGCAAGCTCATACCAAGTAACATAGTTCTGACAACAGAGTATGATCAGCCAAGTCTAAGTGCCGAAGGTAAGAAATGCTGTTACCCATTCTACCTCTGGTAGCTAGTGCATCTATGCAGTGGTATTTCTTTACAAAAGAACATCACAACACATATCATTGAATCACATAATACTCTTTCACAATGAAAATGCTTTTAAGACAAGTAGGAAACCAATCATATACATGAATTTATTCCCAGGGATCGTGGAGGTAATAATTTTGCACAACATGGCATGATGTGCTTTCCTTGTAGTTAACCCAGTTTCCATATATCATTGGTGTAGAAATCGCTATACTTGTCTTCTCAGTTACTATATGTGTTGTCAAATAGCCTATCACTCCTTCACTATTGTGTATGCTGAAAAAGTTCTGGTATCATAATAAAATTGCCTCTTCTTCTTGAAAATTCTGGTAAGACCCTGTATCATGAGTATGTGTTTGCAGTATATTTGGTACAGTAATTCTATTACATGGTGGAATTCGAGGGGATTAATAAAGGTTTAAGATTTTGTCAGGATCAAGCATGTATCTGCATGTACATCATAGACCATTTAGATCAAAATGTTTATGAATCTGCCAAGTTATATAGCATAAGAAATTTTCAATACACACTCTCCATATACATGAACAAAATAGCAATGGAAAGTGATGGGCATCCAATATTTCATCTTTAGTTATACAACATTTGCTTTCCAGGTGATTTTTAGAGTTGCATGAGGTTTTTGATAAATACTGATTACCGGTAAATCTGATGGGACATTAGCTGTTATTCAGCAGTTTGACACACATATTGTACCCTCATAGACCCAGCCCTGGGTGAAGAAACCTGTATTAGGGCAAAATGAATCAGAATCATAGTTCACTACTATGGTCTAGCCCTGGCCATTTATTGACAGCTGTGAGTTTGGATCTGCATGGGCACATGCGAGGACATTAGGCCAAACAAATAATAATTTATGTATGCCTTGTCTTCGTACTTGTATTGAATCTTCTCCACCTGTAAACATGAAGTTTGTGATTTCTCTATTCCAGGTGATGCCCCTGAAACCGAGGAAGGTCTCGTTGATGGTTTTGTCATGGTTGCTAGTAGTAACTGGAATGATATGGAACAGCTTCATCCCTGCTTTGAGCACAGACTTCATAAAGAGTAAGTCACAGCCACCTCGATTGTTCTGACCTATCACACTTCTTGGATGACCATGGAAAATACGAAACAGAATGTTGTATGTAAATTTACGCAGGTTGTGTGGCACCCCATAGAGGCCATATCTGCTAAACTGGCCCAAGTTCCCAGCCATGTCATCTTGCTGACACCAGAAGTAATACTAAAGGCAGGATCATAATGTCTTTCATGAATATACATTGCCAACATAAAGGGGCATCTTTGATTATTACAGTTAAATAGAAGGATGTATGGTAGATTGAATATGCTAGTCAGCCTTGCCACAAGAATCTACAATATGACTGTGCATGCTGTAATATACTCATTGAACACAAAGCAAGTATGGTATTGTCTTTTCTGTAGATGATATCCAGCATGAGGAGTTTGATTCCTACATGTATTTCAGGCTCTGTATTTCAATCCAACAGGTTCTATTCACATGTTAGATACAGCAGAAAGTATACTTATTAATTCTGTCGTGCAGGGTAATCTGTCTTATGGCATTGATGAGCTGGAAAGAAACTATTGCTGGGCCCAACAATTGTGGACATGTAGCCATGCCCTAATAGTACAGTAGACTGTGCCTGCTGCATGTACGGTACCTGCACACTATGTTGAAAGAGCCAAATAACGGTTGACTGCTTTTGTCAACAGCTTGAAAGCATCATTTACACTCAGTCACAAAATATTTTTTCTCAGTAATTGTCTCTTCAGTTTTCTGAAGTTAAAAGAATAATTAATGTCATATAAAACATCATTGTTCTGTTGTATTTCAGCACAGTGATGTGTGTCAAGCTTTCTGAAGACTGCAAGAATATCTTTTCTGCATCACAAGGTGTGTATCTGTAGATGAAGGTTATAGAGATGTGTTGGAAAAATCCATGATAATAGTAATGATGATGGTAATTGTAACTGTAATTGTGGTGACAAATCAAGCTTCATAGTAATCATCATGTTCAGTACTATAAATTTGATTGTTATGGTAGTGTTATAGTGAAGACTTTGAATGCTTTCAGTACATCACGATAAGTTCATCTTTTTGCAGAAACCTACAATGTAGTTTTCAAGAAGACAATGAAATCTGTTTATTGTGACAAAAAAGTTGTCTTCTTCATAAAATTTTTTCGGTGTTATGTTTTGCAAGATTTCCATAGAAAGCTTTATTGAAGTTTCAGAGAGCTTGGAGACTAATTACCAACATTTTACATGTACTTGTAAAAGTAGAAATTTTATGCATGCCAATTCAGAGAATGTAAAATATTCAAGCTGAAAATCAGTATCTGGTGTTTTGATACTTTCAGACACCATGCTGAAAATCTATTCACTTGAAGACCAACGACAGCTCAGAAGTGTCAACCTCTCCAACATGGCGCTGTCATCACTAGCCATCATGCCAGATGATAAAACTATCCTAGTCAGCTGCTGGGATAACAATGTGTAAGTGGCAAAACAGAGGTCTATATGCTTAACCCTTTTCCTGCCAAGTCCATATTTCACCACCAGGTCAAGATGGTTAAAATTCATGAAACACATATTCCACATGGTTTATTTTAACATAATAATGTACATTTGAAAGCTGTTGAAAACATAATACTGTAAAGTTGATTTTTTGGGACTAAAGATGCTATAACAGACCAGGCCAAGTTGGTGAAAATATGTCATGTTTTGGCTCAATACCGCCTTTTACTGACTTGGCTGACAGGGAAGTCATACTGTCTGGCAGGAAAAGGGTTGATGTTTGGAATTTTAGTCTTTGGAAGGTGCATTATTTATTTTACAAACCAATGTTTTGTGAAATATTGAGTATTTTCTCACCAGCTTTCAGCTTATTTTTCTCTCAATATTCTTTTCAAACATACACCCACTAGTCTTAATCAGGTCTTTCTCGTATGATTTTTTCATGAAGCGACATGTACTGACTGTGAGAAGTATGACAATAACATTGCCCACTCAGCTTTTGCAATCCAGTTATATGAAGCTCTGTAAAACTGCCTGAAGTGCAACATTGATAGGTATATGTACACTACAAGGAAGAATATTATACATTCTAACAAATCTGTCATGTGTGAAACTTGAATTGAAAAAAGGTAAAAAGCAACTCTCAGCTTGACACTGTACAAGTATCTGTGTACTGCAGTGTAGTATATACCTGTAACAGGCACATCAAGTAATAGGAAAATGTGGTCTCTATCTCCATTGACAGCTACCTTTACTCAATAGAGTATGGCAGGGCAGTTGATACTATCATGGCTCACGATGATGCAGTGTCCAGTATATGGTGGGACAATGATATCCTGGTCACAGCATCCTGGGATTCCACCATCAAGGTAACTATCACAACCTTTAACCTCTCACCATTATCAATAGTCTCCTGGTTGTTTTCTTTGGTTGTGCACTGTACATAACATGCACATAACACATTTGTGCCGTATAAATCTGTTTTTTTATGCTTTCATACAATTACCTGTATTCATGTCCACTGTTTTGATTCAGTGAAAGACTTCAGAAAAGGCAATAAAATTAAGTAATAGTATAAAGAGTGTGATCGTTACTGAAAGATAGGAAAGTTTTAGCTTTATTAAAGCAATGATTTGAAGATGGAGACAAATTAAATAGGAGATAAAGTCATCTACAATATCACTGTGTTTTGTACAGATGTGGAATTACAGTCCCAGTAATGGTGGTAAGAGAACCTTACCCACAGAAGTTATAGCAGAGTTAGATCATGAAACTGGGGTAGGTACATACATGAATGTAAATTCAATAATATCTGTATAGAATTCTGTATGGATCAGACCATGAACATGAAAAACGGAGGGTTTCATTCTTATAGAATACCGAAACAGGTATTTCATCGTACTCTAGTGTAGCACTTGAGTAGTTATTTGACATCAGTATACAACCTAAACCTTTACAACCAACATCTACACCAAACAATTTGAGAAGTTGTCCCAGAATCATTTGCAGTTCATGTCTAATTCAAAGAATCTGTCAAGCAGAAAGAGATTAAATTAGCAATGTTCATCTTTTCCTGAAAGCTATATAATGTTTTGGAAATACCCTCCTATCATTGATATTGTGCATTTTGTATATTTGCTCTTCTCAGTGTCAGATTAATATAAAGTATTTTTCAGTTTTCATGGTTAAACAATGGGTGGAAGGTAATGAAATAGCAAAGTGAAATGACCTAAGGGTTCACAAACATAAGTGCCCATTTGTATAATTAATGCTCGTATACTTTCCGTGAGATATACAGACTTTTCTTCAGAGATATTGAACAAACCAAAGGCACACTGGTTTGAGAGGTTGTGTCATTCATCTAGTCATCTGCACTTTGACTTTGTCTCAGGTGAGCTGTCTCTGTGTCAGCAATGATGGTACAATGATTCTGTCAGGAACCAAGGAAGGTCAAGTGTATCTCTGGGATGCAGAGACACACGTATTGATAAGTCAGAAACATGTACATTCAGGAGTTGTCCATGATGTCAAGTTCAGCCCAGGTCAGTATTGCATTTTATTTAGATCAAGGTACATAACCAAACATGGATTCAGAAAGATCACAGTCTAGTCCAAAAGTCAAGTAGTTGACTCCAGTCTGCAATGTTAAATGCTGTCGAGTACTTCATTCAATTCTCAATGCTTTTGAATGACTTCACGTCTGAGTAGATACATCTCTCCTCCACAATGGATATTAAACATAGAAATAAATGAAATTATGAGGGTTTCCCCAGGAAAATGCATGCAAGGTTTGCTGTAAATCATCTTAAGAATGTACATGTACCAATGACGTTTCAAAATACACCAAGGCGTATTCTGTGGAGATAGAACAAGCCCTGTCCAAACAACATACAAATGAAAAGAGTTGACATAAGTAAACTCTTCTGTTTTGTAACAGATGGACAGCGAGTTCTTTCCTGTGGTGATGATCATTTCATGAGAGTTATAGATGTACACAGCGGTACTGAAGTGTATGCAAAGGATGCTGGGGAAGAACTCAGGTACACCATGGCAACAATCATGAAATGTTTACAAAGTGATAAACTAAACATGATGATAGGTGCACAGTTATCCATTCAACTTTTAGCATTAAGATGTATTGTAGAGTATAGATATCTTTATAAACTGTATTCATGAGTAAGTTTTATCATTTGTTTAATCTAAAGTTTATCATCCATTAATTGGTGTGTAATTTCAATTGTTCTTAAATATATAATTTCAATATCAGGACAATTACCCAGGGACATGTATCAGCTAGATTCAATTTCTACTTATCAGTTCAGGTTTGGTTTAATTCTGTGATTGTTAGCAGGGTCCATGTCCAGAGAGCAACTTCTTCAATTTGACTTCTTGTTTGTTTAAATCTGAAATCAAAACTTTCTCTGTACCACTAATTGTCTACCTGTTGACATATATATTTGAATTTCATATCTATACAATTTAATGAGATTAGAAGAGCTAAAAATATATCGTAAGACATTCAGACGACTAGGACATTTTAAAGTTTACTACAAATTGCAACAGTTATCAGTGACTTTCAGTTTGCGCGAGACCAGCAGCAATCATAAAATGCTCTTCTTTCAAGCACCTTAACATACATAACTCTGTACTTACTCTCAATTATCACAAAAATGGTATCAGATCAAGTGTACCGGTACAGACAAAAGGTACTATATACAGAGTATGTACATGTAAGCCCTGCGATGACAAGTGTTTTCATGGTTGGTACCAGCCTCAGTCAAGTTGGAAGTCATCAATAATTATTGCAATTTATAGTAAACTTTCAGCAACTTCAAGTAAATTTTAAAAGTCCAAACTGTTTGAATTTCAAATTACAAAAATTTCTATAGAAAATTAGATTGCACAACTTATAGGTATCAAACAAGAAAAGGAGAATCCAGCTGCCTGATGTAATCCCTCAGTCGTTCATACCACTTTCAAGCCGCACATGTACTCTGAAACCATCAATATTTTGGCTCTACCAACATTTCCAAACATGACTTTTCCAGATGTTTATGTTGGGATGGCAGTACGGTGTTAGCTGGAACAGAGACTGGTCATTTACTCATATGGGACTTTGTCAAAGTTCAAGTTCTGAACAAGGTCAAAGGTCACACCGGTGAGTTTCCTGTGGGTCTCAGTAGTAAGTTAATAATGTCACTGAACATTGGGAAAGACTGAGAAAAGGTTTCTCGTTTTCTTTTACCATACATGTATCTTGTAGTTTCCATGATGAGAAATATTCAAATGTGTGTCTGTATCTCACTATGTTAATATTCAGATCCTTATTTGAAAGTTCAGTATAAAGTTTTCTGTGAATGGTAGATTCGTACGAACTGAAAATGATATGTTTAAAATGCATGTGCTCAGTCTTTAAATACAATGTTTTCCACTTATATCTGCTGTTCCTACAAGATCAAATTAAATAGGGAAAGACCAACCAAATCTCTACATTTGATATTTTTGGATTAAGTTAAAAGTTTTAATTTACTTTCATTCGTGAAATTTGTATTCTTTGTCTGAAAAAAATCTCATTTCTCTTTCATTTCTCCCACACATTGTAGGTGCTTTGACTTGTATAGACTGTAGCAGTGATGGTAGAACAGTGCTCACTGGTGGAGAAGACAGAAAAGTCATCATGTGGAAGATATAGCAACATTGACGCTACATGCAACCATGTGATTTACAGAGATGTGGTCCAGCAATGGGATTTAGGACTTCTGTCAAAATCAAACCTACCAGCTGGCCTAGGGATTGCTCCAGAAGGCCCAGGAACCAGATATCCAGGCCTTGAATCGTAACTTAAATGATAATAAAACTAGAGTTATTAAATTCTTTGTGTTGCATTCACTCAAAACATTCAAAAGACAGCTAATCAAAAACATGGACGATTTTATGTATACAAGTTTTATATATTCACTCCACTGTTTCCTTTTAATGTCCCCATCCCATAATTAAAGCAAACTTTCTTTTTTACCTCATCCATAGTTTACACTATAATGTGACACTCTGCAAGCATGTAAATGTTTCAAAAACACTGCACAAGATTTATGAATGGCGATTTGTTGGTAAAAAGGTAAACAGGTAATTTGGTCCTTTTCAAATACACTGTAATTTCCATGCAAACCTTCAAAATCCTGTGTTTGCAGGGATGCAAACAAATAATTTAATGAGTTCAGTCTTGTGATACAACTACATAGAGGCAAAGCTAATACAATAGATATGTGCAATCATTATCGTTTTTCCCTAATTTGAGTAGTTTTCTTTTTGGTTTTCTATTTTATTAGCGTATTTCTTGTAAACAGCAGTGACGTGTTATTTTATTGACCCCATCCTCTCAGTACATTCTGCAATTCTACAATGTAACAAGGCATATCAAGCCGCATGGCAGGTCATCTATTTATCACTATTATGCATAATCATAAAATTTGCCATTTCACATTAGCTATATTTGCTACATAATTCTATGGGGAAACACATACTTCTTCTGTTTTCAAAAAATAAGACCATGAAAATATTTCTCACTCCAATACCATTAAAATAAGCCCCAACAAGTGGTTGACCAGGAAAGAATTGTAAAAGTTTGAGAGTCTGTATACCTGTCCTGAGATGCATTCTACTTTAGGTAAAAAATTCATGGAATAATTTCTAAAGAAAAATTTTGCACAGTTCAAAGACAAACAGCCGGACTTTCACAGCAGATGAGATATTGTGCACCCAATCCCTTGTTTCAAGGTGCCAGTTACAATGATTGAGCTGAGCTTGTATTCAAAATTTGTATATTTCAGTGTCTTCATATCCTGATTTGTTAATTTTTAGTTCATAATATTCTGTTATTTTATATAAAGCAGCTGTTTTGACAAACCAGAAAGTCATTGTAAAGCTGTGTGTTCTTATAAAGGAACTCTTTCCACATGTACCTTTTCAGCAAATATCCAGTATTCTACTTTTTACAGCCTAATCATACATGATGTACATTTTCATTAATGACAAGTGAATCTTGATAGTGAATATGCAGATTCACATACTTATTTATTCATATTGTGTAAATTTATAAACTGTCAAGGTCTATTTTGATTCATTTTGTAGCTTTATAACATTTGAATTTATAAAGACAACAAGTTACAGAAACACCATGGAATCTACATTTATTGTTACTGTAAGTCAGATTTATGTATACATGTATATGTGCCACATAACTCAGTGAGGAAATTCAAATTACATTGACCATGCATTTAATAGAAATACAACATAGCACAATATAATGCAAAAGTAGGAGTAAAATTATATCTCACTGTTGCTTGTTCCAAAGTGAGGTAAATATTTTAAAGATACATTGGCGTCTTTCTCCTTTCTTTCCTTTGTCAGTCAGTCTCTGTACTTCCCATACCTACTTTATTGCCAGAGTGTTTGAAAGTAACATAACAATAATCTGTACAGGATTCTGGAGATGTTAAAACATGAGCTTGAGCAAACAATCGCTAATCAATGAAGGGTTTCAACTCTTGGTTTGGCCAAATTCTTTCCATGGTAATATTAAAGCCCCAGTATTTGTAACTTTTAACCTTTTTTTATGTTCGAAATTACATATTATTCTCTTACATCCATCGTGAAATGTTGTTCAGTAAAGAAATAAGCCAAATTTGTGCTCCTGTAGTGACATACAAACGCTAAATATTGCGCGATCGAGTTGGATTGCCGCGCGGGTTTGTTGACAATTTGTAGGCTGTGCACGTGACCGAGAACGCCGATACTGATGACATCATCGAGCCTGCAACATTCCTGGGGCCTTGCCATGCCACGCCACACTGCCTGGGTAATCGCCCATGGTCGCCGGCTGAATGACCTGCGAATGGTTTTATTTTGTTCTTCTCTGTTCAAATACGTACTGCTACTGTGTTTCAGAGGATACAGAACTTTGGCAGAGGAGGCTGACATTCTATTCTGGTACAGTGTGCGTTATATACGGATTATTAGTCCCCACGGACACCGTCCGGGGGGACTTATAGGTTTGGTCATGTCCGTGCGTGCGTGCGTGCGTCCGTGCATCCGTCCGTTCACGCAGATATCTCAGAGATGCCTGGAGCGATTTCATTCAAACTTGGTACAAGGATTACTTCATATGTCATACAGATGCACGTCAATTTGTTTTGTGATACGATCCAATATGGCCGCCAGGCGGCCATTTTATTACGATTTTTTCATGTACAGAGCCATAACTCAGGCATGTTCCAACCGATTTTATTCAAAGTTGGTACAAGGACATTGACCAATGTCATAGATATGCACGTCAATTTGTTTTGTGATACGATCCAATATGGCCGCCAGGCGGCCATTTTATTACGATTTTTTCATGTACAGAGCCATTACTCAGGCATGTTCCAACCGATTTTATTCAAAGTTGGTACAAGGACATTGACCAATGTCATAGATATGCACGTCAATTTGTTTTGTGATACGATCCAATATGGCCACCAGGCGGCCATTTTATTACAATTTTTTCATGTACAGAGCCATTACTCAGGCACGTTTCAACTGATTTTATTCAAAGTTGGTACAAGGTTATTGACAAATGTCATAGCTGTGCACGTCAATTTGTTTTGTGATACGATCCAAAATGGCCGCTCTGCAGCCATTTTATTACGATTTTTTCATGTACAGAGCCATAACTCGGGCATATCTCAACCGATTTTATTCAAAGTTGGTACAAGGACATTGACCTGTGTCATACATATGCACGTCAATCTCTTTTGGATACGATCCAATATGGCCGCCAGGCGGCCATTTTATTACTATTTTTTCATGTACAGAGCAATTTCTCTGCCATATCCTCATGTTTCAACCGATTTTAATCAAAGTTGGTACAAGGACATCGACCAATGTCATAGCTATGCACATCAATTTGTTTTGTGATGCGATCCAATATGGCCACTGTGCGACCATTTTTTACGATTTTTTCATGTCCTGAACCACAACTCAGACATGTATCAAGCAAATTTATTCAAAAGTATTTTTATCACAGACCTAATGAAGAGGACTCTATCCTCTCTGAGGACCTGTAATCAAAGTACCCATTAACAAGTGGGGACTGTGTCATCAACGATGACTTGTTCAAACTGCAGTCGGCAGTCGGCACCCTGCAGTTGGTCACTCAGAACTCCGGGTACCGATGTAAAATCAAGACGACACTACATACGCTTGGCTCACTTCTGTAGGCAAATAGCTATCAAAATTGAGTAACTTGAAGTAATAAATTTCAGCTGATTGTCGCGCGGCAAGGTGATTGCGAAATCGAAGCAACATAGTTTGGCAATGTATGGTAGGCTGTCGAATGCAGTGAATGCGATGGCCTTTGGCGGCAAGTAAGGGAACCGTCAGTATTTACGACCTGGGGGTCATTCAAAAATTGAAAGTTTAAAGGGGGTGCTCAAAATGTTTTTTCTTTGTCTTACTCTGTCCTCAGTGACATAATGATTAGTTGATTATATATATTTTACTCTTGATACGTATTAAATAAAAAGAAATAAATACTCTTACAGTACAAATAAATATCAACTAGATGAAGCAAGGCAAAAAACTACAAGTAGGTGCTACTACTAGCAATACTTATTATGAAAGAGAAGATAGTGACGATGAGAATGATATCGTTGTTCATGTACGCAATGACACCGGCGACATTAAAGATGAGGATCAACAGTGGTGATGATGATGTCACACAGTAGTTTTCTGCAGTCGTTACCAGGGTTGGAAGGAGAGGCTGGGTCATGGAGAAATGTTCTCGACAGATATCACTATGAGTGCACAGGATCTAGGACAAAACTGAACTGTTGTGAATTCATCCTTTATATTATCATAGAAATGTAAATTTTATTTGACTTGAGTTCAACAACCATTTGGACATTTAACCATACCATAATGACATGCTACCCATCCAAATTTAACAATATGGTCGGAGACTGCTTATTAGGTGAGCTTTTATATCTACATATTATAACGTGGGCTCAGGTAAGCCAAACTTTCTGTTAGAGAGGGGGTTACTCAAAGTCATCATGGTTGGCTGGGGTGCGACTCAAAATTTCGGAGTTTCTAATGTAATTCCTCCGACCCCCAGATCGTAAATAATGACGGCTCCCTAAACAACTGTGAACGCCTGAGTCGGAACGATCGGTACTAGTATACGCACTGCTGTATCTCAGCGAAAATTTAGAAAAAAACAATGGAGCTACTGCTAAGAAATTTACAGACTCTTGGCTCTTGATGCATCAGTTACTGAGCTTTTATACTGGTAAAAAGGCATTCTGAATACAGCGGTAAATTTCCTCCCAAACGAGAAAGGATAACACGCGGGCATTCTGCAATGGACCCTATCAATTTCACCTTGCTGCAGGCCCCACACCAATCTCGGCCCGGCCCCGCTGCACTTGTCTACTACCTACCTCCATGTAGTACCTACAGCCTTACAGGTCTAGTAGCTGCCCAAACACACAAAAAACAACGTCGCAGTGTTAATTCCATAGGTCAGAACCGTTGATCGTAAATTTTCAGAACCAGTGATGTTTAAAAGTTTTGTATTGATCACTTCATTTAGGGAGAACCATTTGATTTCTGGGGGGGGGGGTATGGAGGAAGTGGGTATGGGAGCAATTTTTTTTTCCTGTCAGAGTGACAGCAATTTTTTTTCTACTGTCAGACCTGCATCAATTTTTTTTTCCAAATGGAGTAGCAGTGCAAATTTTTTTTTATTGGTCATCAAATTTGTAATGCGTTGTATATAAGGGAGCCGTCATTATTGACGGCCTGAAACTCCGAAATTTCGAGTGACCCTCCCCCTTCACCAACCATGATGAATTTAAGTAACCTCCCTCTCTAACTCTGAAATTTTGACCATTCCCCACTTAGAAAAGTTAAATACCAATACATGTAATTACAGCAACAGTAAAGACCTTTCAAATCTTGATGTACCCTGCTAGACTATCATCAGTTATCTCATGATGGTTCAAAAAAGGTGAACACATCAAAATGAAATTCAAAGTCACAATAAAATAAAAATATAAAAGATCACGCAGTATCTAACCATATAGTATATTGTTTAATTTGGATGGATATTATGACAGGGTTTTCACTAGGATATCTGATGGGGCAGAATTTGAAAGTACAGGGGGAGAACATGAGAGAGGCTTAGGGGCAAGTGTCACAGGGGCTTTCCCCTATCTTACATGGAATTTTTTAAGATATTGATGTGTGCAATGGTGCAGTCTGGTGCAATCTGAGAGTTTTTTTAATTTGTTTACTAAGTGAAACTATTAGAATACCCCAAGGGGGAGAGCACGAGAGGGGGGTTCCCCCTCCCGTATTGGAAATTTTGAGAAATTGATGTGTTTAATGGTGCAATCTGAGAGGAGTTTCAGTTTATTTTGCACTCGGTAAAACTGTTTGAAAATGACATTGAACACTGATATTTTTTACATTTTTTGCATGATCAGTTTTTGAGTCACAATATTCAACAACCAAACAATGACAATACAATTTGTGAAAAACAGTTCTTTTTGCCAGAGACTGAAGACAAATGAATATACAGGAACGGAAAATCTGTGACCTTCTTGTGTCATTTCTCCAGCTGCCAGCTTCTAATGAAAAGCCTGAATATGGTATGTTTGCGATCCAGTGTTTGTGGTCAGAAAACAAGGCTCACACATTGTATTTCATCATATTTGTTGTTCCTCAATTTTTCATTGTCAAGGTACATCTTTCTAACAAATTCATATTGAGAAAATAATATTGGTTTTAACACTAGTTTATTGACTCCTGTCTTGTGTTTTAAATTTTCACAATTTACAGAAGTCAAATAGTCCCCTTTAGATAGTGCCTATGCTATGGAGATATGGCAACAAAAATCCTGAAATATGATTTCTTGGGTCAGAAAATGGAAGGAAAACATTGAGTGTACTGAGGTGTAAAGTAGACCCGTGTAGTGCATGCTTATATCATAAGTGCTGGGAAAAGAAACATAATTGCTTGTGGTAAAACATTTGCGCCGCCTATGGCGGCGCACCGGCAAAGACTACATGAGAATAAGGTTTCCAAATTTTGCTTATTTCTGGTGCATTGTGACAATTTTTTTTTCTCTTCTGTCTGTTATGACAATTTTTTTTTTCTCAGGCCATGACAGGATCAATTTTTTTTTCTTCTCTCTCACCTGGTGACAAATTTTTTTTTTCAAAATCCTCCATACCCCCCCCAGAAATCAAATGGTTCTCCCCTTATAGACGCAGCTCGATGAGAAAGACGGCTCTATAGTAACAACTTAGCCGGCTATTGAACCACTCTTTTTTGGGAGTGGAGATTTAGCCGAGTGGTTTTGTCTGTGGCCTCTCAGCTAGGCGACTGATGCCGTATGTTGTGGGTTCGAATCCGATTGAAAACTATCCGTATTTTCTACCCTGGGTTGGTAACACTGCTGGTGGACAGAATTGTCCCCGAGGTTATCGTTCGCCCAGTTAAAGCGATGAAATTCGTTTCTTCGTTTCGATAAAGTGTGTATGTGCGATGTATGATAGTGAGCATGCGTGCGTGAGTGCTTCACGAACTCTACAACGTGTTGAGCGGTCTCAGTCAGAAATATGTAACAACTTAGCAGGCTATTGAACCACTCTTTTTTGGGAGTGGAGATTTAGCCGAGTGGTTCTGTCTGTGGCCTCTCAGCTAGGCGACTGATGCCGTATGTTGTGGGTTCGAATCCGATTGAAAACTATCCGTATTCGAACCCACAACATACGGCATCAGTTGCCTAGCGGAGAGGCCACAGAGAGAACCGCTCGGCTAAATCCCCACTCTATTAAGAGTGGTTCAATAGCCAGCTAAGTTGTTACATTTTTCTGACTGAGACCGCTCCACACGTTCTAGAGTTCGTGAAGCACTCACTCACGCATGCTCACTATCACACATCGCACATACAAACTTTATCGAGGGGAAGAAACGAATCTGATCGCTTTAACTGGGTGAACGATAACCTCGGGAGCAATTCTGTCCACCAGCAGAGCTATCAACCCAGGATAGAAAATACGGCTAGTTTTCAATTGGGTTTGAACCCACAACATGCGGCATCAGTCGCCTAGTCGCCTAGTATGTTGACTTTGACTCTCCTCATCTGATGTGATCGTAGAGGTAAGTAGTTGATAGTTGTTTTCAGTATCCGTACTAGTTGATATTGTGGCATTATCCATTGGGGCTCTTACATTCTTGGATGGGATAAATTCTGCAGCAGCAGGATTTAGACACCCGTACGAAAGATCAAAACTTGCTACATATTAGTACATATATGTTACAAATTTGATACACACTTTAATTGAACATGTGAAATATGCACCAAGTTTGTACTAGTTTGGTACACACTTTGGGATTTTCACCATGGTAGTTGTGACATTTGTACCAAGCTTGTAGATATATGTGAAATACAAATCAAGTTTGTTACGAACTTCAGATTTTTTTAGCTGTCCCACGTGGCACTGTTTTGTCACAGAATTGAAACAATGATCGAACTACGTACCCTGTGTTCATTGTACAAAATGACAAATTAATTCTTTTTATTCAAAAATTTTTAAATACTCTCGGTTGTTAAACACATATGAATTAGGTTACGCGTGGAATGCACAAATTTATAAAAACCATTGAGGTAGCTACCTCAATATCAAACCATTGCAACATCATGAATGAAAAACATCAAAAGTCAACTAAGCTGCCATTTTTCAAACAATTTCCTTGGACATATTTTAAATGATAAGGATCCAAAACTGGTACTCGAATTCCATTTAAAGACTTTTTTGTTCCGTTCACTAGTCGTAACCACTGAAAGTACCTGTCATGTGTCCGCCAAAACACATTCACACTGTCATACCAGTATGCTCAGAGCAGGGAAAAGTCATTGGCACGGCTATCAATGATTACTTGCATTATTACACATGTCCAAAGACCATGGATCCCAGCTGACACCAAATGTCTTCAAATGATTGATTTCAAGTGCATAAAAGTTGGTAAAAAAGTAATATACTCTTCCATTTCTCGAGAAACTGACGTTTCAGATAAATGAGAGCATCGAGGTCACAGGTCACACAGCCTATTATGTATTTGAACTTCGACCTTACAAGATCACATGTCGTGAAGAGAGACACTTGATTGGCTAATTTGGCCAACACCAGCATTTGAATTCCACTGCACCATAGCAAGTCATGGATCATGCACTGCTTCAGCAGTCAAATTTACAACGTTTTACCTGCCGTTTTTGGGAGAAATTGTAGACTTTTCTGTCATCGGACGATTAAGGGAACAAAGAAGAGATTTGGGAGTACAATTGTTGTTTGATGAAGGACACATTGCCTCCGTTCGACACCAAGAGTTTATGTAAGTTAAACACATTCAGTGGATCATGGATGTCCGTTATACACTCAAATGACCTTGGACAATTCCGCGGGATTTCAGTTAAGTTTCAAGCTAGAGTTTGCTGCTTTGACACTTTCCATGCCACAGAGGACCATTTCAAACAACCACTGTTCATTGAGAACATCATGATGACAAGAAGTGAGACTGTCCCTATCGATCATTGCATTGGTTCTTATGATAGAAACTCCACTGCATGCTGTGCATTGGACAAATCGGACATGGCAGAGTTATTTTCGTCACTGTTGTCAGTATCTTACGGTGGAAGCAATATTTTGGACTCGGCGGAACTAATCTATCATCCAAGTGATATGGAATGTGGTTGTGTTTAGTTGTTTGCTTTTGAAGTTGGACTGAACACTAAGTGTCTGTTCAAATATCGCTGTTAAGTCAAGGTCATCCCATGAAGTTTTTATTTTTTTTTTGTAGCTCTGGACAATGTTTTTCGATGATTTTGCGTTTTGATTTGTAATAATACAACATTAAGTTAAAACTCTTATGTTTTCCATGTACATTCAATCGGAAAGGTATTTTGAAATGTTTAAAGTGAATTTTATTCGTCAACAAAAGCATATATGTCACAAAAATTACAAAATTTTTTGAATAAGTTTTTCATAGTTAACTATCTATGAGACTTTAATATTTTTTCACCACTCAGTTTCTATTTGGTACAAATTTTAAAAAAATTGTGATCTGTATGATCTTCTTTAAAGAGACAGAATTTACCATTTTTCAATCTAAATTCCATTGTCAGGGAATGTTTTGAATTAGAGTGTACTGTACATATATGCCAAAAAGAATATATTTTACAGCTCATTTTATGTATAAAGTACAAAGATTGTATGTTTATTATAGTAGAGATACTGTTTTATTCTCTAGTAATATATTGTGTTTTTAGTTAACAAAATTTATTGTGTGAGAAGTTTTTTCTTTTTACAGTGTAGTATAGTTGAATGTGTCGTAGGGTGAGTGCGTGTTGGATGTAGTAATATCCTCTCAACTTTTTCATAGATGTTCAACCTAACATCGGGATACATGACTCTAAGGTGAATTTTAGAATCTGCTGCTCACAAGGTAAACATATCTAAAGAGTGTACCTTTATAAGCCAGTTTAGAAATTATCATTTGTATACAATACAATGGGGAGTAGCAGCACGATGATGTCATGTACCACATGTTGTGTGAGCATTACTTTGAAAAAGACGCTGTCATACAATCATCTAAATCCCCTGAAATGTAACCAGGGCAACAGTATATGTCTGCTGTTGCTAAGGCAACAGATACCATGCCCACGATATTAAAATCTCCCCCCCCCCCAACATCTCCAAGCTTGGTGCACACTCAATACAAACAAAAACAAAATGACCTCTACATTCTCTGTACAAACTTGTGCAATGTTCATCACACTCTCCACACATACTTGCTGCAAACTTAGCCTATGTTTGAATCAAAGTGTATATAAGTGACTAGCAAGATTGGTGCTTGTTTGGATGTCAGAATTTGTATCAAGTTTGTAACAAATAAGGAATGCAAACTTGTGGCAAATTTTGATCTTTCGTAAGGGCATTGAGGTTCTGAAGGTACGTTGACCATTGAAATTAGTTGCAAATTACCACTACCAGTATCATCATTATCCACTTCATCCTCATCAGCATTATCAATTTTGTCTGGTCCACTATGTCTAACATTGATGTAAGAATCATGGAAATCATTGCATTCATCAGGAAGTGTAGGTTTTGATGTAGGGTTCTCTTTCTTCCACCCTTAGCTTGTTTTTGAACCACATAAACCGGGATATCCTCTGTTGACTGTGAAAGTACCGTATATAGATCCTTCTCCCATTAGTCTGCCAATTTGTAATTTTTCTTAGGTCCAGTATGTAACCCTGGTTACGAAGTAAGTCACGTGATTTGATCTTCCATCCCATCTGACAGTTAAGTAATCAGATGGAATTCCTTGATTGCCGTTATCTCCCACAATGCACTGCAAGCAGACAGATACTGCGTGGAGTGGTGCTTGTGCGGGCAGAAACTCGGTCTATGGGAATTAGTTCTTCTTGCTAGTACCAAGACGACGTGGTTGGTCTTTTTGCATGGCTTATGAACTTCTAGGTAGGTTTTCACATTTGTTGCAATACTGAATTTGTAACGTGTTTTCATGGTGTATTTTTTGAAGTTTGAGACCACACCCATTGTGAGGCAAATTGGAGAGGCCATGTGCTTTCCCGATTGGACTGTGAGCCATTCTGAATCTCAAGCTTCCACAGCAATAGATTGATTTGTTTAGTAGTTTTGTACTTTTTGTTTTGATTCCTGAATACCAATAGTTCAACAGAAAATGAACTTGTTCACCTTGACATAAAGTGACTAGAATGGCATTGCCATGCCATGGATTAAGATCCAGTCGATACCACGATCTGCTGACTCAAAGAGCTTATGTAACTTGTAAGTGCTCTTCTCTTTTTTGCATGGCTTATGAACTTCTAGTTTCCCGACATACCAACCCATTGACAGAAGCGTTTGGACTGCTATTGAGTTAATCCCAAAGGACAACTGTCTGGAGGACGTTTGTGTGAATCAGTTTCCCACCCGAACTCGAAGAGGTTACATCACAGAATTTGTAACCGTAGCAGCAGGATCGATGTGGACTCTGAACCCTGAACAATTCCGGAGAGTGTCTATTGAGTGAACACTGTAATTGATATGAACTTGGATAGGGGCGTGTCTAGAGTTTCTGAATGTTTAAACAGTATTGCCGGCTAATCATTGTAGACTTTTTATCATCATGAGTGTGTAGTGAAATAAACCTTCAACATAAACTGCAACTCAAATTGTACGATAATCATTCTTTCCTTTGTTGTTGATTGGATAATATGAACTTGGGTCCAGGTTTAGTTGACTGACAGTTTAAGTACCTGGGTTAGAAGTATTCTTTACCAACACAGTATCTCCAGGTTTTATTATTGCCCCTTCACTTGTCTATCATACAATTTCTTCTGCCGTTTACCAGACTTGATAGACCGTTCAGTTGCTAGTTTATAAGCATAATCCAACCTCTCTCCAAGTTTTGTTACATAGTCCGAGACTGTTCCACCATGATGTAGGTAAGTCTGGTCAGTATGCACCAACACATCAATAGGCAGTTTTGGTTCAAGACCAAACATCAGGAAGAAAGGTGAATATCCAGTGCTTTCATGCCTCGTAGCATTATAGGCGTTAACCATTGTGTTCACATGAAGGGACCAACATGACTTGTTTTCTTCAGACATGGTTCCCAGCATCTGTAGTAGAGTCTGATTAAAACACTCGCACATTCCATTTCCTTCAAGATGGTATGGGTTGGTCCTGGATTTCCTGATATTAGCAATTCTGCAAAGCTCTTGCATTGTCGAGGATTCAAAATTCTTCCCTGATCATTTTGCAATCTTCCAGGGAAGCCATAATGCAGGATCAGATGTTCAAATAGTGCCTTGGCAGTTGTTCTCGCAGATTGATTCTTTGTGGGCACTGCCATCGCCTATCTAGTGAAGTGGCCTGTCATCACCAATATGTTGTTGTATCCTCTATCTGTGGTTGGCATATGGAGAAAGTCAATGCAAACCATTTCCATTGATTGTAATGTATAAATATTCACCAGTAGACTTCTGGTTGCGGAATTTGAAGTTTTCCGACGATTACAAGGTAAGCAATGCTCCACTTTCTTTTGAACATCTAGTGCCATTCTAGGCCAGTAGAATCTCCGTCGTACGAGGTCCAAGGTTTTATCTTGACCAAAATGTCCAAATTTATCATGTAGCTCCTCCAAGACATATTTTCTATGTTGTTCTGGCAGTACAAGTTGCAAGTGTTCTACATCATCAATTAAACATTTCCTGTACAAGACACCATTCTTCAAAACAAGACGTTTCCATTCACGTAAAAGTAATCTGACATCCTCTGTATGACCATTTACGATTGGTTTGTAGCCCTTCTTCAACTCATCAATGATATACCTCATCGCTGTATCCTTGGACTGTTCTGTCTTCCAGTCAACTTTACCTCCACCTTGAACTTCTGATCCCTCAACATCTGCTATCATTCCGAGTGATTCTACATATGGAACTTCTGTTGCATGACACAGTGCCTGGACTACCTTGGCCCCAAAATAGTTTCCTCTTCTGAGTTTTCTCTATTCTATGGGATCCTTGATAAAGCGTCGGCCTCTATATTCTTCTTAGCACTCCGGTAAACAATAGAGAAGTCGTACAAAGACAAATCCGACATCCATCTGTGTCCAACTGCATCAAGTTTTGCAGAAGTCAATACGTATGTCAATGGATTGTTGTCAGTGTACACCGTGAATTTTCTTCTGTATAGGTAGTCACTGAATTTCTTTGTTACAGCCCATTTCAGTGCCAAAAATTCTAATTTGTGAGCAGGATAGTTACTTTCAGATTTAGTCAGTCCTCTGCTTGCATAGGCGATCAACCGGAGGACACCTTTCTGACGTTGGTATTGTACAGCTCCAAGACCTTTGAGCTTGCATCTGTATGGAGTTCAAATGGTAGTGTGTAGTCCGCAAAGCTAATATTGGTGAAGCCATCAAGATTTCTCTAAGTGAATCAAAAGCTTGCTGTTCATGTTGTCCCCATTGGAGTTTTTGAAATCTCCCAGCTTTACTTCTTGATTGTCTTCCACACAACAAGTCATTCTACGGAAGCATATTCGTGCCATTTTTTGTAAGAAAAAAAAATAAAAATCTCGTAATTACGAGATTCTCATTCTCGTAATTACGAGTTTTTGATTCTCGTAATTACGATTTTTAATCCTCGTAATTACGAGAATTAAAATCTCGTAATTACAAGTTTTTATTCTCGTAATTACGAGTCTTGATCTCGCAACTATAACACTCATTCTCTTAGTTATCAGACAATCCATAATAACTCAGTCCTTATATAATTTTGAGCTCTTATTTCTCATACATATTGCAATGAGAATATGGTGTTTTCAATATGGTGTTTTCAATATGGTATTATCCTGATTTATAAGGTGTTGTAAGCAATTATAATACACTCGTAGATGAATAAATGAATGAATGAACTTTGGACTGATGCATGGCTACAATTGTAGATATTCAGTATGTTATCCATTAGATCAAAAGTCATCATGTAGATTTGTATGGCTTGATAAACACTCTTTTTGGGGTGAAATATCGATAGTGTGACATTATGCAAATATTTCACATCTATCAACACCTTTACTAGAGTCTGACAACCTGATAAACACCCCCTCCCCGCCTCAGGAGATAAACCCCCAACTTCGAATACCTGCCGATGTGATGTTAATATTTTTACATCCAGCATACCGTAGATTAGCAGTTGTCATCATGTTGGGTTTGCACTAGAAATTATGACGAACTGACGACTTCTAACACCCCTTCATGTGTGAAAAAGACATATCCAAAACAGCAGTGAACGAGGAAGTCGGCAGCTTTCCAAACTTCAAGATTAGTATTATTTGCGTACAAAGATTTACACAATCAAGGTTTGTATTGAGACAGATAAAGTAAAGAATGTTTAACAATCCGTGTCTTTGCATTGCTTCCTCCTAATATAAAAGAACAGTACACAAACATTGATTATGATCTAGATGAATGACTGAATTGAAGTGCAACTCATTTCAAGAACCCAAGAAATGATTGAAAATGGCAAATAAAAGCGTAAAAATTTTATTTTTATCACAGGTGTTATCAAGTAGAAGTGAAAAGGAAATCTCAAAATAGATGATGAGTTGAAATAACGCAGTGATAGTTAAATTTTCACATGATTGCATAAACATTGAAATTACAAAATCATCATTATGCAAACATTCTGGCAATTTTAAAACCTCATAATTTTGAGATTTTAGAAATTTGCGATTACTTGACTGTAGTTTTTACCTATTATTCATTCATTCGCAATGACAATGACAGACTATAGATTCTCATGACAAGATAATTCTCGTAATTACGAGATTCTGATTCTCGTAATTACAAGTTTTTAATTCTCGTAATTACGAGTTTTTGATTCTCGTAATTACGAGTTTTTAATTCTCGTAATTACGAGTTTTTGATTCTCGTAATTACGAGTTTTTGATTCTCGTAATTACGAGTTTTTAATTCTTGTAATTACGAGTTTAAATTTTCGTTATTACGAGTTTTTGATTCTCGTAATTACGAGTTTTTAAATCTTGTAATTACGAGTTTTTGATTCTCGTAATATTACGAGTTTTTGTTTCTCGTAATTATATGTTTTTAATTCTCGTAATTACGAATTTTTAATTCTTGTAATTACGAGTTTAAATCTCGTAATTACGAGTTTTTAAATCTCGTAATTACGAGTTTTTAATTCTCGTAATTACGAGTTTTTGATTCTCGTAATTACGAGTTTTTGATTCTCGTAATTACGAGTTTTTAATTCTTGTAATTACGAGTATAAATTCTTCGTAATTACGAGTTTTAATCTCGTAATTACGAGTTTTTGATTCTCGTAATTAACGAGTTTTTAAATCTTGTAATTACGAGTTTTTATTCTCGTAATATTACGAGTTTTTGTTTCTCGTAATTACGAGTTTTTAATTCTCGTAATTACGAATTTTAATTCTTGTAATTACGAGTTTTAAAATCTCGTAATTACGAGTTTTAAAATCTCGTAATTACGAGTTTTAAATCTCGTAATTACGAGTTTTAAATCTCTTATTACGAGTTTTTAATTCTCGTAATTTAAATCGCATAATCTACATTATTACAAGACTTTGGTCAGTCTGGGGGCATGATATGGCATAGCCATTAACATGAGAACGTTGCAATAGTGTTAAGGAAGTCTGTGCCTGTATAGAAACAAAACACTTCAGCAATGTTGCTTAGTTTGCCAATTTAAGGGCAACTTGTAATCTGTAAACTCTGTACTTAGTGGATCAGCAAATCAAAATTAAATTCACAGTTCTCACTTGCACCGAATGTCAAGAAGTTTGATACATCGCGACCTATTTGAAAAAATGCATTTATTCACAGAATAATTGTAATAAATAAAATTAAACTGAACTACAATTGACGACTTACAAACTTTCAAGAAGAAAATAGTCAAATATTGATTGCAAATGGCATTGGCATTCTCAAACAGGTACGTTTGTTAATTATGTCTAGCCTATCGCAATGCATTTCCATGTGATTTGCTCAAAGTTCACCATCCATATTCTGGATCACTATCCGGTCAATCTGAAAATGAGGGGAAAATAAGATATTTTAGAACATAATTCCATCACAACATATGATATATTAACAAACCTATCGATACAACGCACACTGCACGCATGAACGCACAATGCAAGGCAAGCTATACAATGAAACTATTTTGCAACTACATTAAGCAGAATTAGTAGGTAATATGTACAATGCTCTTTAACAGGAATTGACTTGACTTCTTTTAATTAATTCCTGCTATTACTTATCAAATGATAGGGACAAACAGATCGCCCTGCATCAACTTAGATGTGAGCGCACAGCAAACATGGAGCTGTTCATACAGCATGGTGGGTTGTTGTTGAAGTAGGGGTCATACAGGTCAATCACTCTTATGCCGCGCATTCGTGGCTAGCACATCGGTGATCATTGGATGGCATGCGTCTCTTATCCATAACAGGAAACTGACCAATCTAGAAAGAAACATTTCAGTGAAAATTCAGGCCAACTACACCGCGTTTCCGACAAGAACTTCCCGTCCGTGCTTAGCTTAGCTGTGGCTGTGAGTGACCTTGACAACACCACATTCACCGATAATGGCGGCAGTGAAAACAGTCGACGATGTAGTATGCTCATGTAATTCCATTCTATTGCAGATCTTACCTTTCCGTTTGGTAACACTCAAAGAACTGCTCAATGAAGTTCCTTCTTCATAAAATGTTTGTAATTGTTGACTGACTTCGAACATGTTGCACTGTTGTTGTGGTCAAAATGGCCGGCATGGTAGGACTTGTTCCTTTGAAGCGTGTTGCGTTCTCTTTCATCACATGTCATCAAAACGAGTTAGAAGTCGGCTACAAATAGACGCTAACAGAAGTGTTAAATAAAACAAAACCCAAGAAGCCCACGCAAATATTATTTGCTGAGCAGAAATATCACAAGAAAGGTGATGTCGAGAATTAAAATCTCATAATTAGGAGAACCAAATTCTCGTAATTACGAGAATCAAAACTCGTAATTACAAGTTTTAAAATTCGTAATTACGAGATTTAAAAACTCGTAATTACGAGAATCAAAACTCGTAATTACGAGAATTAAAACTCGTAATTACGAGATTTTTTATTTTTTTTTCTTACAAAAATGGCACGAATATGCTTCCGTATCTTTCAGTGGCTTAGCAATCTTACTGTAGTTTTGTATGTATCTTCTGTAGTATCCAGCAAACCCAAGAAATTGCCTAAGTTCCATTACATTGGTTGGTACTGGCCAGTTCTGTAGAGCTGGTACCTTATCTGGATCAGTTGAAATCCCATCAGCAGATACTATGTGTCCCAGGTATTTCACTTTCCTCTGGAATAGAGCACATTTACTTGCCTTCAATTTCAGACCATTTGACTCCAAACACCGGAATACACGCTCTAATCTCACAAGATGGTCCTCAAAGGTTTTAGAAAAAACGATAACATCATCCATATATATGCAGCATTCTCTGAAGGCCAGTTCTCCAAAACAACTTTCCATGAGACGCTGGAATGTTGCAGGCGTATTGGTTAGTCCCATTGCCATGCAGTTGAATTCATATAGCCCAAGTTTCCAACTGTGAAGGCTGTTTTCTGTTTGTTATCTTCTGCCATCTCTACCCATAGGGGAAAGAAATCAGTCCCCTGGGGTGGGAGGGAGGGTTTTTTGCGCAACGCTTTACCTTATTTGATTTTATTAATTTTGACTGTGATATTTCAAATAAAGAGTTCAACTCCACACCGTCTGACTGTTTTCTTTATTGCTACAAGTAATTTTATTAATTTTGACTGTGATATTTCAAATAAAGAGTTCAACTCCACACCGTCTGACAGCTTTATATATTACCGACAAGTCCTTATCTCCTCTCCAACTTGTGTATACACCACTGTAATTGCTCCGAAAACATTGCCAACTTGCTAATCCGCTGTCCGTATCAGCGGATTAAGTGATTGAGTCAACATCACAGCCGTCCCACTCGCATTAAAATAAGGAAAGGGTTGAAAATCACAGACACAGTGTCACGATGTCGTCCGTAAAACTAGTGGACGCTTAAAATATTCATTAATTCGTAAATAAATAGGAAGGTACACAACTTATTATTCATAAATAAACGGTAAAGGAGCTCCCTAGTGACCGGCCATTGAGAGAAATTACTGAAAGCAACAACCTCGCGACCGGTCTGTAGACAAATGTTGGCAAAAATTCCACACTTTACACTTACAGCCACGACCTCACGATCGGTCATGGAGAAAAATTACCGGAAAAAAAGTAAAAACCTGAAGCCATAACCTCATGACCGATCATTTGGAAAATTTCGGGCTTATAAAATTCAACACTTTTATAGCCACGACCGGTCGTTGAAAAAAATTACCGGGGAAATAAGTCAAAGCTTGAAAGTCATAACCTCATGACCGATCGTTGAGAAAATGTCGGGAAAAATTTAACACTTTACGGCCACTACCTCAACCGGTCGTGGACAGAAATGAAGTCGAATACCTGAAAGTCACGGTCGTCGAGAAAATGTCGTGAAAATTCAACACTTTACAGCCACGACCTGGTGCGATCGGTTGTGGAGAGAAAATATTGGGAAAAAATCGGAAGCCTGAAATCTACGACCGTGGACGCTTAAACTATTCTCGTGGAGGGAAATTGAAGCTCCTTGTCTGTGATGAAATCAACTAGGCTACCGTCCGACCGATCAGGAGAGAAAATGTAGAAAAGTTAAAAAGTCACTAACAACAGCCATGTGGAGAGACAGCTCAGAAAAAATTTAAATACATGATCTGGACGGCCTGAAGGTGAACAGCAACATTAATGACATAGATTAAGTTCCTGACTACATTTTCCTACCCTAGAACTTTAAAAAGCTAAGTCCATCCTTTCAGTTCATTCAGATTATGTGCTGTCGTCGTTGAGTTGCGTGTTTGAGGAATGATACTGGTGGAAAGTGCATAACAATACAGCGAAAATATATAAAAGTCAGCGTGGACCCTCTGTTGTGCCGCGCAACAACCTAAACGCAGCCGCTGACGTTTTTACAGACAGAATACACAGACAATGTATCAAATACCATGAAATCGTTTTCATTGAAAAGGCGTGCTTGCAGTACCAGCACACAAACAAAAAACTGAATAAAAAGTTGATAATTTTATCCATCTTGTTCTCGGAAAGTGAAGCGAGGGCTGTCCGTCTTTGGGGAAAATACTATAACTTACGCTACACATGGACACGGAGTGAAAAACACACTAACATTTTAAACGAAAATGGGCAATAAAATGTCTAGTAAATTCGTAATCCTGGTAATAACTGGGGTTAATATTAGGAAGTCTAATCGTGTTCCTTGCCATTCAAGATGTTTTGTTGATACGATGTGCACATTGTGGAGGTTCTTTTGGAGTACCTGTAGGTGAGAACTTCATTGGTACGGATTGTCGCTGATGTATTAGCGGGGAGGCCGGGCAAACGAGTCAGTCACGTCGATGACGGTGTGCTATGTTTACGATAGACGCTATAGATGTACGGTGACGATGGTGGCATCGAATAATATCTGAATATCATGGAAAGTGTATAATACTGGCATACACGATGACATCAATCTATATTGAGCTGCCTGCAGCGGTGTTCGGTTCGGTTGATGCTGTACGAGCCTCGCTACAAGGAGAAAAATTCTCCTTGTCTGTGGCTGTTGAAGCTACCACCTCGATTGACCAAGGAGGTTTGTGTAGATGCAGAGGCAGGAAACGTGATACCTCGCCCTTCAGCTCTTTCCGTGCAGGATTTACAGAAGTTTTGGTTATATTCTCCAAATCATCGTTAGCAACATTTTGTGACGAAAAGGAATTGAATCCTTGTTTTTGATTTTGTAGGATTGATCAAAACCAGTCGTGTAGCGTATCTTATAAAACTTTTGCTCATTTTGAGCATGATGTACTAACTTTGACATTATGTAACATCAAACGCATCATGGGAAATATGTTTACTTCTGGATTGGAAATAAACAGGTTTGAGGTCAAAAGGTTCTACTTCCGACTTCCGCTCTTACGGACGACATCGGACCATGACCGACTCAAAAATGTAGGTTGGTTTCTGGCGCAAGGTGACCATTTTAGACGGCGTACTTTGGCATGTAACAGTTCATCGGTATAGCGATGCTTTTGATAGTCGTTAAATTTCGATTGACTTCTATATCTGCTCACATTTGCGTTTTTTTGTAACAATGTGTCTGAGATCTTCAACCCTTTCCTTATTTTACTACGTGTGTGACGGCTGTGGTGTTGACTCAATCACTTAATCCGCTGATACGGACAGCGGATTAGCAAGTTGGCAATGTTTTCGGAGCAATTACAGTGGTGTATACACAAGTTGGAGAGGAGATAAGGACTTGTCGGTAATATATAAAGCAGTCAGACGGTGTGGAGTTGAAATCTTTATTTGAAATATCACAGTCAAAATTAATAAAATCAAATAAGGTAAACCGTTGCACAAAAAAACCTCCTCCCCACCCCAGGGTCCTTTCATCTGTTCCCTGTGCTCTACCTGGAAATATCCCAAAACGGAGATCTAGTGATGAAAACCATGCCGCCCCACTAAGGTTGTCAAGTGTATCCAGAACTCTGGGAAGTGCATACGCATCCTTGATTGTTCTGGAATTCAGGCGTCTATAGTCAATGCATATCCTCAGTTTTCCATCGGACTTCCTTACGCAAACTACATTTGATGACCATGGACTGTTTGACTCTCTAATCACACCACTGTGTAGCATGTCATTCAAGTACTGTTGTAACTCCTCGTACATACCAGGTGGAATTCTACGGTATTTTTCCTTAAAGGGTGTTTCATCTGTTAACTTATAGTATGATTACCAATGTTGTGCATCCTTAATCCATTTCACCCTTGGAGAACACATTTTGCCATTTTCCAATAACAGCTAGGGCTTGTCCTTTTTGGACATCAGATAATTCAGCACCAGCCTCCTCTAACTCCAGATCTTGCATCAACCATTCAGGAACCTTTTGTGAAGTGGCGTCCTTAGAGTGTGCATCAATATCCTCTCCATATGGATCTAAGGCTGTGAGACATTTAATGCCAAGCTGATGTTGCCTAAGGTGCTTTTCAGGGGGACTGTAACTGCTCATGCTCCAAGATTTGTCACTACTACTGGTATCCGGCATGATTTTCCCTGAGGCTCTAACTTCAACACTGCAGGAGTAACAAGTAAGCCACCAGGTAAAAGGTTATCATTCTCTGGTTCCACCACAACAGTTGATCCACAATTCTTTATGTCCGCCCTACAAAATCCATGGATGACTGTGCGTTCATATGACCCGACTGTTATAGGTTTAGTAGTGGTGACTGGAAATGTCCTAGCTTCAATCTTCTTGGATAATTGCTTGGTATGTCAATCTCTATTCTGGTGACAGTTCTGGTTTGGATTGTACTTCTTCTGGCTCAACCACAAAGTGTCAGAGAACATTTGTGCCTATAACAGCCGGTACTGATCTATTATATTCTGTGTCTTCAACCACAAGTAAAAGGATATCTTTGGATATTTCCGCCCATGACTATCAGGCAAACGTGCTTCGACTTCAATATAAGGAACTTCTGTACCACTAGCCTCTTCTACCCTCACTAAGTTGTTCAATTCCTGGATTGGTTTCTGTAGCTTGTCTCTGTTGAAGGTTTCAGAAATAGTATATACCATTGATCCTGTGTCTATGAGAGCTACACAAGAGAATCTTCATGATTTCACTTTCGTTGGCATCACCTACCAAGGAATCAATTATGTTAGAGGGACTGCTTCCTTTCCGGCTTAGTACATGTCCATCTATATGCCTGGCCGCTCCCCATTTAAAGGGCAGTCTGTTTTCTTGTGTCCCAAGTTCACCACACTGGAAGCACTTATCAGTAAAAGCTTGCTTGGGTTGAGAATTATTGTTGTTACACCGTCCCTGGGCATCTCCATTGTTACCACGTCGACGGGGAGTGGATTGTGTTTTTGTTGAAGTTTGCTTCTCCAGTTCAGCAACCTTTTCGGATAACCTTGCCAGACTTTTGGTGATCTCATCCATTTTGGCCAGCATATCCTTGTCAGCCACACTTCTCTGGTGAACATGTGTGATGGTCTCCTTATTTACCTCCAGCTTCCTAGCAGCAAGTAATAACTCAGGGTAACTTTCACCAGTATCATACCTGTGTCTTATAGCACTCTTAACTTGATCATCTGACAGACAAGAAAAGAACTTCGTTCTGAGCATGGTTTACACTGCATCTTTAGTCACAGATTGACTTGATCTCAGCTCATCCAACAGCCCTTCAATGCGACATGCCCATTCGGCTACCTTTTCTGTCTTGCCTTGACGTGCTGTAAAGAATTTTTCCAAAACTGCTTCAGGGGGCAACACTTTCCAAAAAACCATATCCATCTTCTCGATCAATCTCGACACAGTGATGTCTTCACCCATACACAGTAAGTGAGGCTACCCACAATTCCCCTTGATTTGTTCACTCAGACATTTTTTGCTAAAGGCTTTTTCAATTTTATCAGTTTCTTAACAATTTTTAACTTACAATTCAAGTTCAGGATTATTTGATAAGACTATGTTCGAAAATTATTGATTATGTTTAAAATTCAAGAGAAAATTGAGTGAGAAGTTTATGTTTGGAGGTGCTAAAAATTGCACACTTGTCAAGATAAAGTTATCAGCAACTAAGATGGTCTCATCATACCACCTGTCAGACATGCAAATTTCCTTTGTTACAAACAGTAAAAAAAAATCAATACCCTTTCTTTCGCCAACACAGATGCAACTTATTCCCTTAGTTTCCTTGAAAATATTGTGTATGGCTGTCAAAAATTTATGTCGACAAAATTACAAAATTGCTATCTCCTCCGAGGAAAAAGGGTTGATCTTCTCATTATTCACAGTGAGAAATCAGAAAATTATGGTGATCAGAATTATGTTGCCAGAATTTTGAAATATGGACCGAGTTGTTCTCTGTACAGAAGAAATTTGCTTCAGTTCAGTGAGTGATCTCCGTGTGTACAGATCATGGAGGATTGTGGGTAGCCTCACTTACTGTGCCATATGCAGTAGGAGTTCGGCAGCAGAGAATCGTAATGATTTCCGGACAGCCTGCATTATTATAGCCTCAGGAAACACATTTTCCCTCTGTAGTGCCCGAACTTCGTAGTGCCACATTTCATAAGTGACATCACCCTTACCAGAGAAAACAACTATTCTTGGGAACTCCACTGAATGAAAGGCAGTTGGGTTTGTGACTGGCTGTGTAGCAACTGCTTCAGCAGGTGATGATGCAATAATTGGAGAAGACCCTGGAACAGAGGTAGGTATTGATGCTGCTAATGATGGAAATGGGATTGGTTTCGGCACAGTTGTGGGTATTTCTGGCTTTGCTGTTGGCTTAGATGAAATGGGAGTTAAGGCCTGCACTACTGCTTTCTTATCGTCTTCAGATAGTAAACTCAGCATTCTTATAATTTCCTGTACATCTCCCGATTTTGGTTTGCTGTGGTGTAGCACTCTACTTGACCTCTTCCATTAAGTGTCCCAGTTCCAACGCTCGACTTGTTGTCATATGACTTGCCTGTAACCTACATTCTTTAAATGTGCTTTTGTGTATGACTGGCAAAGCAGCTGTGATAGACTCTACATCCTCAAAATAATAAAAGCAGAATCTTCACCAGAAATATAAATTTGCTCAAGATTTCCCACACCAAGCTGCTGTTCTAAGAATTCTTTTGACACTTTCGACAGTACATGCAATGGGCAAATGTTGAACATAAATGCTTCGCTCTTGAATTGATACATTGGAAGCCATTTTATGAAAATTGGAAGTCTATCTTCTGATAGATCCAGGAAAATGAGAAGGCACTGAAAAGGGAACTCCTTCTAATTACATAAATGTGGATTATGAAACAATTGCAAGTTGGGATATGTAGAACAAAAATAGCTACGTGTTCTTAGGAATATGATCAAGTCAAAACTACACAATGACAAATATCAACATGCAAAGAATATATATCTCAACAAATAATATGTAGCACAAGACTGTATGATGACTAAAATGTTAAAGGTTCTTCAGACCAAGGTATGATATGAATGAATATTATAATTTATATACCGTACAGATAATATCTAACGAAATTAATTAAATGCTTCAAATTACAAAAAAAATACTTAGCACCAACTTTTTTTTGAACATTATACTTCAAATATATCTACACTAACGTGGTGTTCGACCCAACTTAATGCTAGGAGAAATTTAATGATTCAATAAATACTAAATTAGAGGGAAATTCAGAAAATACTAGGCAATATGCAATATTAACGAATCAACAATGACTTAATAGAAAATTTCAACAAAATCAACTAATAATTACTAAATTTCCAAAAAAAATCAAAACTCAATGTTCACATATCTTCCAGTAGTTTTGAACTTGAAACTAATTAATTAATTATTTTATAGTCCAGCAACTAACCCAAATTACCATGTCTATAAACCATGTTTGTTTGGGTTTTTTAAAGTCGTGAGAATTTTTTTTTTTTACAAAACTGGTGTCTCTATTGCCATAGAACACTTCAGTCACAATTGTAACGTGAAATCAACTTGTTTACAGAAAACACTGAAAATTTCTGATTTAAAAATTAACAAATATTACATGACATTTACGCTATAGAACACTACATAGGTCAGGTTGTAACAGCGAATAACCGAAGAGTTTAACAATATTTCATTTGCAAAAACACCAAGTCCGGGCAGTTCATAGTCAAAGTTATCACTGACTGAAAAAAAAATAATTCACATGGAAAAAATACTGTCAAGTTCTGGGCACACAATACCTTGAATACAATGATGAACACTTCTCACAAAACGGTTCCGGCCCGGACAACAGTTCTGTAGCTTCAACACTTGGTACTCTGCACAGAGAAGTTTCCTCACCGTCGACGTACGGACCTGGCTCCCCATCTGTATGCAGTCTGGGTGGCTCCCAAAAACGTCCAACGGAATAAAGACACACACCTGGTTTGTGCGTTGTCCCCTGCCCAGACACTTCTGACAAGTTATGACGTGGCACTTGTCAGTATCTTCCGCTTACCATTCCATCCAAAACACCAGGAAAAGGACTAGGACTTGCCAATCCTGCCGACTACGCCATTTGTCACGGTCTTTGCTGTCAACCACAAGCCGACACTCAAATGCATTTCACTAGTGATAGCGTTTATTACTGAAAATAGAACACAGAGACATTGTCAGTTCCTTGTATGCTGCCTGTCCGGCTATAGAGGTGAACTGAACAAAATTACACGAGTGCAAAATTTAAAGAAATTCATGTACACCAAAATACAGCAATTACATACACTAAAATACAGCAGTAATAATGCAACAAAATACATTGTGAATACTCCAAACTACCGTACAATTAATGTAGTCAAAGAAAAGAAACTAACCTGAAAATGGAACACAAAGATATTGTCAGTTCCTTGTTGCCTGTCCGGCTACAGAGGTGAACTGAACCAAATTATGCGTGGAGTGCTTTTATATTATATGTGTGCTAGGGGGTCAAAAAGTGTGCATCGTTTGCTGAACGCCCGTCTCAAGTTGCCTGTAATTTCGCACGATTTCTACAAATTGTTCTTGTCTGGAAATTAATATGTCATCTTATAAGTCTCAGTCAACCAAGTCTGGCGGAGGAGGAGTTTCAACTCGGGCTCAAAGATCTGTAAGTAGCGCTTCTTTGGAAGAAGATTCTGACTCTGGTATAATGGCCGCCATTCATCGTCTCAATGGTCGCCTCGACCATATTGATGCAAATCAAACGAAGTTACTCAATGAGGTACGTCAGTCAACCAAAGAAATAAAAGAAGAGTTGATACTTGAGATAGCTGGCCTCCGTTCAAGGGTCGAGAAAATGGAACAAACATTTGATGCAGCGGCAAACAGTGAAAGTGACGAGCAGAACTTTGACATAAATCGTTCAGTTATCGTTGTTCAGTTACCTGGTTGCAGAAGAAGAAGAAGATCTACCCGTAAAAGTCACCCACATAGTTCACAATGTCCTCAATCTTCCAGACGCACAGGTGTTAAAGTGTCGTAGAATGCGTTTCTGCAATGACAAACCAGGTGTGGTAAAAGTGGAATTTGAAACACGAAATCAGAAGGTGAATGTATTTAGAGCTAAACTTTGCTCAAAGACAACGAAGTTTACCAACGGGTCTATATCCATTCATGCAGATCCCATGCCGAACGCCTAATAGAGCTGAACTTTCGATCAATTTTGAAGGATTTACCAAACGGTGAGCAGTATAGAGTGACAGGTAGTGGCCGAATTGTTAGGCAAGAGAATAGAAATCAGCACGTTGAATGAGGAGTGAACCAGCCCGCCGGACCTTCAGTGACGTGTTAACATTGGAATATCAATGGATGGACGACTTGATAAAGCAAGTTATTTTACGTAAGAATTGCGATGTTTTTTGTCTAAGTGAAACTCACCTCAAACAAGGTGAGAGTATTGAGATTGAAGGATATAGATGGTTTGGTTTTAACAGAGAATTGGCTCACAAAAGAGCCATACGTGCTTCAGGTGGGCTAATTGTACTCAGCGAAATAGCGAAATGGCGAAATGACGAAATCACGATTTTTTTCAAATTGCACAATGAAGAAATAAAGATACTACACATAGAGAAATTACCTGCCACCTAGAGTATGCTGTATAATCGATGTTAAGCCGAAATACCCGGGTGCACACTGCAATCTGCACGGTGGATTCCAAAACCCATGTGTATGCCGTGCAGGTTGGAAATTGATAAGAAAATCTGCTGAGTTTCATCTGAACAAAGTCAAATTCAGTGAATCTGCACATGTTTTGATTCTCAACATCGAAGTTTAGCACCGAAAGTACGATAAATTCGGCGAAATCGCGCGATCGCGAACCCGGAAGTTGACAGCGCACAAAACCACGTATACCTCGAGGCTTAGGGACAGACCATTAGGTTTTGGGAGGGGGTGGTCACGATCGGATTGTGAAAAAAAAATTGTACAACTGAAATTTCAAATTTTCATTTTTTTTTCAAATGAGAATAGATGTGCAAATTATTTTTCTGAGTCTTGCAGATTTATTTTACTCAATTGTGTTCTAAATATTTTGTTTATTTTGCCATGTAGTGTGAAGATATTTCCCCCAAACTTTCTGTTCTGAATTTTTTTTTCCGTTTCTGACCACCCCCTCCGAATATCTAAAGGTTTGTCCCTTAGATCTCTTGTACCAAGATAAAAATGTTTTGCGTAAGCGTGCACGCGTACACGTAGTTTGGCAGGAGTATGTGATAAAACGGCGGCCAAACAAATAAACTAAACCGACAATGGTATCATCGCTAATCAGTGCCTTTTCTTTATACTGCAAAACACATGCCAGTAATAAACTTGTTGTGGTCGAAATACTTTTCATGTGACAGAAAATGACTTTGGTCAGTTTGGAAAAAAAACATGCCAGCTGTTTGTTCAGTCACTCGAAACTGAATTTGATTCCGAGGCCAATTTCAGCGATGTTCAACATGGCGTTTTACATGTAATGTTGTACTAGTAAGAGTAGGAGACGATTATAAAGCATACTCTAGGTGGCAGGTAATTTCTCTGTGTGTAGTTTCTTTATTTGTTTATTTTGCTATTTGGAAAAAATCGAAAATCGTGATTTCGCCATTTCGTCATTTCGCCATTTCGCTATTTCGCGGAGTACAATTAGCCCTTCAGGTGGAGTTGGTATATTGGTCAAACATGACACTGTCCGTAGATATAACATATCAGTCTGTGATAAATCTTATGACGGTATATTGGGATTGAAATTTGTTGATAAAATAACAGAGTATAGTTTTATCGTCTTTACGTGTTATTTACCCCCAGAAAATTCTCTTTGGGGAAGAGATGCCGTTGGTTTCTTTTCTCACTTACTTTGTCAACTGTATGTAGAAAATGATGTTGACAATATTATCGTTTGCGGGGATTTAAACGCACGGATTGGTGCTTTAGACGATTGTATACCAGAAATTGATAATATTCCTAAAAGAACTAACATAGACAGTGTAGTTAACAAACACGGTGAGACACTTATTGAGTTTCTTAAAGATTCTCAGATGTCTGTATTGAATGGAAGAATTTATCCTCTTCAAGACAACTTTATATGATTATATGCTTGTACCATGTGATAATGTACACTTGTGTCATGAATTTTCTGTGGATTCTGTCACTGCATTAATTGATACGTATGATTTGCACTGCTTTCTTGGTGATTGTGCGTTACCAGATCACTCAGTTTTGACACTCAAAATGGGGACAAGAGAGCTTGAGCATGATGGAAAAAATTCAATGAATCCCGTAGTTAGGGGTGAAAAGACAAGGCGATATAAGGTTTCAAATATACCAAATGGATTTCTAGACGGGGAATTATCCAGAAATGCTATTATAGAATTAATAGATCAAATTGAGTCATCTCGGAATAACCAATTGAGTGTAGATATTATATATGATAAATTTTGTGACAGTATTTTTTTCTGAAATGGATGCTACGCTAGAGTACAGGGATGTCCCAGTGTGTTCAAAGAAATTCAAAGTACATAAGGGACTGGTCAGTTTCTTCGGCCTGGGGGGGGGGGCGGTGGATTATTTTTTGTCGACGTCAAAAAGTGGCTGACCCCCCCTATTCCAAATTTTGAAAACAGGGTGACCCCCCTATTCCAAATTTCTAAAACAGGGTGACCCCCCCCCAGGCGCGACAAAGGTAAAACAAAAGATGGACATAATTATATATATATATATATATATATATATATATATATATATATATATATATATATATATATATATATATATATATATATATATATATATATATATATATATTATATTTTACATTTTACATATATTTATATTTTAAATAGTCATTCTATGTTTTAGTGAAATTGTTGACATGTCAGTTGTAAGATAGGAATTTCAAAGTGTCAATCTTAAAGTTTAAATACAGTACATTTTGAATGAGCTGTATTTTGAATGAGCTGTGAATGTATTTCACACTTTCTCTGCTTAACCAGATGTCCTGAACTGTTGTACAGAAATGGATGTCAATCATTAATATCAAAGAGGAAAAAGCAGTGAATCAAAAACTTTGATGGGTGTTAAGACTTGCCAACCATCCAATTAAATCTACTGAGGAGCCATAGAGAGCTTTTTTAGCCAAATCTGATGTGTACAGTGTCTGAGAGGACTTTTCTTGTGTAACATTGAAACCATAAAAGCACACCTAATAATGACAAAAACTGCCTTTTTTAACTGTTATTTTGTTCATAAAAAAGTATCTTTCTACAGAAAACCTATGAAACAAAGGAAAATAATTGCATCAATGAGAAGGAAAGATATCTTGTCATTTTTCTATCTCTAAAATAAGTCACTGTATCAAATATATATTGTGAAATATATGTGCATGTTGCTTTCTCATACTGAATTCTCACAGAGAGAACAGAAAAGTATCAGGAATTTGTCATCCTTTTCATATGAAATGCAGATTTCATAATGGTACACTTTCACTTAGCAAACATCAAGATATCTCTGAAAGTATGGCGCCCGAAGGGCGCGCCAAAAATATGAAACATCCTGATATCTCTGATATATATGCCTTGTATATTAAAGTCATGCATCTGAAGGGCATGCTGAAAGATGTATGATATATTAAAGTAATGAGCTTGAAGAGCACGCTGAAAAATATTGAACATACAGATATCTCTGATGTATGTATGCTTGATATGTTAACGTTGGGCGTGCTGAAAAATATGACTGATTATTAAAGTTACGCGCCCGAAGGGCGCGCCGAAAAATACAACTGAATGATGAATTTTGTGGCTGACACTAGCATTTTAGGCAATGATGAGCCTGTGTCAAAATTCAAAAACACCTGACCCCCCCTATTGGGCATTTCAAAAACATGGTGACCCCCCCTATCACCAAAGTCAAAAACAGGGTGACCCCCCCCCATGAATCCACCGCCCCCCCCAGGCTGAAGAAACTGACCAGTCCCTAAGCCATTCTGGAATACAGAACTGACTGCCCTCTGGAGGGACATGAGAGAAAAAGAGAAACAATTTATGAGATGTACAGGTACTAAATTACAGAAATCGGTATTTAAACAAACTTTAGGAATGCCCAACATACATTTTGACAAATTTTACAGAAAGCTGAAGAGGTCATACCAAAGATAGGTTATGATGGATATTGAAAATTGAAACACACAGAATCCAACTGAGTTTTGGAGTCACATTAATAAATTGGGTCCTAGAACAAAAAATGATATTCCATGGGAGGTTTACGCAGAAAACAATAGCGTCACAACAGATGTTAATTCAGTTTTAAATAAATGGAAATCTGACTTTGAAGATCTCGATAGCCTTTCTGTCACGGGAGACACTGGATTCGATGAGGACTTTTACCCGGGCTTTTACCAACATATTTTGAGTTGTAAAAATCAGTTGGAATGGCAGTTAGACAGTAATCATGTTAACCCCCTATTGAATTGTGATATTTCACTTCATGAAGTTACCAATGTTATAAATAAGTCAAAACAAACTAAAGCAGTTTGCGCTGACAAACTACTGTAAGAGATTTTTAAAAACCATACCGCAATTACATTGCTTCACAAGTTATTTCAACTTTATTTTAATTTTGGAAAAATACCTAGTATGTGGAGAAAAGCTATAATCAAACCAATACCCAAAAATGCATTGAATGATCCCCGAGTTCCTTTAAATTATCGAGGAGTAAGCCTTCTGTCAACTGTGAGTAAATTGTATTCTGGGATTATAAATAATAGACTTGTTCAATATTTTGACGCAGAAAATATTTTAGTCGATGAGCAAAATGGTTTTAGGAAAGGTAGGGCCTGTATCGACCACATTTATGTTATGACAAGTATTATCAGAAATAGAAAAGCGTCAGGTTTGCCCACATTTGCAGCTTTTATAGATATGAAAAAAGCATTTGATTGGGTAAACAGAGATATGTTGTTCTTTAAGTTACTTGAAAATGGTGTTTCAGGCAAATTGTACAAGGCAATTAAGAGTTTCTATGAGAACCCACTTTCTTTTGTTAATGTAAATGGTTTGCTTTCCCTTGGTTTTCAACAGATTCTGGTGTTAGACAGGGAGATGTACTATCTCCTACACTCTTTTCTATTTATCTGAATGATTTTGCTAAAGAGGTAAATAACCTCCATATTGGAGTTCCAGTCGGTGACCGAGGGGTTGCAATTCTGCTGTACGCAGATGATATAGTCATTCTTGCTGAAAATGAAGAAAATCTCCAAAAGGCTGTTGAGTGTCTAGAAAATTGGTGTAAGAAATGGCGTATGGTAGTAAACGAAAACAAAACACAAGTTGTTCATTTTAGAAATAAAATGTCAGGCTGTCAAATTTTATTTTTAAATATGAAGGACGGAATTTAGAAACAGTGTCTCAGTATAAATATCTAGGTCTGGTTTTCAATGAGTTTTTAGACTACGAAGTAACGGCAAAAATCTTATGCAATTCAGCAGGAAGGGCTTTAGGAGCTGTTATTTCTAAAATCCATAGATTTAAGGATTTCCATTACAATACTTTTTCTACCTTGTATAATTCCTGTGTTGTTCCAATTTTGGACTACTGTGCGGGGATATGGGGATTTGGTCAGTTTAAAAACTGTGACACAATACAAGATCGAGCATTGAGATATTTCATGGGTGTACATAAATATGCACCAAAGTTGGCTTAAATGGAGATATGGGTTGGGATAACCCAAGTTTTCGTCGAAAGCTTGATATGTTACGTTTCTGGAATAGACTGTTGAAAACACCAGACAACAGAATAACGAAATCAGTTTTTCTGTGGGATTATGCTTTGCAAAAAAAATTGGTCTAACGATATAAAAAGTGTTCTCTCAGAATTGGCTTTCAAAATAGATTTGTGAACCGAGAAGTGATAAAATTAGAAGAAGCTCGTGAATTGTTAAGAATTTTTCATGCAAGAAAATGGGAACTAGATGTGCAACAAAAGTCAAAATTAAGGACGTATTGTATTTTAAAAAGGAATACGGAAAAGAAATGTATTTGACAGGTTGTATGTCTCGTGCGAAGCGGTCTCTCATGGCCCAGTTTAGGACGGGCATACTCCCACTTAAAATAGAAACGGGAGATTCAGTAATCTTGCAGTTGAACAGAGGTTATGCGAATTCTGTCCTCTTCATGTTGAAGATGAATTTCATTTTTTGTTTCAATGTACTCTGTATAAAGATTACCGTAAGTCACTTTTAGACAAGATATTGACTGATATGCCAGATTTTAATGACTTAAGCAACGATAACAAGTTATGTATACTTATGACAAAATTCTGTAATGATGTAGCAGACTACATTTATAGGGCATTTTCGAGAAGGAAAAGCACACTTTACAAATAATGTATCCTTTTTTGTCTTCAATGTGATATTCAACGTGTCTTATAAGCCCAGTGGGCTGGATGTGGCAATAGAAAACATTTCATTGTAATTTATTTAAATGGTGAATAAGTCCACATAGGACACTTAAATAAATAAAATACAACAACAACAACAACATTGGCAATCCATGTGGTAATGCCAGGTTAGCTTTATTCATTGGTTGAATTAAAACATTAAGGTGATTTCATGTGAGCGAGAGCAACAATAAAAGGTAAGTTTCTTTTGGTTGAATAAATCATCGAGGTGATTTCATGTGAGTGAGGGGTAACAATAGAAGGTAAGTTCTATTGGTTGAATGAGAGTGTACGAATCAAAGTCATGAATAATGCTAGTATATTTAGAAAACTCAGAATACTAGCACAGCACACAAAACGAGAAACACAATCAACAGAAAACACACCAAAATCCCACTAGGCCGTTACAGTCAGTTGTTTAATATATGCAAAAATGAGGTTATATAAGTACTGAGAGGGCCATCTAAGGGCCAGTCTTGCTCTAGAAGTCCCACCCTCATTAACTCAACCTTTCATAACCATGGCAACTCCAATACTGTCACCAAGACTACTTGAAGAGGGATGGCGGAAGTGTTATTCAGTGAAGGCTGAACGGCCTTTAGGGAGCGTTCAGTTATTACGGCCGGGGGGGCGGCAAAATCCAGGGGGGGTCACTTGAAATTCGAAAACCTCACAGGGGGGTTATGTATTTTTCACACACCACAGAGGGGGGGTCACTTGATTTCATAAGTATCCACCCCTCAAAAAGCAGTTTCGGTGTACAAAACTATTCGAGGAAATAAAAATGACTCTCTGAATGATTTCATTTTATGAAGTCATTTCACTGCAAGCTAAATAAAGTATATGTATTATCTGTCACATGAACATCTTGCCTTGGCAAATCTATAGAGGCCTGTCTTGTGAACTAAGCTCGCCAAGGGCAAATGAACAGTTCCTATCAGCGTTTGGCAGAGGTAAGGCAATGATTAGGTGCAAGCTATACATTAAAGTGAAACCAGGCATTCATTGAAAGATTCACCTTGTACTGTTGCATAGCACTACTGTTGACAGCTGTGGAAACGCAGCTATCTGTTGGTGGGGTAGTGTGCATAGCTATGCGGGGCAAAGGTCAACCCTGTTGATCCGCATAGCTACACAGCTACCCCGCCAACAGATAGCTGTGTTTCCACAGCTATACTGTTGATATCTGACAGTTTTAAGGAAAGAGATGTGTAAACTTATCTGGATAAATAAAGACAAAGGCTCCAGTATAAATGAACAATTTCAATGACTTTGTTTCCTATGTAAATAGCAATAAGAAATACATATTAAAATAAACTTTCTGTATTATAACTCTTAAAATAAATATAAAATGTGTGTAACTACTATATCAGTAAAGTATCTTTGAGGTAGCAAATGTGGCATTGTGGCCATAGTGTTCCAATAGGGAGCATGTCCTTGATCAAGCACTTTGCTTTTCCCTACCGAATTAGTGGTGGGTACCCAAGCCTGTAAATTTGCTATTTGACCCCTTCATGACCTTACATCCTGGCATTTTTGGTGATATGAGGGAATTCCAAATGCAACTTATTACTCTGAAAAAATGCATCTGTGTGAAATTGCACAATGACCTTTGGAAGTGAGGCCCGATGAATATGTCGTTGAATGTTACGGATTTGTCAATCTACTGGTAGATGTATATCAACAGAAATACCAGGATGGGTGGTCCAAGAAGGGGTCACGGAGATGCCCATGTAGGTTTTGTTCAATGCTTGTTGAGAAGTAAAAGATAAATTACACTTAAACTGGAAAACTATATTCAAATTACATACAAATGATTTGCACAGAATTAAATAGAAGAATAAAACAACTTTTAAATATAAACTCTGTGGACGATATGTTTAAGAGATTGCAATGATTGGGGTGATTGGAGTGATTAAACACGTAAATCATTTGTCGTCATTATTTCTGTGGATCCTCATTCTTATCAGTCATCATTGTCATTGTCAGTATTGTCAATATCATCATCATCATTATCATTATCAGTAGCAGCATTGCTGACTTCTTCATTACCATCATCATCACTGTACTCCAGATCTACCTCCTCACAGTCTGGTAGCTGGTAGTATAGTTTGGTTTCTTCAAAATTCTCTTAGCTTTACATTTTGCCTTATCATCAAAAACACCAGTTTTCAGCAAATGGTCAAAATAAGGCATTTCTTTCTTTGAAATGGAACCAATTTCCTCATTAAGTTCACTGATATTTATTTCTGGATCTTCGATGGTACATGGATAGCATTTTTGCAATATTGTCAGATGAACTTAATTTCCCACGTAATCTCATCACATCGGATCTTAACCTTTCTCGCTTTCTTTTCTTTGCCTTCCTTCTATTTTCCTCCCTCTTCCTACTTCTCTTTCTGTTTTCAATATCCATACCAGCAAAGAGTTGTTGGAGTTGAGCAACTGTCTTTCCAAGTTCAGACAGAAACTCAGACATCTGCTCATTCAGCTCTTGCAACTGTTGTACGACACCATCGTAATATGCATTTTGTTCAGTGGCCAAGACTTCAGATGCCGACCTGTACTATCATAAATCGTCATGTATTTATCTCTCATCTCTTTCTCTATGGTACCAACTTCACCTTTGATATCTTCCATTTCTTTCAACCCTTTTCACACTAGGCTAAATCATACCGCTTTGGGGCTGACTTCATTCTGATGAGTTTGCCATAAGCTGCATCATTCTGAGATGTTTTGAAGGTTGTCTTTTCTCTCAGTGTATCAAGTACACATTTTGTCTCAAAGCGTTCTTTTCTTTCCTTAAAGAGATAATTCTGGAACTTATTCTGCAGGTGAGGAAAAGCTGCTTTGTAGATCTGTGGCAATATTGAGTTGTAGTACACGTGCGGCTGTGTTTCGGGTCCTTGAAGTACCATTTATGCCATGGAGGCTTTTCATGTACAGGTTGTGGAGCTGCCTTGGATTTTGCCCATGGTAGCACTGTCAAAGAAAGCATCAAAGTTTATTCACCTTACACAAAGTTGCAACATTTACATTGCCACTGAAAGGTGGACATCTACTGAAATTGCGTTGCAAACACCAGTGTGTGTTGGATTATTGGACAACTCAACAAATATATAGGGAGATCGTTTTGATTATTCTTGCTTTCTGCTTTATGAAATTGTACGCAGTCAGCCTTGTTTGCCTCTGTGTGAATGTGAGACAGAGAGCATGTATGCGTGTGTCCCGCTACCATAGGGAGGGACTGTGGTGTGATCAAACAAAAGCAACCTCCACACTTAATGCAAATATACCAAAAGTAGAGTATATAAGATATTTGTTTTAAATGCCAACTTTTACAGAAATAAAAAATGCACATGCATACAGTGTCGTTGGTTGACGTTGGTTGAGTTTAAAAACACTGAACACTAAATTTGTACTGTAATGCATGCAAAGTGAACCCCAACATCAGTGAATTTGTCCAGCCATACAAACCATGAAATTGATTCAACAAGTGGTTGTATTTTTAAATCGACATTAAAAAAAATCACTATTTCCAGAAATTTCAAATGCATATCTGCGGTGCCTTGACCTTGGCGATAAATTTAATTTACGCAGCTTGAAAGATACAAAACACTTACATTGCATTGCATACGCTGGCAAGTATATAAATTCAAAATAAAACGCTTACCTGTCTGCTTTAAAGATTTGCTCGTTGACGCTGTGTGAAGCTGTTTTTCAATGTTTTCTTGTTTCAGTCGTTGTCTCAATTGACTCACTTTCATTTTCAACAGCTTCACTAAGCCTGGTTTCTGTTGTTCATCAAATCCAAGATGTGTGAAACTCTAGAATCACATGCAGCAATCACTTCCAGATTACAGTACCCCTTGCTTAAGAATCGTTCTCTATACTCGATAAGTCCAGCTTCCTCAAGCCATTTAACAACTTCCATCATCTTTGCATGCATGGGCTCCGATAGTTTGTTTTGATTTTCGTCCATTATGTAGTTGAGCCGTGCCATGTGCCCCATGTGAGAGCTGTTTGTTTGTTAGATTTTTGACTACTCAACAGATCGTACATCCGGTTTACAAATAAGCACTTATTTTTTGTTTGAAATACATATTCTGAAAAATGTTCCCTTACTACTTTAATGTTAAGACCAACATTTGAGACGTAATTCGCCACCATTCATTAGATACTTCGGCTGAAAGAAGATATCCGAATGGATGGGTCCTAACATATAGACAACTTGACTGCCAGACGTGAAGGCAAGTCGGTTTTTCAGTCCCTCGTTCACTTCTCCACCTTCTTTAGTGGGGTCCACTTCATCAATTTTCAAGTGATAGTCCTTGACGAATAGAGCTGAACCGATATAGGTGTCCTTGACCTTCTAACCATTATTCAACAAGGTCTCCAACATCGCTTGGTAGAGGTAAGTAGAGGAAGGGTTGGATATCATTTTGCCATTGAGGTGTACATCCACCTGGCTTAACAGTGAATGGAGCCATAAGTTGCAGGGACCCACTGCTGCATCTGCACCGAGGTTAGTACCATCAACTTCTGTAATCTTGGCCTTGATCAGAAGGAGTGTTGAGGACAGATCGATGTAGTCTTCCACTGAACCCGAAATCACAAATTCGATGGGTCCCAATTCCACAATGTGGGTCAGGGGATGCACTTCTTCCCATTGTCCCTCTTCAACACTAGTCTGCGTTGGAGGAACTGTGAACATGTCAAGTTCACTCTTGGTACACTCGCAGGAGTGTTTGTGAAGAAATGCCATGTTAGAAAAAAATGTCAGGAGATCTTCTCTTTCGCTTGGCTTTGGAGGAAATGAATCTTCGTTTTGGAGCTTTACGTTTTATACTGCTGCTGGAGGGAACTGAATATCTGGAACCCCTGCCTGTCATCAACTGTTTCCCGGCTTCCACAAGGCGTTGTTTTGCTGAGTGCTTGATGTTACGTCAACTGAGTGCATCAGCAGTGTAATATATGCCAATATATTCATTTAGTGAGGTATCATTGTAGTGCGCATGTGCAGAATAAAATATACTCTCCTCATGCTTGAGAATAGTGAACAACTTCCACCGTGTCTCTCTATACAATACGTAGTACATATACAACAAGTGGTGATGAGGATGGGATAGTCAGTGACTTAGTGTGCAAATTGCATTGTTTGCGCAACGTGTAAGATGTCTCGAACAAAAACGACGTTGGACAACGGAGAAAGAGCGGCAGATTTAATTCTGACAATCAAGCAGTTAGCGAGGAAGAGTGCCACGCTGCTGAGCAGAACTTTGGGTAGTGAGGATCAGAACAGTGGAAGCGATCCAGTAGAAGTAACTTCAAAGTAACTCAACGAACTTTGAACAGTTGTTCTACGCAGTGCAGTCGGGGAAAATCTCAGCGAATGTGAAGATTTAAGACTGTGTCACCCGAAGTTCAAGTTTTCAAGTAAATTCCTTTGTCTTAACCGTTACGTTAATCTAAAGTAAACAAGCGATAATGGCCAACGCCCAAATAACACGTGCAACGACTGAAGCTTTTGACAAGTCAAAAAGTACTTTCAAGTCTTACTACACTAGAGACGTTTTACCGGGTCAACGGCATCACGGAGGAAGAAAACAAGAATGATACGCTTTTATATTGCATTGGTCAAACGGCTTTCTCCTAGTTGGAGGGTATACTCCTGCCAGCAAAACCAGCAGACAAGTACTACCATCCAGCGCAGATGGAAATGTCTGGAACCTTGCACTTCCTAAAGCGGGACCAGCAGCCTGACGAATTGGTGCAAGACTACATAACTATGTTGAAGCAAGAGCTGCAGGACTGTAACTCCGAGGATTGTTGTCAAGGTAGATTTTTGCGGGACAAACTAGTAACGGGACTGTACGACTCGCGAATTCGTCAGCACTTCATGACCATGAAGGACATTTCAAAGTTGGGTTTCATCGAAGCGAGATCGCGTTATCGATTGAAACGGAACTGCACCAGTCGAATCAAATGGGAAAGGACACTTCAAGCAAAGGGAAGATCAGTAAAGTAGTAAGAAAACGTGACTCTTCTAAGACTTTACAGTGTTATAGGTGTGGAAATAATCATTTGGCTAAAGATTGCCCACACAAAAATGTTGAGTTTCATAAGCGTTCTTAACGTGGTCATTTTGCGAAATTTTGTAAGTAGAAACAAAAGGGCAAATGTACCAAAAGTGGTAGAAAGCCGAAGTCTGGTAAGTCAAAATCAGTAAAGGCTGTCGCTGAAGCAGGTAGCGACAGTGATGATTCTAGTTATAGTGTGTTTAATGTTAAGTCCTCCATTAATATGCATTTAAGAGGAGAAAAATCAGGTTATTATGTAAAACTTGATGTTGATGGTAAATCATTGTCTGTGCAAGTAGACACGGCAGCTGACTACAGTATCATGTCAAAGTCTGAATATGACAAGAATTTTCAGAAAATTCCTCTGAGACAGTCCTGAATTAAATTGAAAAGCTACACTGGCGATACAATTTCCGTTAGTGGAGAAATTTCGGTCGAAGTGAGCTATGAAAGTACAGTGTCAACTTGCCACTGATAATAGTAGATCACCCTGGTAAACCAACATTACTGGGTGAAACTGGTTGAAAAAGTTGATTTTAAATTGGGGTAAGATTTTAGCATGTGTAGCTGAAAAAGCTAACAAAGAAAGCTCCGGTGATTGTATGACGGTAAGACAAAAGACAATCTTGATTTAGTCTCACGTAAGTACAGTAATGTATTTTCTGATAGCTACGATGGTATGCGTAGCCACAAAGCTCACATCCGTGTGAAAGAAGGCACCAAGCCTGTGTTTCATAAACCTCGTAGAGTTCCATATGCGCTCCGTGGAGCCGTGGAAACAGTCACAAAAGATAAAGGAAAACGGTGTAATTGTTAAAGTTGACCGCTCTGAATGGGCGAGTCCGATCGTTGTTGTGCCTAAATCGAATAAATCTGTAAGAATATGTGGAGATTATAAGGTCAGTATTAATCCTGTAGTTGAGGATGAGCAATGTACTCTGCCAACTACACAAGATTTGTATGTTCAATTGTCAGGGTCAAAGGTATTTTCACGATTAGATTTGACTCATGCGTATGCACAATTGTCAGTTGATGATGAAAGTCGGAAGTACTTAACCATAAATACTCACAAAAGCCTGTATGCCTATACTAAGTTACCGTATGGCGTGAAGTGAGCACCAAGGATTTTCCAAAATAAGATGGATTGTATCTTACAAGGTATTCAGCAATGTGTATGTAAACAAGATGATATTCTCATTGGAGGAAAGAATGTTCATGAGAATCTTGATATTTTAGAGGAAGTCCTCAAAAGATTAAGTGATAACAATCTTCATGTTAATTTGTTGAAATGTGAATTTGTTAAAGCAAGTACTGTATATCTGCGTTTAGAGTACAGTGGTGAAGGACTGAGACCTGAGAATCGTCATTGCAAGCAATTAAGCAGGCTCCAATCCCAAAGAATGTCGCACAGTTTCGATCATTTCTAGGTATATGGAACAGTATTACCATCAGTTTTTACCGAATTTAGCCACAACTTTACAGTCACTCCATGACTTGTTAGAGAAAGGAGTTGACTGGAATGGTCGGAAAATGTCAAAAAGCATATGAGAAATGTATAACAAATTAAGTAGTGAAACTTTACTTGTACACTATGATCCAAATAAGAAGCTGAAGTTAGATTGTGATGCTTCAAGTTATGGTGTGGGAGCTGTTCTCTCACATGTATTTGGAAATGGTGATGAAAGATCAACAACGTATGCCTATAGAACACTCAGAGCCCAAGTGAATATAATTATGCCCAATTTGAGAGGAAAGCACTTTCATTAGTATGTGGAGTTAAGAAATTCCACGATTTCCTGTATGGGAGGAAATTCACAGACCACAAGCCATTGCTGGCAATGTTTTGATTCGAAATGAGGTATCCCTAGTATAGCCGCTGCGAGAATGCAACGATGGGCACTGACTCTGCAGGCATATGACTATGACATAGAGTATCGTAACAAACAAGCAAACGCAAATTGTGATGCGTTAATAAGACTACCAAGTCCAAGCACACAAGGTGCTGAGGACAGTGTATTTGCTGTTAGTGTAATAGATGAGAGTTTCCCAGTTTTAGCTGATGATATTGCTAAGGAAACCAAAGTTAATCCACTTCTTAGAAAGTGTATGATCTTGTATTGAATGGTTGGCCCAGTTATTTCAAAGATATGTCTGAGGCACTTAAGCCATTTTATCGTAGAAGAGATCAATTGTCAACGGAACAAGGTTGTATATTATGGGACACTCGAATGGTGATTCCAAAGAAGTTTTGTGAAAGATTGTTAGACGAGCTTCATTGGGAACATCCTGGAGTATGTGCCATGAAAGCACTTGCCCATAGTCACGTATGGTGGCCAAATATTGGTGCGGATATTGAAAGTAAAGTGAAAGCATGTTCAGTTTGTCAATGAGTAAGACAAATGCAAGCTAAATTACCTCTACATCCGTGGGTATGGACAATGAAACCTTTTCAAAGAGTTCACATTGATTTTTGTGAAGATAAGAAATACTATTTCTTAGTTCTTGTTGATTGTCATTCTAAATGGGTAGATGTAAACCTATGAAGAGTATCACAGCTGATCGTATCATTGATGAGCTGAGATTAATCTTTGCAGAACATGGTCTACCTGAGCAGTTAGTTTCGGACAATGGTCCACATTCATATCTGATGAATTTGTATTGTTTATGAAAAAGAATGGCATTCAGCATATTAAAGTAGCTCCATATCACCCTGCATCTAATGGCGCTGCTGAGAGAGTCTGATAAAAGAAGCCTTCACTAAACAAGTCTTAGCAGGAGATGCGTCTTTATCTCTGAAATGTAGAATTGGTATATTTCTGTTTAGGTACAGAACTACACCTCACAGTACAACAGGTGTAAGTCCAGCTGAGTTGATGTGTAAACGTCAGTTTCGTACTGCATTGCAATTGGTAAAACCCAGTCTTGAAAAGCCAGTAGAAAAGAAACAAAAAGCACAAAAAGAGCAGTTTGATCTTCATAGACAACAAGAGCGAAATTTCGAAATGGTGATATTGTAAGAGTTAAAAACCCTAGAGCCGAGTTCAAACTTGCTAAGTGGTTATTAGGCTCGGTAATTGAAGTCAAAGGACCTGGAAATTATATGGTCAAAATTAGGTCTATGACTAAATTGGTTCATGCAGATCATATGGTGAAAACGAATGAGGAAAGTGAACCAGAGTTCAAACATATGAGAGTACCAGTGGCCGTGAATCAAAGGTGTATGTAAGGGATTTCACTCCATAGCAAGTAGGGGAATGCCTAGAGCCAATCCGACTGAAATACCAAATGTAGTAAAACTTAAAGAAAATACTGCAGTTAATGGTACCAGTAAATCTGACAAAGTAACACCAACTCAGGAGACATCAGTAAAACAAAGTGTAATTACTTAACCAGTTAGAAGATCAAATAGAGTTAGAAAACCAGTAGTGAAATTAAATATGTAGATTTTGCAATGTAGTTTATATGTAGAAATCGGGCATGTAACACTTTTCTTTTGAAAGGGGAAGCAGTGTAATATATGCTAACATATCCATGTAGTTAGGTATTATTGTAGTGCGATGTGGAGAATAAAATATACTCTCCTCATGCTTGAGACTAGTGAACAACTGCCTCCGTGTCTCTCTATACAATACGTAGTACATATACTACAACCTGCAATGTTGAGTCCCATTTTCAACATCTGTCTCTCTAGGACTTTGGCACCTTGTTTGAGCAGTGGTGTGGCTGCACGGAAGAGGCCTCCCAAAATACCGCCCAAGCCATATCCTCTTTGCACGGCTGCTCCCTGGAACGATGCTCCATTTCCCACCTGATCCAAATAAAACTTATTGTATTTGGCTGGGTTGCTTGCATAGATTTTATGTCTATACGGCATGGTTCAGGCTACGATAGTGTGGGGCGTCGTTTTCTGAAGGCTAGTGTAATGATCACTTTCCCACCTTGAAATGGCACTTTCTGACCCATGTCGTCTCTTACATAGACTTCTACCGTATCAAATTCACGCTTTCTCAGGGAAGAAAGTATGGAGTGTGGAAAGTGCGGTATCATCTATCCATGGATCCCTTCCACATTTTCTATTCTCCACAGGGGTGCAAATATGTTGGTTTCAGTCAGATTCGACCTCACAATGAATGGCACCAACTGGTCCACCAATGGTCGTCCACTAGGTCGCAATACACATACAGAGAAGAGAGGTTTCAAACACTAAACATGAAAAGTGCATCATTCGTCTGCCTCAAGATGGTATTGGAATAAAATCCCATGATTTCAGCCAGACCTGGTAGAAAGTAGAGGCTGGTACCCTCACTCACATCAGCGTTTACCTTCCTGGACACCGGGTCAAAAGTCAACTGGACGTTGTCAGGTAAACCTTGCTCTCTCATAGTGGTTAGTATACTTCCAAAATCACCATAAGGTGCAGGTATTTTGACAGGTGTTTTTCTATGGTCTTGAATTTGTATGCCAGCAAGTTTCTCCCCTCAATCATGTTGTACCAAGAGAAAGGGTAGTGTATGTCCATCAATTCCACTTCCCAGTTACCTTGCAGAGAAATGTGTTTGAGTAATTTCACAGTGTAGCCTGTCACTGCATGTCCGGGAAAACGTCCATGGATGCATTACTCGGTAGTGTCATGAAAACAAATGTTCAGCCATGGTGAAAGTGGGGTCAGACTGTGACTGTCACGACAGAGACATCCCTATTATAGTTTTGTTAGATCCCTGACCCAACTATTGAATTTGGATGGCCAACCATACCACTTGACCAAATATTCGGTCTTGCCCTTTCTCTTTCTTGTTTGAGTATTTTTTCCACTCTGAAGACGTCATCCTCTTTCTTGACGACCTTTTGCAGTTCTTGTTCATAGAAAGTACCTTCTAATTCCTCCACATCAAAATCTTTTGGCTTGTAAAGGGATAGCCTATTGGAGATCCTTCTTGACACAGTGAAGATTTCTTCTGTCCATTTGTCAGGTAACCCTTCTTAAACATACGTTTAGTTTTGCTGATTCTCACTTGTTCTCCCACACTGAATTTGAATTTCACGATTTTCTGTTCATAGACACCGTACATAGTATCCCACACCTCCTTTTCATTTGTCTTGTTGACAGACGCTGGTTTCCTCTTGATGCTGCAATGCCAAGTGTTGTTGTAAGATTGCATTAGCTGAGGAAGCACCGATGGGTAGCTTCGTGTGTTGTTTCTGGTTAAGTTCTTCCACATTTTAGTTTTCAGGTACGATTGAAACGCTCAACAACAGAAACTTTAGTTTCATTTCTGGTGGTGAAAAATTGAATGTCTTCACTCTCCAGAAATTTCTGAAATAGGTGGTTTACAAATTCTTTGCCTTGATCCTTTTTCAGTTTTTCTGGTTTTCCTCCAGTCTTCAAAAATCTGTTGAAACGCTGCCATCCAAGCGGTCCCTCATTTGTCTTTCAAGGGAATGGCCCAGGCATACTTGGATAAAATGTCAATGCAGGTGAGGATGTATCGGAACCCTGAATTGTATTTTGCTAGTGAACTGACGTCAGCAAGATCGGCTTGCCACTGTTGATCCATTCCACCGACAATTACTCTAGCCCTTGGAAACTTCCACCTCACTGGTTTGTGTAATGTGTAAGTGTCCTGATGTTGCATCCACTCTCTCACTTTCTGACGGTTGACTTTTATTCCTTTCTCTTTTGCAGCAAGGTAAACAGCATCGATTCCTCCAAAACTTGCGGAATGACTTGGATCATAATACACCTGGCTGAGGTGCTGATCCAAGTCCATCAATTTGGTCACAGGTTTCATGTTTGATGACTATGGATCCAGAACAGCAAGCACAGAGGCACCTCACCCGTTTGAGGACATCGCCAAGGGATAGAGAAGGTGGACAACATTCCATGACAGAGGTCTCCTTTGGAAAGACTATCATTAAATTGCAGAGAGATGTTTTACAAGTTGAGCCAATTCCCTGTCGTGGATGGTCGATGCTGTGGTCTTGCAGCGGTTGAAATGACAAGACGTATCTCCCTCCCTATCTTTTTCTTTTTAGCGGATGATTGTCCAGCAAACACCTCATGACCACCTTCTTCTTCATCATCTCTTGGATGGAACGATCCTTTTGATTTTTGCTGAGACTTAATCCAGTTGCATCTTTCCTTGTTGCCAATCAGATCTTGTGGTACATTCATGTCAAACAGCACTGGGGAAAATTGTTGCCACCCTGTAGGTGTGAAAGTTTTCCTCCGACATAAGGTGTCGTTGATGAGGTCTACCATATGAGTTCTGGGTAAGGGATTGCCATCGTACACTAATTCCCTTTCTCATTCCAATCCACAGAACATCCATGCTGTTTCACTTTCTGAAGGAGCAAGTGTGGCTTTTCGTCGGAGGGATTTTGGCACACTTATCATAACATCCTGCTCCACACTACCCAAGGACCTTGGCTTGTCAGTGACGTCCTCTTCTGTGCCCTTGTCTAAAGGAGACCCTGAAGAAGACACAGCTGTAGTGGTACCCGTTTCAGAGGGGGTGATGCTGATTTTAACAGGTTCCTTCCTTTTATCAATTTAAGCCCTGTACTGCTGAAGAGTCTGTTGGTACAGTTTTGTCTTTTCATCATTAGTGATGTCTGTTCTATCCAAGATTTATTGCATCTCCCTATCCAGAGAGGACAGCATCTTAGTCACGGGGTTTGCTGTTTGATTCTGCTGTAGTTTTATTGTATCTAGTAATTCCTGTGGCACAAATGCCATCTTCTTGGCATGTTCCATGGGCATGGTGACAATTCACTTAAAGAGGAGACTTCCCAACACAGACAGCACAGGCCCTAGGACGCTGAGAGAAATCCACCCTTTTGCGCAAGTATCTTCTTCTTCTTTGATGTTGAAACCTTTTTATTTGACAATGTGCAAAATGATGTTTATATTTGCTCAATTTCTTCTTTTGAGCACATGACAATGGAACACTCCCCCGAAGAATGTTCAGACAACATTCATAGAGGCAATGGATTAAATTGTTACTGGCTTCCTCGATGATCCCCTCTGTTGCTTTGGATTGCCCTTGGCTAACACAGAGAGAAAATGAGCATGTTTTCTCATTTGCTGAGACATGATGAAATGATGGCATTTTATCTCATCATTCTATTTTATGTTATCCTGACGTAAACAAAGGTAGTCTCTCCTGGAAAGATGTTCGTGCACAGACGAAGGACTTCCGGTGTGTTAGGTTTCAGGTCAATCAGGACATACCCATAGGGCTCACGGGAGGCATCGGTGAAAGCTTCTTGTATGAAACGGGTATGTCCTGGGTACATCTGTTTGGCTAAGTGAGTGATTTGTGATCAGTCTCTTGGATTTGTAAATAAGATCAGATAATGTGAATTCAGACTTATGGTTCTAGTCTCTCTGCCATGATGAAACAGATTTTGTAAGATGAGCATCACAGAGAGATTACGATGATGAGAACCTTTGGTGAACAAATTGATAGTTCTCTTGTCATTTCCAGTTTCTGACATCAGATCATCAATAATCAATAAATTGGATTGGTGAGGGGAAAACGTACTGTCCAACTCTTCAGGAATACCTTCAACAAAATGAATGCTAGGGAGAAGAGCAACCAGTTCCGTATAGGCAGGTTGGTATTCTTCATAGCACCAGACAATACGCTCAGGAGATGGAAAAATCATAGTTTCCCGTTCCGTCAGCAGTCGTTTGACGAATTCGATTTTGCCTGACTGTGTGGGTCCACATATCAGAACAGTAATGGATGTTGTAGTCTTGCATCCATGATTGACTTGATTGATGTCGTTCAGACAGTAGGCAAATGATTCGAATCAACTGGCACATCAATTGATGAGTGTCAGATTGTCTGGCCAGTTTCAAAAACTCTCTGTCTTTCAACTTTATCTTCAATATTATGCACTTGTGTGTGATGATTTGCCAGTCTTACGAGATGTTTTGCATGACAACCAGGGTAAGGGCAGTTCTTTTGCACTTTTGGCATGGTATACCACATTGACCAACTTGATCTGTGATGGGGATTTTTTGGTTGATTTCCTTTCAGTCAATCTCTCCACTCTGATCAATGCTTTCATAATACGAAAATGGCTTCCTTTTGAAAAATGTATCATAGATGATGTATGGCAGCACACACAATACAAGAAGAACATAGGATTTCAGAAATCTCGATTATTGATGATCAACTTCAAGAGTGTTTGCAGAATGAGACCACGTCAAATGAGCCTTACGCTAAACCAATACTAGCTTTTACCAGAAAGGATGTTCTCATTTCTTGACAGAGGGAGGGCAAAACAAGGCCCGAGGGGCTAACAGGCCTTCAAAGGGTCAAGAGGGGTGGATGGAGTCCATAAACAGGCAAAGTGTGATCTCATTCATCGACAAAGACCAATCTTGCTAGGGGCCCTCGGGGCAGTGGGGCCCACTTTTTGGCCTTCAGGGCAAGAAGACACACACACACACAAACATATATACATACAAACAAACAAGTTTCCTCATTCAACAAATGTTTACACGTTAACACCCACAAATAAATTCAAACCAGCCTCTGAATCATTTCAAATAAACTAAATTGACTTCAGTTTATTACTTTACAAAAAGTTAACCAGAAACTTTTGTTTGGTTCAAATATAAAAGTTTTTAAAGATGAAAGTTGAGATCTACAGATTATTTGAACTCTCAAAAAACCCCAAAACAAATCAAACTGTTGATCTGTCATGTTCAATTCCAAATTCAATATCTAAAGTTTCAAGGGGTAAAATGTACATTCTTCTCTCTTTCATTTGCAAACTCTCAAAAATTCAAACACATACATTTCAAGACTTTAAAAATGAATGAAATATACAACTCTAATAAACAGAATGATCAGAATACATCTACCATAATATTGATCAGATTTCTTTTTTCTTTAAATTGCCAAACTACCTTTATACAAGATCAAGTTTGACGTTTTTAATAGGATTTATACAATAGATTCAAACAATGGATTGCTGAAACACGCGAGAATTGTGAAAACAGCTTCACTTAAATTCTTCACATTATCCTCTTCTAACAGCTTGAAATGTAATACTAAAATACAATGAGCTCATGCCTAAGTATAAACATTTACAATGGCCAACCACTACTCTCTTGTTTCAACTTTAAGAGATCATTAATGTAATCATTAAGAGCCCGCATGTGTGTGATTCTCTGTTGTATACTTCACTTACTCTGTAGTGCCATACCTCAACACTTTGATGACCTTGTACCCCTTCTTGACAGCTTTGGCTAACTCAGGTATTGTCAAAGTTCCTACAAAGTTCCTACAAGGGACCGCTGGTCATCATTGTGTTCACATGGTGACTGCTGTTTGGCTTCTGCACAACTTCTGCAAAGGGGAAACATTAGCTTCTTATCCACTCTAAGGGGCAGAACAGGAAAGTAGAGTTGTTGGGGTGGTAGTATTCTACATTTAGCCAGACCAAAGTACAACTGAACGGGTAGTATGATGTTCTTGGTGCGGACTTCAGGATGTTTGATGGGGTACTTACAGTACTTGTTGACATACGGGTAGAGGCTTGTGAAGTCCACATAGTGAATTTCTTCATCATCAACACATTTGTGGTAAAGAGTAGTGGCATTGGTTCTACCACCAAAGAACGCATCTCGTGGATGAAGGGGCTCCTGTAGATCAAGTGACTTGATGAAATCTTGCAGCTCTTGATTCTGGTGAATATCTTTGTTGAAGTCACATTCCCACATTTCGATCACCCTGAGGCCATGATAACGTAAAAATCGCATCTTGTCTTGGGTACTTTGGTAGAGGTCGGCCATGGTCTTCTCTAGTTTAGTGTTGAGGATGTCACGGTCTTTGTAACATTGAGGACAGCCATGGTAGTAGCAACCATGCATCTCATATACTGTGTTGTTTTCATCGTCATAACCATCGACCCAATAACAGCCAATTTTCTTCTCACCTCCATTATTGACATGTTGGATGTTGACATTGTTCTTGAGTGCAATCCATGCCAACCACTGCAATCCATGCCAACCACTGATGCGATGGTCACACAATCTCTGAATGGATCCACACCATTCTGTTGTTTGAACATGTCTTGAAATTTCAAACAACTCCTCCTCAAGATGTCTACATCACTTCTGCAGTAGTTCTCAAGTTCTTGTTTCAGGTTAAAAGGGCGGTTTTTCAATCTTTCGTCTTCATACCACTTTAGGAATTTCTCTCTTGCATGCTGTTTCATGCCATCGGGGCCGTAGTATCTGGAATCTGGGAGAGGACCGATGTAATCTTGATTCTCTGCTGTGTTGAAGAAATGGGGGAAGTAGCCTTTGTGCAGCTCATCCAGTTCAAACAAAGCCACAGGTAGGAAATTATAAGAGTCGATGAACTTGATGTCTAAGTCTGGGATGTAGATGCGCATGATTTTGGTTCCATTGATGATGACTTGAGGTTGAACGTTGTTCTCATGGCAGTATTGCAGTATGAATTGTCCATCATAACCTTGCAGATTGTGTGCGATGAAAGTACTGACGGCGTTTTCTTCTGTGAGGGCCCAATCGCAAAACTCTTGCTTGGTGTTGGGGCCATAGAACACCCGCTCTGAACATGACTCTGACTGGACGATGCGCAAGTTGGGCACATGGACACCACTGTCTTGGGTGCATTCAAAATCAAAGAAATAGTATTTCATCTCTTCTTCACTGCCCTCTTCGTCTCCTTCTTGGGCTTCAAAGTCGAATAAATCTATGCCGTTATCATCATGATTACAATCTTCAGTGGACTTCTTCTTTCTTTTAACATGGACGGGCTGGATGTAGCATAAATGGTCACTGTCTTGGTACTGTTTACATACTCTGCAATATTTTTCACCACAGTGATGGTCATTATCTTTCTTTCGCTTTTCCCAATTGATGGTAACACCACACAACTTGCAGCGACAAATAACTTGACATGTTGAACATGGGCGAGGGGACCAGGTGTTTTATGATTGTTAAAGCACTGTTGACCCTGAAAGTAGCGATTGCAATCTTTGCAGTAGACATGATCACCTGTTGATGGACATACAGCTCGAACACCACAGCACCTGCAGGAAACTTCACAGATGTGGTCATGTTTGTTTTGGTACCCCGTGTGACAGTGGTGACAGTAATAGCTTCTCTGGAGAAATGCTGGCATCGACGTGATCACATCATAATGGTTGTTATGATGATAAAGGTAAATATTGTGTTCAGCAGTGTCCCTTCCCTGATAAGCAAGTGAACCTGATGTCTCGTCTGAAATAACATGGATTCGATACGATGGAAGGACTGCCCCTGAACAGGGGAAAAGAGGTAACTAGATTTGATAGAGGAGGGACTGACTTTCAAGTGTAATGCATACTCTGTCCCTGAGAGAGATGCCACGGGTGAGTTGACTAATAATACTCTCAAAGACATCTTGTAGCACCATCATCACTTGCACGAAACCACGCACCGGTTGGGTGTCATTGAATCATATTTTGTAGTCATGAGCTGTTGCAGTGAATTTCTTCACTTGTCGTTCACGGACACGTATGATGCTGTAATAATTTGCGCCGCTGTCTTCATCTGATGGTGTCTCTTCTGACGCAGTCATCAGTTGACCCCCCGCCAATCTGACGTGTTGGATGTGATGAGGGGGAAGAACTTTGTGTGGAAGGCTGATGATTATTTGAGAGGAGGGCCTGCCATTTGGTATTAAATTCTTGGGTATTCATGGGGACAGAAGAATTTGATGAACACTGAGTATCTTGAACATTTGAGGGGAATGAGGAATGTAGGAGTTTAGCAGGTCTTGTAACTTTACATTAAAATCTTGTGTGGCAACATTATCACTACTTCCTGTAAAATGACTATCATCACTGTTACAACTATAACTATTGTTACTATGAGAACTATAACTATCAGTATTATGAATATCAGTATTATGAGAACTATAATTATCACTATCATGGGAACTATGACTATCACTGCTATGAGAATTATAACTACTGCTACTGTTACAACTACTACTACTACAAGTTAATGTTCATGATGACCCCACAATACTGTTTTCTTCGCTGATGTTGGTTTCTTCTCCCCATGGAAAATCCCATGTTTTCTTGACCATGACAAGATTTCTTCTGAGTTTGATGAACTACTTTCTTGGTTTATGAGGAGTCTGTCTGAAAAAAGTCAGAAAAATATTACTTTTGCATAAAAGGCACAGCAATAATGAAAACTGATTTTCTAACATTACCGTTATGTTCATTAAATATATAATACAGGTTGCAAGAAATAAAATTGGCTGTTTTTTCCCCTATTTCTTTTTCTATTATTACTTTTTTGATCATTAATATATAATATATATAGTTGTCAAGGAATACAATTGCTGTTTTTTCCCGTATTTCTTTTAATGAATGAAAATAAAATTTTAACTTACGGAAATTGATTGAGACCACCACCACCATCATCCTCATCATCATCATCACATATCATACATTTACTGAGGTCCCACAATAGAATAAATGTAATCACACTCAGTATGATATACGAAGCTTTAAAAAAATTATGAGTTTTTCTCCTCCTATACTTTTCCTCTTATGGAAACATACCCACAAAACAATACAAAGAGTAATCAGAACAAGGCATATTTTGTTTACTCAAAACAGTTGGATTGAACCTTAACTTCAGTTATATACTGCAGAGGTCAACGCATGATGAAACCATAAACAAACGTGCACTGTGTACATATATCCGTGCAGTCGTGAGCCCTGTTCAGTGCATAACGAAGATTTCCGAAAGTAAAAGATAAAAAAACAATTTTACCATTCTGTCACAAGGAATACAAAATTCTACATGCTTGTTTTTCAAAAAATAATTGTGTGGGTTTTTTTAAATAGGAATACACAGATTGCTTGAAGATTTTTTTACAGGGACGACAGCCCAAAATGAAAGACGTCTGAAGAGATTTCAAAGACCGATCGATAATATTTATTGATCTGTTAAAATGTCTATGCGTAGTTTACGAACACACTGCCATTGATCTAGCTGTGTCTCGCAGCGGCACTTGTGGCATGTATCAAACGCACTCAGGTCATTGGGGGTCATCGCCACCGTCCCGCTGCAAGCCAACGCATAGGCTTCGTTGGCAGTTTACTATAAGACCGATAATGAAATAGATTGGCCTTTGAAGAAATAAACTTTTATCATCTTTATCATTGACTATCTGAGACTCATTCTGTACGCCTGCTAGCTTTCTTGAAGATAAGAACACGTATTTTCGACCATTTTCCAGTGAGCAATCGACGGCTTCTACGATGTTTGCTCGATCGCGCGTACAAACGCACTGAATACGTGGAGGTCAAAAGTTCAAATTCAAGCTGGAACCATCGACGATTCACCGGAAAACGGTCGAAAATACATGTTATCACGGTCGGGCTCGTTAGAAGGAGTAGAAGATGAGTCTCAGATAGTCAGTGATACAGTAGGTATAATTTTATTTATTGCATGCTTTATCTATTCTATTATTTTGCGAGCTAAGGGACTGGTCAGTTTCTTCGGCCTGGGGGGGGGCAGTGGATTCATGGGGGGGGGGTCACCCAGTTTTTTGACTTTGGTGATAGGGGAGGTCACCATGTTTTTGAAATGCCCAATAGGGGGGGTCAGTGTGTTTTTGGATTTCTACACAGGCTCATCATTGCCTAAAATGCATCGTGTCAGCCACAAATTTCATCCAGTTGCATTTTTCGGCGCGCCCTTCGAGCGCATAACTTTAATAATCAGACATATTCTTCAGCACGCCAACTTTAACATATCAGGCATACATATATCAGAGATATATGTATGTTCAATATTTTTCAGCGTGCTCTTCGAGCGCATTACTTTAATATATTGAAAACTATCCGTATTTAATATATCAGACATTTTTCAGCACACCCTTCCTTTGCATGACTTTAATATACAAGACATATATATCAGAGATATCAGGATGTTTCATATTTTTCTCCGCGCCCTTCGGGCGAACAACAGTTCAGAGATATATGCCAGAGATATCTTGATGTTTGGTAAGTGAAAGTGTACTGTTATGAAATCTGCATTTCATATGAAAAGCATGACAAATTCCTGATACTTTTCTGTTCTCTCTATGAGAATTCAGTATGAGAAAGCAACATGCACAAATATCAATGTTACAAGAAAAGGTCATCTCAGACTCTGCACACATCAGATTTGGCTAAAATGCCTCTCTATGGTTCCTCAGGAGATTTAATTGGATGGTTGGCAAGTCTTAACACCAATCAAAGTTTTTGATTTACTGCTTTTTCCTGTTAGATATTAATGATTGACATCCATTTCTGTACAACAGTTCAGGACATCTGGTTGAGCATAGAAAGTCATTCAAAATGTACTGTATTCAACTTTAAGATTGACACTTTGAAATTCCTATCTTACAACTGACATGCCAACAATTTCATTAAAACGCAGAATGACTGTGAAAATATAAATGTATGTAAAATATTATATATAAATATATATATATATATATATATATATATATATATATATATATATATATATTATATATATATATTACAGTATTATATTATTACATATTACAGTTGTCGGGGGTCATCCTGTTTTCAAAATTTGGAATAGGGGGGTCACCCTGTTTTCAAAATTTGGAATAGGGGGGTCAGCCACTTTTTGACGTCGGCAAAAAATAATCCACCCCCCCCCCAGGCCGAAGAAACTGACCAGTCCCTAAATCTACGATACCGGTCGTTCTCATAGTAACTGCCAACGCAGCCTATGCGTAGGCTCCCAGCGGGACTGTGGCGATGACCCCAATGACCCGAGTGCGTTCGATACACGCCACAAGTACCGTTGCGATATCACAGCTACCATTGATCTAGGTCACAGAACTCCCTGTGATCATGTCCGGACGCACACTGGACAACTATCAATCAGAAATTTACACCGAAGTTGAACTCTCCATACAATAATAAAGCGTGATCTGGTCGAGGTCGCCTGTGCGCGCGTATTACAGAAATTCTCGAGCACTACACTATGGTACTTCAACAGTTCAAATTCCAAGGTGTTTATAAACATTTCCCTCACGGTCCGGTGGAAGAGGTGATAATTTTTTGCCAAATAACTGTTTGCAGAGTGCACTCCAGACTTCGTTTTTAGCTCACGTGTGTAAACACGTGGGCTATTGTCATAGCGATGTCTGTCTGTCTGTCCGTGTGTGTGTGTGTGTGTGTGTGTGTGTCTGTCTGTCTGTCTGTTTACACGATAACTCAGAAACGCCTGAACAGATTCAAGTCAGATTTGGTACACAGGTACCATATGCTACTTGCAAGAACTGATTAGATTTTGGTTAATGTGGCTTGCATATTAATGAAGTTATGCAATATCGTTTTTTTCCGTACAATGGTTTCCCTATGGAGACGGTAATGACAGTGTAGACATATATCAAGAAATACTGCACAAAATTTCATGAAACTTTTCACAGATGACAATCTCAGAACATTGTGATGATACTGTGAGTGTCATGTCAATTGCCTTCTCATTTGCATATTTAATGAACTTTTGTTATTAGTGAGATAACTCTGAAATTCCTGCACCAAACTTGATGATACTTGCAACAAATATTGATCTGATATATATATATCTATTATACTTAGAAGCATTGGACAGTGTCAAGTTAATAATAGGTCATTTGCATATTTTATGAAGTTTTGTAATTAGTCATATAACTTCGATATAACTTCACCAAATGTAATGAAATCTGCTGCAGATACTGATCCGACAGATATCTAACTGTAGTGTAGAGCATTCAGTAGTGTGAAATTAATTAAGGGTTCATTTGCATATTTAATGAACTTTGTAATTAGGTATATAACTCTGAAATTACGGCACCCAAGTCTTTGAAATCGGGTACAGATATTGTTTTGATAAATATCTAATTGTACTGAGAAGCATTTGGCAGTGTCAAGTTAACAAATAGGTCATTTGCATATTTTATGAAGTTTTGTAATTAGTGATATAACTCCAAAATAACTGCACCAAATGTTATGAAATCTGCTGCAGATACTGATTCGACAGATATCTAATTGTGGTGTAGAGCATTTACTTGTGTGAAGTTAATTAAGGGTTTATTTGCATATTTAATGAACTTTGTAATTAGGGATACTACTCCAAAATTACAGCGTCAAATTTGATGAAACTTGCTACAGATGTTGATCCGATAAATATCCAATTGTACTGAAAAGCATTGAACAGTGTCAAGTTAATAATTAGCTCATTTGCATATTTCATGTAGTTTTATATAACTCCGAAATAACTGCATCAAATGTGATGAAAAACTGCTGCGTATACTGATCTGACAGATATCTAACTGTGTTGTAAAGCATTTAGTAGTGTAAAGTTAATTAAGGGTTCATTTGCATATTTAATAAACTTTGTAATTAGGTATATACCGGTAACTCTGAAATTACGCACCAAATTTTGTGAAATGTGCTACAGATATTGATTTGATAAATATTTAATTGTGCTATGAATCATTGACCAGTGTCAAGTTAATATAGGGATTATTTGCATATTTAATAAACTTTGTAATTAGTGACATTACTCTAAAAATACTGCATTAAATAAAACGTGCTACAAATGTTGATCTGATGAATTTCTGATTGTCCCATGAAGCATTGAGCAATGTCAAGTTAATTAAAAGATCATTTGCATATTAAATAAAGTTTTGTAATTAGTGATTAAAATCTGAGAGTACTGTGCGATATTGAAAAAACCTGCTTCATTAGTGATAACATATATCTTATTGTTCTGTGAAGCGTACTACTATTAATGAACCTGTTGTAAAACACGTGAGCATATTCAGTTCATATCTGGTTTATTGATTTATTTTATTTTGGGGGAAATCCCCCTCAAAACAGAGCCAGATACAGGCGAGACGGTTTGTCTGTTGCAGAACAAAAGACACAATTTCCACTTCCCCGGGCCCCACACAGTACAGTAAACTTTGCTATAAAGTGCTATAAAGTTGCTGCACGGTAAGATCACGACCTGGTCGCATGACCTAATTTCGAAAAGGTCATATTTACGTGTGACTGGCTAATACTATGAGGTTATGCCTCGATATCACCTCTTGGTGGGGTGGTATTGCTGCGAGTGCGGTTGCGGGCCGCATCACACGAGTCGAAGATGAGTGTGATGCGGCCCACAACCGCACGAGCAGCAATACGACCCTCCCAAGAGGTGATATCTAGGGATAACCTCTTTATCATATACCTATGCCCACGTTATTGAATGAATAAATCTTGTATATCAAAATATGATACGTTCACTGTGGTTTTTCTTGATGGACTACATTTATTTGCATCATCTTGCTAAGGCGGATTGATATACTAGCGTCTGACGTAATCTATCAGCTGGCTCATCGACAATTATGTTACGGTTGAGCAGAGAAATGCTTGAACTCTGTCATCAAACATGTAGGATATCTACCGAATCGGTACGGTACATGCAAGTGTTGTGTTTGGTATTATTTTCCAGAACGCATTTACCATGAATACATGATATTTTTGAAAGTTGTGCTTTTGAATTTGCCGGTCCTCCGACATGTCCGATAGCACTTTTGCTTGTCGTCTGCGCGTCTGTGCTTATGCACGGACGGAACAGCTGGTCTGTCATCGATCTGTCAGTGCCCGTACGGTGTGATGCTCTGCTCTTTCATTTGTTCAAATTGGTAGTACTAATAGCAGGTTAATCCGATATTGACACATGTGTTTTATTTAGTTACCCCGCATTTCCGTATGCTTCAAAACGCTGCCACTTTTGGAGATCGGACATGATATCGTAGTCAAAGTCAAAATCATAGACGGGCACCATGGTTTGTTTTGATTAGGGCGCCATCATGTAAGTAGTCCGGTATGCAAATCAACAGGCCGTATCAGGCTTTGTTATGTAAATCAACAGGTCGTATCACTTTTTCATATGCAAATATTAATTGAATGAAAGAAAGACGGGCTGATCATTCCTTTCATATGCAAATCAAGAATGCGTATCACTTTATTGACATGCAAATCAACATGATAAATCATGTCACTGAACTCAGTACAGACACAATACAGGGCATAGGTATATGATAAAGTATTGCTAAAGATCGTTGACCTCAACCCAGTCGACTGATCACGCACCGAGTGACAGGTCAATGGCATGATGGCTGATGACATAAGATAGAGTGCAATGCACGCACCGTATACACCGTTACGTCACGCAGTGTTTACATGCTCTGATTTTGATCACGCTTTGCGGCGTCGAATTTGAAATGAAAATTCTATCGAACTTCAAATATTTTGCCTTTGGTTCTTTTTACAGCGAGGAAAACGTTTCCGTGTAGGGGTAGGGGTAATCAGACAACACAATAAATGTATTTGTAAATGTTACTAACATCATGATCACGATTTTTCGGCGATCCCAATACCGGTTGTTGAACGGGCTGGCGGGACTCCGACAGAGGCGACTCGTTCTGTAGAAATGAAAATTGAAAAAAATTACATGAAATATTTGCCTTTAAAGGAATCCCTTTCTCACTTTAAAATAGTTTACATAAAATATGAAGAAAAAACGGACGTGAAATTAAATTATGTCAATTTGATTACATTCACATGCAGCGTGGATTTGTCACTTCTAACAAACAGTACGGAACCCTGATCCCTGAAAAAAACTCGACCACAAAAATATTTAAAAAAAATAGATTAAATAATAAACAAATAAATAAATAAATAAATAAATATATAAATAAATACTTACAGCATTTTCACAGTGTCGGTCTGCCAACACAAATACTGTGTCCAGTTGGGAATTTGTCAGCGACAGATCATCCCACTCGCACTCGTCATCGTCCATTGTTAAGCTGATACGGCACTTTGAGTTCAGTCACCTCCGCTCCGACAGGGTCAACAAAGCCGAATGTCATGACCCTTATGTTACCCTCCATTTCTAGTACCCCCGCATTTGCATAACGATATTAGAGTGCTGTGGGGCTATGCAACCCAAGAACGGGGGAGGGTGAACTATTCAAGCCCCTGCACGGAGGTCGGACTATATAAGCCCCTGCACAGGTGGACTATACAAGCCCCTGCACAGGTGGACTATACAAGCCCCTGCACAGGTGGATTAAGCTCCTTCACAGGTTGACTATACAAGCCCCTGCAAAGGTGGAATATACAAGCCCCTGTACCGGGGGTGACTATCCTGTCCCAGGTACTACTGTCGATTAATTCATGATCCAATATGCGATACTGTAGACAAAATCTTCGAGGAGAACAATAAATAGGTAACTGTAGTTCCAGATGTTGCCGTGAGTTTAATGTTGTATGCTTTTGATTTGAACAGGAGTGTAATCATCATGAATTGTCTTTAAGGCATGGTTAACAATGGTCGATGTAGGTTTTAGAAAACTTGCTTGACTCAAACCCAGACTACCGCAGAGAGTTACTCTAGATTATAACTTAACAGAGACTCGAGAGACAGGAACACACTTGATTGGGTTTTATTATGATCTGCAAAATCTACACTGCAAATGTTTCTAGGTCATGATAACTACGATTTGAACGAATTCGGGAGAATTGATATTCACTAGTACAGAAATTGCGAGAAATTTGCGAGAAATGGACATTTTCTCGCTTTTTTGCGAGAAGTAAGCGAGAATACATATTTCTCGCAAGCAATTGGCGAGAATTCAATTTTCTCGCAATCAGCTGGCGAGAACTGTGTTTTCTCGCTCAGCATCTACGAGAAACTTAATCGCTAATTGATTGCGAGAATGCAATTTCTCGCAGATGCAGAGCGAGCTCGAGAAAGCACAGTTCTCGCAGCTTGATTGCGAGAAAGTATGTATTCTCGCTTACTTCTCGCAATAAAGCGATAAAGTGTCCATTTCTCGCAAATTTCTCGCAAATTTCTGTACTAGTGATTGTCGTTATGTTCGTTTAAACGTTTTTGTTATTGACTTGATTTTATGAGTAATTTGTAATGATGCAATTTAAACCACAGGAAATCCGACTCTTTTGATAAACTTGAAGATCCTATTCCCCCAAATTAGTTTCAATCGTGTTCTTATCAAATTTACCAAAGTAATATATTGCTCAAATAATTTTAACACGATTGAAATAATTTGGGATGATTGGATCTTCATATTTTCCAAATTTCTCAAAAGTGTTAGGTGCCCTGTAGATTAATGTTGCCATTATACAAATTAATCATAAAAACAAGTGTATAACTTACAAAGAAATGATTGTTAGCTTACATTTGCACATTAAACCGACATTACTTCACCATCCTAAAATAATTCCAATCGTGTTATTTCAAATCTCTATCTGTAGATTATTTGAGAAAACTTGCCAAGTGAGCTAATAATAAGCAATTTGGTATAAGTAATACAATTACGCTTTCGTTAGAAAGTACTTAATATACATATATATTTTGTCATTGTTCTTAATACTTATGAAATTAACTCTCCTTTTATATAATGTCTAACCAAAAACAGATTATCACATGATCAGTGTCCCTAGTGTTGAAAATATTTTGAAATCGTTTCAATAATTTTACCAAAGAATGACGATATTATTCCAAACAGACTAAAATTTAACAATCTGGCGAGTCGTTTTAAAATTCCAATCTGATCATTACTACAGGGAACATATTAGAGCAAAAGAATAACATTTGAAGACAGAGGAAAATTACGTTTGTGACATATACCTGTTCCCATTCAAATTTCAATTAAATACTACGAAATGTATGAAGATTTCGAAAATGCAGTAAAATCTAAAATGCTTATAATATAATGAAATAAGTGACACCAATTGAAAGCCGATAATTCTGCGCCTTATTTTTGTTTCATAACCTTATAAATGTTGTGGTATCATTATATCTTCCAGAAAAGTAATGCAATTGTATGAGTTCTTTCGCTGCAATGTATGCAAAACTTAGCGATGTTAACTCGTGTGCACTGCACTAAAATAGTGACCAAAACCTTAACTTGCAATTACATTGTTGAGATAAAAATTTATTGTAAAATGATCACACAAAAATAGGCTAAAACGTTGAATTTAAAGCTGATTAGCTCACGTGTGTGAACACGGGGGCTAATGTCATAGCGATGTCTGTCTGTCTGTCCGTGTGTGTGTGTGTGTGTATGTTAGTGTGTTTGTGTGTGTGTGTCTGTCTGTCTGTCTGTTCACACGATAACTCAAAAACGCCTGAACGGATTCAAGTCAGATTTGGTACACATGTACCATATGCTTTGGTTAGTATGGCTTGCATATTAATGAAGTTATGCAATATCGTTTTTTTCCGTACAATGGTTTCCCTATGGAGACGGTAATGACAGTGTAGACATATATCAAGAAATACTGCACAAAATTTCATGAAACTTTTCACAGATGACAATCTAAGAACATTATGATGATACTTTGAGTGTCATGTCAATTATCTTCTCATTTGCATATTTAATGAACTTTTGTTATTAGTGAGATAATTCTAAAATTCCTGCACCAAACTTGATGATACTTGCAACAAATATTGATCTGATATATATCTAATTATACTTAGAAGCATTAGGCAGTGCCAAGTTAATAAATAGCTCATTTGCATATTTTATGAAGGTTTGTAATTAGTCATATAACTCCGATACAACTTCACCAAATATGATGAAATCTGCTGCAGATACTGATCCGACTGATATCTAAGTGTAGTGTAAAGCATTTAGAAGTGTAAAATTAATTAAGGGTGCATTTGCATATTTAACGAACTTTGTAATTAGGTATATAACTCTGAAATCACGGCACCCAAGTCAGTGAAATTGGATACAAATATTGTTTTGATAAAGATCAAATTGTACTGAGAAGCATTTGGCAGTGTCAAGTAAACAAATAGATCATTTGCATATTTTATGAAGTTTTGTAATTAGTGATATAACTCAGAAATAACTGCACCAAATGTGATAAAATCTGCTGCAGATACTGATCCGACAAATATCTAATTTTGGTGCAGAGCATTTAGTTGTGTGAAGTTAATTAATGGTTCATTTGCATATTTAATGAACTTTGTGATTAGGTATATAACTCTGAAATCACGGCACCCAAGTCAGTGAAATTGGATACAAATATTGTTTTGATAGAGATCAAATTGTACTGAGAAGCATTTGGCAGTGTCAAGTTAACAAATAGATCGTTTGCATATTTTATGAAGTTTTGTAATTAGTGATATAACTCCGAAATAACTGCACCAAATGTGATGAAATCTGCTGCAGATACTGATCCGATGAATATCTAATTGTGGTGCAGAGCATTTAGTCGTGTGAAGTTAATTAATGGTTCATTTGCATATTTAATGAACTTTGTGATTAGTGATATTACTCCAAAATTCCTACACCAAACTTGATGATACTTGCAACAAATATTGATCTGATATATATCTAATTATACTTAGAAGCATTAGGCAGTGCCAAGTTAATAAATAGCTCATTTGCATATTTTATGAAGGTTTGTAATTAGTCATATAACTCCGATATAACTTCACCAAATATGATGAAATCTGCTGCAGATACTGATCCGACTGATATCTAACTGTAGTGTAAAGCATTTAGAAGTGTAAAATTAATTAAGGGTTCATTTGCATATTTAACGAACTTTGTAATTAGGTGTATAACTCTGAAATCACGGCACCCAAGTCAATGAAATTGGGTACAAATATTGTTTTGATAAAGATCAAATTGTACTGAGAAGCATTTGGCAGTGTCAAGTAAACAAATAGATCATTTGCATATTTTATGAAGTTTTGTAATTAGTGATATAACTCCGAAATAACTGCACCAAATGTGATAAAATCTGCTGCAGATACTGATCCGACAAATATCTAATTTTGGTGCAGAGCATTTAGTTGTGTGAAGTTAATTAATGGTTCATTTGCATATTTAATGAACTTTGTGATTAGGTATATAACTCTGAAATCAAGGCACCCAAGTCAGTGAAATTGGATACAAATATTGTTTTGATAGAGATCAAATTGTACTGAGAAGCATTTGGCAGTGTCAAGTTAACAAATAGATCGTTTGCATATTTTATGAAGTTTTGTAATTAGTGATATAACTCCGAAATAACTGCACCAAATGTGATGAAATTTGCTGCAGATAGTGATCCGATGAATATCTAGTTGTGGTGCAGAGCATTTAGTTGTGTGAAGTTAATTAATGGTTCATTTGCATATTTAATGAACTTTGTGATTAGTGATATTACTCCAAAATTCCTACACCAAACTTGATGATACTTGCAACAAATATTGATCTGATATATATCTAATTTTACTTAGAAGCATTAGGCAGTGTCAAGTTAATAAATAGCTCATTTGCATATTTTATGAAGTTTTGTAATTAGTCATATAACTCCGATACAACTTCACCAAATGTGATGAAATCTGCTGCAGATACTGATCCGACTGATATCTAACTGTAGTGTAAAGCATTTAGAAGTGTAAAATTAATTAAGGGTGCATTTGCATATTTAACGAACTTTGTAATTAGGTATATAACTCTGAAATCACGGCACCCAAGTCAGTGAAATTGGATACAATATTGTTTTGATAAAGATCAAATTGTACTGAGAAGCATTTGGCAGTGTCAAGTAAACAAATAGATCATTTGCATATTTTATGAAGTTTTGTAATTAGTGATATAACTCCGAAATAACTGCACCAAATGTGATAAAATCTGCTGCAGATACTGATCCGACAAATATCTAATTTTGGTGCAGAGCATTTAGTTGTGTGAAGTTATTAATGGTTCATTTGCATATTTAATGAACTTTGTGATTAGGTATATAACTCTGAAATCACGGCACCCAAGTCAGTGAAATTGGATACAAATATTGTTTTGATAGAGATCAAATTGTACTGAGAAGCATTTGGCAGTGTCAAGTTAACAAATAGATCGTTTGCATATTTTATGAAGTTTTGTAATTAGTGATATAACTCCGAAATAACTGCACCAAATGTGATGAAATCTGCTGCAGATACTGATCCGACAAATATCTAATTGTGGTGCAGAGCATTTAGTTGTGTGAAGTTAATTAATGGTTCATTTGCATATTTAATGAACTTTGTGATTAGTGATATTTCTCCAAAATAACTGCACCAAATGTGATGAAATCTGCTGCAGATACTGATCCGACAGATATCTAATTGTGGTGTAGAGCATTTAGTTTTGTGAAGTTAATAAGGTTCATTTGCATATTTAATGAACTTTATAATTAGTGATATTACTCCAAAATTACAACGTTAAATTTGATGAAACTTGGTACAGATGTTGACCTGATAACTATCCAATTGTACTGAGAAGCATCGAGCAGTGTCAAGTTAATAATTAGCTCATTTGCATATTTCATGAAGTCTTATAATTAATCATATAACTCTGAAATAACTGCATGAAATGTGTTGAAAATTGCTGCACATACTGATACGACAGATATCTAAATGTGTTGTAAAGCATTTAGTAGTGTAAAGTTAATTAAGGTTCATTTACATATTTCATAAACTTTGTAATTAGGTATATAAACTCTGAAATTTCGGCACCAAAATTTGTGAAACGTGCTACAGATATTGATTTGATAAACATTTTATTGTGCTATGAATCATTGAACAGTGTCAAGTTAATTTAGAGATTATTTGCATACTTAATTAACTTTGTCATTAGTGATATCACTCTAAAATTACAGCATTAAATTAAATAAAACATGCTACAAATGTTGATCTGATGGATATCTAATTGTCCCATAAAGCATTGAGCAGTGTCAAGTTAATTGACAGCTCATTTGCATATTAGATAAAATTTGTTATTAGTGATTAAACTATGAGAGTACTGTGCGAAGTTGAAAAAACCCCTGCTACATATAGTGCTAACATGTATCTCATTGTTCTGTGAAGCGTACTTCTATCGATGAACCTGTTGTAAAACACGTGAGCATATTCAGTTCATTTCTGGTTTTATGTTAGAGCTATACACTGATGCACTGCCAAGTTCATCAATGCCTGTCTACTTAATGATAAGTGTGCACAAAATATCTCCAATAGCTATGGGAAAACTGTAACAACGACATACATTACTATGGGAAAAGTCATTTGTATGGCGATATAAATTACTCTATATAAAGCTCAAACAGGTGCAATTGGTTGCTACAGAGTATGTCACACAGAGTTTTGATTCAAAGCCTTGTTTTGTCATTGCTTGAAGTGTTCATATATAGTGTTCTCTTATCAGGTCATTACATTATACAAACTGAAATCAAGCTGCAACAATATTTAAATTCTTTCTGCTGCGCTTGTGTACTGCTAATTCAAGTTTGGTGTTGGTTAAAGCGACACATTCATCACAATGCAAAATACTCGTCTTTCCTGGCATCCAGAAATACGTACAGACTCCTCTTAGAATGACGCTCCTGGTGCGTCTTCCATAATGTTTTTCACTCGATCATTTCAGCTTATGAGCATGAGTTATTATGTTTTGTCATTTGCTTGCCGTCATTTTGTTGTTGTTGTTGTTGTTGTTGTTGTTGTTGTTGTGTCGCGATTCAAAACGCCCAGAGTATTTGAGGGAACTTTTACTTCACCTTTTTAAGAGCTAGTATCGCAGATATACAAGATGATAATGACCAAATAAAAAATAATGGCATAATAATAATTTTCAGATTAAGAGATTAATACTGAATAATGAACATATGGCGATTGAATATAAGCACACAGTATCTGAATAATGAGATAATAATGACGAAGGAACCAAATACTATTAACATAAATTCTAAATAGAAAAAACAAGTCATCGTTGATGACACAGTCCCCACTTGTTAATGAGTACTTTGATTACATGTCCTCAGAGAGGATAGAGTCCTCTTCATTAATTAGGTTTGTGATAAAAATACTTTGATACAGATGGTGCTCAATGGCCAAGAATGAGTTCCATGGTGATGAAAACATAAAACCAATGTAGGCAACCATCCTAAAGTTCATAAAATGAGTCAACTAGGAATTAATCAACAGGATGTTGCAAACACTTTTGCATACAAACCTAACACTTAACAGATTATCACTGGTACCATATTTCATAAAGTTTGATGCAGTATTTACATCACTATGAGATCAACATCTGTATCAAGTTTCATCAAATTCGACGTTGTATTAATTTGTGGCTATATCACTCTAATTAGGAAAGCTAACTACTTATGCAATTACAAATTAATTAAAATGACACTGATAAATGTCTTTTTCAATGTTAAAGCAATGTGAGCTTAACATCTGTACAAAGTTTCATGAATTTGATGTAGTATTTCTTGACATATCAGCCTACTTACGAAACTTCAATAATTGACATGTTACTGCTACATGACGTGAAACAAATTGACGAGCATATGTATGAAATAGGTCAATGTCCTTGTACCAACTTTGAATGATACTGGTGGAAATATGTCTGAGTTATGGCTCTGTACATTAGAAAATTGTAACAAAATCACCGCCATGCAGCGATATTTGATCTCACTGTTTAAAAAATCAACACGTATATGTATGACATAAGTCAATGTTCATGTACCAACTTTGGATAAGATCAGTTGAGACTTGCCAGAGTTATGGCTCTCGACATGACCATATGGCCATATTGGACCATCTCGTGAAACCAATCCACATACACATGTATAAATAAATCAATGTCCTTGTACCAACTTTGAATAAATTCGCTTGATACATGTCTGAGTTATGGTTCCGGACATGAAAAAATCGGAAAAAATGGCCACAAGGCGGCCATATTGGATTGTATCACAAAACAAATCAATGTGCATATACATGACATAGGTCAATGTCCTTGTACTAAGTTTGAATAAAATTGGTGAATAAAATCAGTTGAGACGTGCCCAAATTTTGGCTAAGGACATGAAAAAATTGTAACAAAATGGCTGCCATGCAGCCATATTGAATCATATCATGAAACAAATTGACCTACATATGTATGACATAGGTTAATGTCCTTTGACCAACTTTGAATAAAATCGGTTGAGATATGTCGGAGTATTATGGTTCTGTACATGACAAAATCGTAACAAAATGGCCGCACGGCAGCCATATTGGATCGTATCACATAAAAAATTGACATGCATATGTATGACATTAGTCAATCTCCTTGTACCAACTTTGAATAAATTCGCTTGATACATGTCTGAGTATTATGGCTCTGTACATGAAAACATCATAATAAAATGGCTGCCTAGCGGCCATATTGGATCGTATCACAAAACAAATCGACGTACATATGTATGACATAGGTCAATGTCCTTGTACCAACTTTGAATAAAATCGGTTGAGATATGCCTGAGTTATGGCTCTGTACATGAAAAAATTGTAATAAAATGGCCGCCTGGCAGCCATATTGGATTGTATCACAAAACAAATCGACGTGCATATCTATGACATTGGTCAATGTCCTTGTACCAACTTTGAATAAAATCGGTTGAAACATGTCTGAGTTATGGCTTTGACATGAAAAAAATCGTAGCAAAAATGCCGCATGGCAGCCATATTGGATCGTTTCACAAAACAAATTGACGTGCATCTGTATGACATATGAAGTAATCCTTGTACCAAGTTTGAATGAAATCGCTCCAGGCATCTCTGAGATATCTGCCTGAACGGACGGACGCACGCACGCACGCACGCACGCACGCACGCACGCACGCACGCACGGACATGACCAAACCTATAAGTCCCCCCGGACGGTGTCCGTGGGGACTAACAAGCAAATTTTGGATTTGTTCTTACCTCATAACTCTGTCACCAAAGAGTACATTGCAAGGACATTTCATCATTAAATCTTATAAAATCTATGTAATCTATATATATTACTTAATTATTTAAGTATACAATTGATGATCTCGTGATTAGCCTCCTCTGTAATGACATTGTATATAGCCAATTGCAATTACATTACCAAGTCATTTCAGCGATTCCACTCATGTATGATGAAATGAGACCTGCACTAAAACTTATATAATTCACCTAATCTAAAACGTTTAATTCGATTATTCAGTTAAAGTTTGCTCCAAATAACACATTCACAAAACTAAGCGAAAATGCTGATAAAAAACAAAACAAACAACAGCTAATGTCATTAATTATATCATATCAGTATATTGATGTCGCAAATACAGCGATCTGATTGGTCGAGACCCGAAGAGAACCGTGGTGTATTGACAACATACCACGGCTGGCATACGCGCGAACTCTCAGCTTTAGCAAACATCCGTTTCTTTGACGTTTCATGCCATAATTTCAATATGCTGTTATGATATAATAGCAATAAATCACACCCAGCGACCGCATAACACTCAATTTTGACCAGTTCACTTCATATATGCAATCGCTATCGCTCGTGCATATATATCGTGAACTGGTCAAAATCTCGTGGTATACCGTCGCTGGGTGTGCTTTGTTGCTTAAATATATATTAAAACGGGTTGCTTACGCAGCTACAATGCAAGCTCGCTCATCATCCGCCGTTCTATGTGTTGAAATGAGACCTAAACTAAAACTTGTAATTCGATTATTCAATTAAAGTTTGCTCAAAGAGACACATACACAAAACTAAGCTAAAATGTTGATGAAAAACAAAACAAAAATACAAAGAAAATGTTAAGGTCGTTTAATATTAAGGTTTTGCTTAAACTGCTACACTGCAAGATCGGTCATCAACGTCTGTGTACCTAATAAAACAAAGAAATCATCACACACACAAAATTTCTCTGATAGCTATAGTACATGTATATATGAAAACAATAAGCAGAAACAGTGCAAAATAGTGTGCAAAGGCACCTACAACTATATCATATTGATGTTTTGATGTAAACTTCATTAATCACTCTGTATAACGATAAACAACAAACACTGTTTTCATATAGTCAAAACGTCAACAGAGTATTTGAGGGAACTTTTACATCTCCTACTTAAAGTGCTGGTATCGTAGACATACCCGATGAATTAAATTTACAACGTTTCGCATAACGATGCAAAGGCAACAGTTCACATGCACCTCACCTAGTATTTACACTAGTTAAGTTTACATGCAATTAACATTGAGGCTGGTTGGCCGTCTAAAAGCGAACACTTCAAAATGATTAATTTAGTTGTATTATGTTGAAAAATTAACTTGGCAGGAAATCAAAGTGTCGTTTATTTTTATGTACTTGGGGATCTAAACAAGCCAGAACGATGAAGACGAGTGTGTAAAATTAAAAATATCATGGACTTTCAATAGTTTTCTGCCTAAATATCGTAGCTCAAACAAAAAACTATAATTATAGTTCTACAATAAACTTCTTGTGATGAACAGCAAATCGGCAAATTTACCATATATCTGTTAAACGTTTTCTAATGTTTTCTCAGATCCAAATATGGTGTTACATGAACTTAATTCCAGTCGCTACAATATAGCAATAAATCCCTGTTCTTAGCTGATATACAAGCCAAATGACTTTTAGCTTAGTATACTATTTAAAAGCAGAAAATGAGATATTGTTCTATAAAAATCATGAAAGTATTTCATTACGTTCTTGAACGAGAAAACAGTTATTCACGCTGATATAAAGCGTGATCTGAGAATCTTGTGTAAGTTAGTTTTTGCCAGACTCTCCTTCATTTCATCTATTAATGGCCCTCTTCGTATCTGTTGAAGTAACGATTCTAGTACCCTAGTGTCCTCCTTCGATATTTCCCCTTGCTGCTCCAGGCAATAAAATATTTGAAAAGCATCTGTCATCTTCTCTGCCTGCTTAACCCTAATTTGCTTACCCTTCAGGAGGAGCAGGATTTTTTTCACATCATCTTTCCCTAGTCGCTCCGACAGATCATGTAAGCACTTTCGGAATGGACTGAACGCTGAAAAAAGGTTACAAATCAGTTTGAGAACACTGAGTTATACATGAATATTGGGCTAAGGATCATATCAACAACTTCGACAGAATTTTTGTCGTTCTCTGTCGTAATATATTCGAATAAGGAAACACTGTCTTGAATTTCAATCACTGATCTTGCTTTATTTCTGATGATTCAATGCAGAGTAACACAAGCATTTTCTCCTTAAGCTATTCGTTGAGGTTCCCTTTACACCTTGACCAAAATCAAACACCGCTAAAACAATATCGGCGTATAACTGACTTTAATGTAAAGTAAATCAGGCCAATTTCAAGATCGGCGAAAAACACAACAACGGCAATTTCTTGCTGAAGATGGAATAAAAACATAGTAGTCTATAATATGAAACTTCTGCCTCAATTGCATGATAATGAAAATAACGTGAACTAAGTCCAAAGCCATCTAGTTGTAATTTCTAATTCTCTAAAAGAGATTCCGAATTCGCTCCATCCACTTTCAGTTTATGTATGCACGATATGCATGTCGTAGATGACGTAATGTAAACTAATACGAGATTCTGAAACAGTTACAATTGCTACCTGCTAGCATGACATTCTTTTGAGCTAAATAATCTTACAGGATAAATTACATTCTCTTTGTAAATGGCTAAAGGAAAACTATGAGAAATGAAATAAACTATTTGGTTCATCAACATCGTCAAGAATGTTTGGTGTAAAGTTTCAATTGATGTAAATTATTCTCACACGAACAGACATTTATGATGCCAACGATGATGCCTGGAAAAATCTATCTGACGAACCTTCCCAAACTTCGTTTGGAATTTGACTCTACGGCAGTGATTGATTACAACTATATATTAGATATATTGTGGCTATACACTAGATTCTCACAGATACATACGAGTATTTATGTTAAAAATTCAAAAGTTTGCTGCTGACAGAAATGACGGTCTTTTGACAAATATATCATTACTTCAAAGATTCTACGTTGGATATGTTTGTATCTTTGAAAGTGATACAGGCGTCGACAAGGAGAACATAACATATACATCGGGAAACGGTCATATTTAAGGTCAATAGTGAAGTGCAGTGTATTTACAAAACCTATGATGCACTGATGTATGTTTGCGAAGTGTTTCTTGTGTGCATTGCATTTCACTGTTAATTATTAATGTCCACTGGTGCAAACTTTTTCTAACTGAATTTACAATTGCCGAGTTTATTGAATGGCAACTTGTGGAAAGCCATCGATGTATGTGAATGATAGTTTATGTTCTCACCCTTGAATGACCTCATCAGTATAAGGACAGAGTCCGTGACCCTCTGTCTCACATTGAAATGCCATCTCGAAAGTTCTTGTATAACAGTATAAATAAAGTCATGCTGTTTCTAAGTAAAGCTACGTGGCATATTTAGTCTTGTCGTGTCACTCAAACTTCAATTAAAATACTTACCAGTATCACCAGCTTCATGCTTTGGGACGTTGTTTTCATCTTCCACGTTTTCTAAGTGAAATCGAATGAACATAATTTATTTAGAATTGACTCAAAGGAAATGGTGCCTTATTTACTGACGTTTCTTAAAAGAGTGGATTTGTTTAAATTAAAGTATATAAGCGATAAGAAAACCCGTCATGCTGCAGGTTCAGAAGCACGGTGATGCATCATAAATATCATGGTAAATAAAATGGCCGGCTTCGATGGAACAATCCCAAGGTAATATAGCCTACTGTCTGCCGTTGCACAACTACAGAATGTAAACAAAGTGATTTAGAAATACTGTGCAGGCAGCTTGAAAATGGACCTGTTCATGAAGCTTGCATATTTTTACCTTCGCTAGCGTTAACTGCATCTTAATACGAGATATGTACACAATGACGGCTCAAATTGTTAATTTTGTTGAAAACAAAATAAAATTTTTCAGTTTCTACACTACAAGGTCAATGAAACGCATCGATGATATACAATTTGACACGTTCAGTTCTATGGATATTGTAGCTATTTTTTTCCCAAATCAGATTATATGATATTTCTATCGAAGGGACCAATCAGCTACCAGGAAGATGAACACATCATCTCTTACTGCAATGCAATCGATTTGCCGTGATCAAAATAATGCGCTTTGACCAGTACAGTTAGTTAACAAAGAGCAGTGCCACCGAGGAATTTAGCACAAGGATACATTCTTTAATAATTGGGAGGGGGACTGAAAAATCGCAGTTGGATTTTTTTCCCGACCCCCCTTTGAGAACCCCCAGAAAATTCAAATACCACCATCTATATGATTGAATTTCAACCCCCCCCCCAAAAAAACAACAACAAAAAAAACAAAAAAAACAAAAAAAACAAAAAACAAAAACAAAAAAAAAACTTCATAAGCCAAATTGTTATTATTATAAAAAGATGTGAACGCACGGCAGAAAAATAAACATGTATTGCGCACTATTGTGTGTAATGCTCATTCTGTTGTGGTTATAGAAATGTTGTTTGAGCAGTTTATAGGGCCTTTTTTTCCCGATGTAAGTTCTTAAATTCATTCATTTGCAATTGCACCAGTAGACGTAAAAGGTTTATAAATTTTTTCCGACTTGAGTTATACCAAATCTGCTGGGTCAATGGACCCCGCTGAAGAGCACCCAAATGGCAATCATGAGAGAGTATGCAAATTGTGAATTCCTGGCTTCTACTTGATGAAAAACTGAGCGCAGTGACTTAACGAAAAAATACTTTTAAGTGACAGACATATATGACCTAGATACTAATTTAAAAGTTTTACAAAGTTTTTTTATACTTGAAGATTAAAATATATCATCAAATAAACTTACAATCGCTCATATTTTGGGTAAAATAATGGCCAATCTGGTAAAAGATAACAATTTCATTCCATCACACACTTTTTCATTCAAATTCAGACTCTTTATTGTTCAAGGTTTTATTTTGTGTTATTGTGCGATGAGAGTGTGAACATTGCATTCACTGCATGAACTTGAAATGAATGGTTTTATATATTGATCACAGCTTGTGCATATGTGTAACCCCGGTTACGATTGTGAGTCATGTGATCAGGTCTACTGCGTGTTGTTTGAGTGTGATGACACATGTGTGGAATTTCATTGATAGCGTCTTCGCCCACACTGCATTGCAATGCTCTACTGATTTTCACTGCTTGAAGACAGTACTTTGGTGTGGATGTACGTTTAGGAATTATTATCCGTTTTACTACCAAGAAAAAATTCCAAGACAACATGGTTGGTCTCTTACATGACTGTGCTTACAGGTATGTGTATTTGAAGGCTTTGGTATTGAAAACAATGAACTTTTAAAAGTCTCAAAGTGAGAGACACACCCCTTAAGCTGAAACGTGGAAGGACCATGTGTTTCCCAATTACCGTGTAAAAGTTTCTAAGTTGTTATTCTGTAGTTAGTTTGATTCTAGTAGTACTTTATGATAGTAGTGAAGTTTTATTTAACATGTTGAAATTTGGATTTTCTGATTTTGAAGGAAATTTTCTGTGATTCTTAGTTCTTTGTTTCATGGGATGATTGTACAGTGTATTTGCTATCATGTTGACTTAGTCTCATCCTGAATGAGATTGTGTAAACAGAAGGAAATGCTTACATAATTGCCATTGGTCTTTTACATGACTGTGCTTACAGAGGAGATCCAGTTAATGAATTACTGGTAGACTGCGTGTGTTCCTATTGTGTGGCCTGAGTGAAGAGCCAAGGAGTGCCTGGAATTGTTCGAGTCAATCATCAACTCGAGTATTGCTACCAGGGTTGGAATAACAAATCCCCAGGGAGGATCGTCTGGAAGGACTCTGTGTGTGTAACGTAGTTTCCTATTGGATAGACTGTCATCGTCATAGCAACAGGACGGACATTGACCTACAACTCAAGGAGAAGCCATTGTAAAGCCATATAAACATAGCTAAGTGGATGAACCTAGACAACAGCCATTTTAGAATTATCTGGAACTTTATTATGGTCGATGAACTTTAGAATTTGCGCCTGGAAATTATTTTCCAGTCATACTGCTATTAATTATTGTAGATCAGTGTTTTATTCTTTTATTATCATTGTCATTAGTAGTAGAGATTTTAGCTGTAGTGAAATAAACCTTAATATAAACTGCAACGCAAATTGTACGATAATCATTCTTTCCTGGTTTGTTGATTGTGTGATATGAACTTGGGTCGGGTTTAATTATCTGGCTAAATTTAATTGTCAGTTTAATTACCCGTTACAAAATTGGGAGCTCGTCCGGGATGTGGTATTGGATTGAATGAGTAATTTATCGTACATTTAATGTTGCAGTAGTGTTTTTACAATTAAGAGCATAGATTACAAAAGACAAACCCCGTTGATATCAGTATTGCATTGCATTGTTTGTTTTGTTTTGTTGTTGACGAAAAATGGATGAGCTTGAGAGAAAAGCAGTTGAAGTATATGATAAGAATGGTATTGATCTTAGACATGGATTAGTTTTCTGGGTTTCCCATGCAACTATTAATGATGTGAGTGATTTATTGCAGTTTATTACCAGAGAATATAAAGATGCCAACTTAACAGAAATATTAAGATGTGATGGGGGAATAGGTGTGATTTGCCACTCAGCCACAAAGAGGGAATGGGCTGATTCTTGGCATATGAAAAGAGTGGAGCCGACACTAGTGTTGGGATGTTTACTCCTGTTGCCCCGTTTTTTTAAAACGCTAAGGTTCCCCCATTTGGTCAACATCAGAGAGGAGGCTTTTCTGCATATGGCCGGCAGCGATGGAGCATCTTACCGCTGGATGAGGGAGGCACCAGAACCTATAAAGGAGGATTTGGATGATTGTCGGACGGCAATCAAGACTCCACCCCAGTTGACCCCAGTTGGCTGGATTTGATGGCTACGATGACGTAAAGGACAGAGAACCAGCAGAATATGTTTCACTGCCTACCCCTCCAAGGAATAGTACGCCTTACCAGCCGAGAGAAAGACCCCCAAGCAGATCACCACCGCCACGCCAAGCTGGTCCTGATGCTGCTTGGATGGATATGATGGAGAAACTCGTGACTAATCTGCAACCAAGGACAAATGAGTCTGGGTGGTATTGTAAACTGAGAGTTTTCTCCGGTAGGCGGCTAGTACCAGTAAATGAAGACGACTATGAAAGTTGGGCAGAGCAAGCAGAGCAAATGATCAAAGAATGGAATGTATCAGATGCAGAAAAGAAGAAACGTATCGCTGAAAGCTTAGCTGGACCTGCTATGAACACTATTAGGTCATTGAACCCAGCACCCAATTTGACAGTACATGATTACATTGATGCCCTTGAGGGTTCGTATGGCACAAGACTTACCCCTTACCATCCTTTGGTGACTCCCCGCTGAGTTATGAGGACAAGGTCAGAATCAATGAGGAGCTTAAGCAACGACGGCATGTGTTTTCATAACACGATTGGGATGTAGGACATACGTCGGCCATTGAACATCGCATTCCCCTGAGTGACCCGACCCCTTTTCGAGAGAGGTCACAGAGAATCGCACCAGCGGACTTCTACGGTACAAAGCGCCACATCCAGGAATTGTTAGATGCCGGTATAATCAAGGAGTCAAAGAGCCCATATGCTTCGCCTATTGTGCTTGTAAGAAAAAATCGGGGCGATACGTATGTGAATGGACTATCGAACTCTAAACACGAGGAAAATACCCGATCAGTATACGGTACCTAAGATACAGGTAGCACTCGATTGCCTAAAATGGGTGTACATGGTTTCATGTGCTGGATTTGAAGTCAGGTTATTATCAGATTCCCATGGCGGAGGAAGACAAGGAGAAGACAACTTTTATATGTCCCCTTGGTTTCTACCAGTTTGAACGGATGCCCAAGGGAATCACTGGAGCACCAGCCACTTTTCAGAGACTGATGGAGAAATGTATGAGTGATATTCACCTGATTGAACTATTGATATACTTGGATGACTTGATCATATTTGGCAGATCAGTTGACGAAGCAGAAGACAGGCTAATGAAAGCGCTGGACCGATTAGCTGAGTATGGTTTGAAATTATCACCTGAGAAATGTCAGCTTTTCCGGAGGACAGTCACCTATGTAGGACATAAAGTTGATGAAAATGGTGTGAGCCCTGACCCCAGCAAGATAGAAGCTTTGAAGAATTGGCCCACCCCAAAGAATATTAAAGAGCTAAAGACGTTTCTTGGATTTACAGGATACTATCGACGCTTTGTTGAGAATTATGCCAAATTGTCAAGCCAATGAACGACCTGACTGCTGGGTATATCCCTCCGAAGTTGAGAAAGAGGCTAGGGAAGTACAAGGACAATGATGGCGTACCATTCAGAAGTGTTACAGAACCATTCGGTGATAGATGGACGTTAGAGTGTCAAAAAGCCACGGATAAGATCATAGAACTACTGACAAACGCTCCAGTGTTAGCATTTGCGGACCTATCCCGACCATTTATACTGCATACAGATGCCAGTCTGGATGGCCTGGGTGGAGTACTGTACCAAGAACATGATGGCCTGCTTAAAGCAATCGCCTTTGCCAGTCGAGGACTGACAAAAGTGAAAAGAGATACCCAGTGCATAAGTTAGAATTCCTTGCCTTGAAGTGGTGTGTCACAAGCAAGTTTCACGATTATCTGTATGGGACAAAGTTCAAAGTTGTTACTGACAACAACCCGCTGACTTACGTCCTTACCACAGCAAAGTTAGATGCTATCGGACACAGGTGGTTAGCTGCCCTGGCAGCGTATGATTTCACACTACAGTATAGAAGTGGAAGAGCCAACATTGACGCTGATGCGATGTCTCGCCGTCAAAATGCCGACGTGCCAGATGACCAAGAATCACTAGATATGGAAGAAAAGATAAGACGACTGAGAGAACGCGTCCTAGGAGTTGATAAACAATCAGATGAAATTATGACCAGAGAAGTGATAGGTGCCATTACCATGAGCCATGGTATTACAAGACCCACTACAGCCAATGTATGTCAGCATCGTGTTCTGTCTTGCACTTGTACCACCGAAGTTGAAAATAACCAGGACTATAGTAAGATTGAATCACCCGCACTTGCTGAAGCAGTGGCCATCTCAGCAGCTGCATTGCCGAAACCGTATTACCAGCTACAATACTATGGTGAAAATCCCCCTGGAACCCCTGTCTCCATGGTAGCAAAAGAGAAGGATTGGTTTGCCTTGCAAAGAAATGATGAAGTGTTGAATGAAGTGATAGGCTACATTGAAGACGAAAAGAAGAAAGTAGACTTGAAATCACTTCCTGATGAAGTCAAGATATTGCTCAGACATGCTCAGATATTGCTCAGACAAGACAGAGTATTATTCTGAAAGACTAGAGATAACCATGGAAGGGAGACTAATCAGCTGGTATTACCAACCAAGTATCGGGCACAAGCCATGGAAGCCTTGCACGATGACATGGTCACATGGGAGTCGACCGAACTTTCGATCTCCTCAGAGCAAGATTCTACTGGCCAAGAATGAGAGCAGATGTGGAAAGAAAGTGCCAGACTAGTAATCGGTGCGTACAGAGAAAATAGTTGCCACGCCGCGCTGCTCCGATGATAAACATCTTCTCCAGCTGCCCAATGGAATTAGTCTGCATTGATTTTCTGACCATAGAACAGGACAGAACACACAGAATGTACTAGTGGTAACTGATCATTATACTAGATATGCTCAGGCATACCCGACTAAAGATCAGGAAGCAAAGACGGTGGCGAAAGTTCTGTGGGAGAAGTTCTTTGTGCATTATGGACTACCGGCCCGTATTCATAGCGACCAGGGACGCAGCTTCAAGAACAGACTCATAAGAGAATTACTGAAAGTGGCCGGTATACGCAAGTCCCGAACGACCCCATATCACCCTCACAGGGATCCCCAGCCAGAGAGGTTTACCCGTATACTGCTGAACATGCTAGGAACGTTAAACACCAAGGAAAAGCAGCACTGGAGTCAGCATATCAGTTTTCTGGTGCATGCTTACAATTGTACTAAAAATGATGCCACTCAGTTCTCACCATTTACCTCATGTTTGGAAGAGAAGCCAGACTAACCCATTCATCTTTGTTTTGGTTATAGCCCAGACGAATACACCAAACTTGATTACTTGCGGTAAGTCGAGGACCTGAAAAGCAGACTGGAAGGAGCCTATGAATTAGCTGAAAATGAAGCGAAGAAGAAAGCACTCGCCAACAAGAGACGCTATGACAGCAAGGTGCGTGGTAGTGATCTGCTTGTGGGAGACAGAGTACTAATACGCAACGTCGGGTTGATAGGCAACACAAACTGGCCGATCGCTGGAAACCTGATGTGCATGTTGTTGAGAAGAGATTGGACGACGACTTGCCCGTGTATGTGGTAAAACCTGAAACTGGAGATGGGGTAGAACGGACACTACATAGGAACATGCTACTTCCTATTGGCTATTTGTCCGCCTCAGGACCAGAAGAGGTTGAAATTGAAGAAAGAAGACTGGTTACCAGACAGTCCACCAGACAACAGACTGATAATAAAGAGGACACAGACACTGATTCAGAAATGGAGGAATTGTTTGCCAACCCGCCAATACCCTAAGCATCACCCATAGTAACCGACAACAATGATATCAGCACCATAGAAACAGCAGCCGACCCTACTAATACACAAGATGTGCGTGATGAAGAGAAACACGTCAGAGTGAAGTGGAAATTATGCCAAAACCACCCAAAGAAGGACGACCAAAACGACAGAATGCTGGACGGCCTGCTGATAAATTGACCTATGACCGAATGGGGTACAAGCAAATTGTAAATTGCTAAGCCTGTTAAGTCCTACCACTCATGTAATACCTATACCAGGTACTGAGATGTTTCTTGTTTGCAAAGACGTGAATTATGATTAGAGTGACTGACTGTTAAAAACAATAACAGTGGGTTGCATTGACAATGACCTTTGCCTTTTTAAGTTTTAATGTTTTAACTTTGAGTTGCATTATATCAATTACCAAAGTAACTTACACCCGGAGTGTGTAAGCATCTGAGGGGAATGTGTAACCCCGGTTACGATTGTGAGTCATGTGATCAGGTCTACTGCATGTTGTTTGAGTGTGATGACACATGTGTGGAATTTCATTGATAGCGTCTTCGCCCACAATGCATTGCAATGCTCTACTGACTTTCACTGCTTGAAGACAGTACTTTGGTGTGGATGTACGTTTAGGAATTATTATCCGTTTTACTGCCAAGAAAAAATTCCAAGACAACGTGGTTGGTCTTTTACATGACTGTGCTTACAGGTACGTATATTTGAAGGCTTTGTTATTGAAAACAATGAACTTTTAAAAGTCTCAAAGTGAGAGACACACCCCTTAAGCTGAAACGTGGAAGGACCATGTGTTTCCCAATTAACGTGGAAAAGTTTCTAAGTTGTTATTCTGTAGTTAGTTTGATTCTAGTAGTACTTTATGATAGTGGTGAAGTTTTATTTAACATGTTGAAATTTGGGTTTTCTGATTTTGAAGGAAATTTTCTGTGATTCTTAGTTCTTTGTTTCATGGGATGAATTGTACAGTGTATTTGCTATCATGTTGACTTAGTCTCATCCTGAATGAGATTGTGTAAACAGAAGGAAACGCTTACATAATTGCCATTGGTCTTTTACATGACTGTGCTTACAGAGGAGATCCAGTTAATGAATTACTGGTAGACTGCGTGTGTTCCTATTGTGTGGCCTGAGTGAAGAGCCAAGGAGTGCCTGGAATTGTTCGAGTCAATCATCAACTCGAGTATTGCTACCAGGGTTGGAATAACAAATCCCCAGGGAGGATCGTCTGGAAGGACTCTGTGTGTGTAACGTAGTTTCCTATTGGATAGACTGTCATCGTCATAGCAACAGGACGGACATTGACCTACAGCTCAAGGAGAAGCCATTGTACAGCCATATGAACAATAGCTAAGTGAATGAACCTAGACAACAGCCATTTTAGAATTATCTGGAACTTTATTATGGTGGATGAACTTTAGATTTTGCGCCTGGAAATTATTTTCCAGTCATACTGCTATTAGTTTTAATTATTGTAGATCAGTGTTTTATTCTTTTATTATTATTATCATTAGTAGTAGAGATTTTAGCTGTAGTAAAATAAACCTTAATATAAACTACAACGCAAATTGTACGATAATCATTCTTTCCTGGTTTGTTGATTGTGTGATATGAACTTGGGTCGGGTTTAATTATCTGGCTAAATTTAATTGTCAGTTTAATTACCCGGTTACATATGTACAGTCTTTTATTCTATCACTGACAAATGATTTTGTTGACAATCTAAATGGTATGTTTCAGCATGCTGTAGGGAGACAGAGAGAAATTGTATTTGATTCATTGCATATAAACATTGGAAACTGTTGCAGCTTCTGTCCCATTACAAGGCCTTCTTGTTGTTTTTCATATGAAAATTATTCATATTATGTTTATTTTTTCGCAATAAAAGTCATAAAATGAGATAAAATTGTTATAGGTTTTATTAATTATTACTTACACTAGAACCCTTGGATTGCATAAAATGTTTTTCGCTTCTCATTGAATTACAATCAAACTTATGATGGAATCTGAAAATGTAAAAAGGGGACAAACATTTTCAGGCCCCCTTCTACGCTGAGCAAGTTCTCAAGTCTCCCCTGTAGTACCCCCAGAATTTTCAAAATATGCCCTCCTGAATTCCTCCAGGTTCCTCCACCAGTATTTGTGAATGCAACCTAACCCATATATAAATTCATGAAACAAATTTTTTAAGCTAGGACTTCATCAATCAGAAGGCAAGGGGCCGTTAGGGAAAGCGATATCGATCTTTCAAATTGGTAAGAGATGGTCTGGTTTGCTAGTGGTATGCACCAAATCTGAAAATGACCATACTAAAAGCCTTCTATGAACTTCAAACGATATAAGCTTTGTACTCTTCTAAAAAATCGTTGATTCAAGTATTATTCGAACTCCGAGGTCCCCCGCATGACCATTGAACAACCTTTCCTATATTTATGTACCTCTTATGTGAAAACCTGTTTAGATAGCAATGGACTTGTAGTGAACTCAATGAGTTTGCCCTGTACATGGTATTTATCTTAAAGATTTTCTTGCCAAATTATCTATTTTCTGTATGTATGTATGTTTGTATGAGAGCTAATCACGATTTTATAAGAAAATTCAAAAAAAAAGCTGAAAAAAGTTACTGATACATGAACTCTGTTGCCAGACTTTCCTCTCAAAGTGACCCTGCAATCGCATCTAACTTTTTAGTTATGATGTTAGTTTTCGGAAATGGGTTATTAGAGCGAATCTATGTGTATTCGAGTCGAGGTGAACGTCGTTATATGTGAAATTCCATCTAGTTTGCTTGTACTTACGTTTGCCGTACCATGCGTTTGCCTCGGATCGTGGAAAGGTTCTACCAGTAAATTTACAGAAGATAGTGACGTCACCACTTTCAGACATTTTTTCATCGATGGGAATACACCGATCATCAATGTCTATTTCTGCTATTTTTAATTCTCCCCTAGTATGTTTGCCGCATTCACATTTCAGACAAACATGGGGTTTTTCTAAGCCAGGAAAGTAGATTCCAATAAGGCCTTCCAATGTTTTCTCGATGAAGATCCGTTCCTCGCTGAAGTCTCCCGGGCAGATTTCTTGTTGTGTGAATGTCAGTCCGGTCAGTATTATGTCGGAGCCCTTCTTGTATACCGCTAAGTAACGATCTTTTGCAGAGTCAACTTGTACACGGATATGATCTCTCAGTAAATTTGTTGAATTTGGCCATCTCTTCAAGCAACGAACCACCAACCTGTAGAATAGTCCTTCAGGTAGAAAGTTGCCTCTGAAATGAAAGTAGAGGTCTCCAGATGTGATGCTTCCTGGTGGACGAATTACATCTTCAGTGGACTCTGTATCACTTCGAAGCAGCCAAGGTAGGAAATATACGGCACGATTTCTTGAGCCAGCATCCCTTGGCTTTTCACAAAGAATGTCAAACTTCTGCAAGGTGGCAAGTAAAACTTTTTTGTCTGCCAAGCGATTTTTGCATTTCAGAATATGGTCAACCAGCTCTTCATGCAAAATACCATGTTGGTACAGCTCATCTACCATTTGATCTGCCATGTATGGTGCGTTTATGTCATCTTTGAAAGCTACAGATTGAGTAATCAGTATTTTAAATAGGCCGACTAACCATCCGATTTCGAGGATAACCATGTCTCTTGTCATATCATAGTACAGAATTCCACCAACACTGTGAAGAAATTCTACAGCCTTTTTAAATTCACTGCCAGTGAGATTGAGTGTTTTTCCTAGGTCATACAATTCAGCCATCGTCATGGTTGGTTTCTTCTGCTTCTTCATCGATAACTCCAAACGTAGCCATTTCACTGGTATGTTATCGACTTTAAAATGATTCATCGCTTCCTTTTTAATCATGCCACGCAGTGTGTCGATCCCAGGATCCGCGGCCTTGTTACCTCTTCTTAATGTATTGTCTACTGCCACCATTCCAGCAATGTGTTTACATGCAATAGGCACGGTTTCTTCGAGGTACTTTCTAATCTGTAGCAGACGCGTCGTTGACTCGTTTTCAGGATCGCTCTGATTCATGAGTTCAAATGTAAAACTGTTTCAGTTACAATTAAAACAGATATCCAATTACTCGTTGTGCCTTATTCTATTAGACTGTGATCGAGGCACGATTAGTTGATGCTTATAAAGGAAGAAAAAGTGATCGAGAACTTGATGAAGGCGTAGTAATAGAATTAATTTGAACTGCAAACTGCGGAAAGTGTTTCTATCGCACGCAGTTACATTCACTTTAGGACTACCTAATCATAAGGGCTGCACAAAATGTCCGTCCCCAGGGGCAGGGTGGGGGTATCGGTGTCATGGTCTCAACAAAAGGTTCTTATTGCTGTGGTTTATTTGCTCACGTGTTCACACACTTGAGCATATGTCGCAGCAATGTCTGTCTGTCTGTCTGTCTGTTGGTCCAATATCTCAAAAACGGCTAATAAAATCAGAATCAAATCTAGTACATAGATTGAGTTTGCAAATGGCAAGAACTGATTAGTTTTTGGTGGGTTAGGCTTGCACACTGTCGGCTCATTTGCTTAATTCATGATTTTAGAAAAAAACGGATATACATTTAAAACGAATGCACACAATTTGATGAGAATTGCTACAAATGTTGATCACACCAAGATATATCAGCAGTGGGAAGCATTAAGGGGTGACATGAAAGATAGTTGCTAATTTGCATATTTAATGAACTTTCCTATTCAGGGATACATATCTGATTTGACTGGATCAAAATTGACCAAACTTGGTATGTATATTGAAGATATTATGATTTAACATTATTAAAAGTCATTAAGCATTTTAAAATAATCGCAATCATACCAATCCATAATCCAATGACAGTAGGTCGGAATTCGCAAGACAATAGTTGTAAACATAGACACAAAACAGCACAGAACAGACAGTAAATAGACGGTACACAAACAATGTCATATTCATGAAAGAAAGATATATGGACCTCTGGCCAGAAGACCAAGAAGTGATGTCAGGTGTTTCGAAAATAGTAAGCGCATCCTGCCCCACATGTGGCACCCGCCATATATCAATCTATAAGTCAGATAGGTAGTGGTCACTAACTAAGGCCCTATGTCACCGATGCCATCAGTGATCATTTGTCGAAGAGAGACATTGTATTTATCTACCAGCTTGCGATACCTGCCAAAAATTGACTTGACCAAAAATGACAAAACATGCTACATATATTGAAGACACTATAATACAACAACATTAAGCATTTGTACTTCAGCCAATTCCTAATTTTCATATTTTATTTTAATGAACTTTGCTATTAGGAATATATATCTGAATTGACTGGACCAAAGTTGATGAAACTTGCTATACACATTAACGATACTATGATACAGCATTATTGAAAGTCGTCAGGCAATTTTTCTCCTGCCAATTCCTAATTTGCATTTTCGATGATCTTTCCTCTGAGATTCACTTGATCAAAGTTGGCAAAACATGCTACGTACATTGATGATTATACCAGGTTAAAAAATATCGAAGTCATTTCACACTTTCATGTCAGCTAGTTTATAATTTGCATATCTAATGAGCTTTCACACTTCGGCATGAACAGCTTGAAGGACTTGACAAAAGGCAATTACACTTGCTATATAAAGTGGTAATACAATGACAGCAGTAAAAGAACTTTAATATTTTCATTTCAGCTCATTATAAATTTGTATACTTCATGATCTTTTAGAATTAATCGGTGGTGGTGAATATTGTTCATTATGTTGACCATAATACTTTCAATGAAGTTGCAAACATGTGGCAAAGGTTCATCAAATTTACACATAACTGCAATATATAATGAAACACGTGAGCATTTTCAGTTCATATCTGGTTTTATCGTCATACGTTTGACTATGATATTGATAATAAAGATTTATACTACCAACCTTTGGTGTCTTTTCTTATGGTAGCACTGGTTTTGTAACGATTTTTTTTCTCCATCGATGTGCCACGTATTTGTCCTTTGACAATCTTACGCAAAGTTTTGTCACTGTGTTGCGTCTATTATTTGATGCGTCTGATTGCTTATGCGCCAAAGCAAGCAAGGGTAAATTACTATTCTGTGGACGCTGTCACCAGATTACCACCGGATTAACTTTGACAAAGTCAACAGAAGCCTTCTGTTATACCTTGCTGTGCGTTCGTTGATGACTTTGTCAAAGTTAATCTGGTGACAATCTGGTGACAGCGTCCACAGATTAGTAATTTACTCTTGCTTGCTTTGGCGCATTAGGCAATCAAATACATCAGAATAATAGACGCAACACAGTGACAACAATTGTCGCGTAAGATTGTTGAAGGACTAATAGGCCTACGTGGCACGGCGAAGGATAAAAAACGTTGAGCGGTCCTCAGTCAGAAAAATGTAACAACTTAGCCGGCTATTGAACCACTCTTTTTGGGAGTGGAGATTTAGCCGACTGGTTCTGTCTCTGGCCTTTCAGCTAGGCGACTGATGCCGTATGTTGTGGGTTCGAATCCGATTGAAAACTATCCGTATTTTCTATCCTGGGTTGGTAACACTGCTGGTGGACAGAATTGTCCCCGAGGTTATCGTTCGCCCAGTTAAAGCGATGAAATTCGTTTCTTCGCTTCGATGTAGTGTGTATGTGCGATGTATGATAGTGAGCATGCGTGCGTGAGTGCTTCACGAACCCTACAACGTGTTGAGCGGTCTCAGTCAGAAAAATGTAACAACTTAGCCGGCTATTGAACCACTCTTTTTGGGAGTGGAGATTTAGCCGACTGGTTCTGTCTCTGGCCTTTCAGCTAGGCGACTGATGCCGTATGTTGTGGGTTCGAATCCGATTGAAAACTATCCGTATTTTCTATCCTGGGTTGGTAACACTGCTGGTGGACAGAATTGTCCCCGAGGTTATCGTTTGCCCAGTTAAAGCGATGAAATTCGTTTCTTCGCTTCGATGTAGTGTGTATGTGCGATGTATGATAGTGAGCATGCGTGCGTGAGTGCTTCACGAACTCTACAACGTGTTGAGCGGTCTCAGTCAGAAAAATGTAACAACTTAGCCGGCTATTGAACCACTCTTTTTTGGGAGTGGAGATTTAGCCGACTGGTTCTGTCTCTGGCCTCTCAGCTAGGCGACTGATGCCGTATGTTGTGGGTTCGAATCCGATTGAAAACTATCCGTATTTTCTATCCTGGGTTGGTAACACTGCTGGTGGACAGAATTGTCCCCGAGGTTATCGTTCGCCCAGTTAAAGCGATGAAATTCGTTTCTTCGCTTCGATGTAGTGTGTATGTGCGATGTATGATAGTGAGCATGCGTGCGTGAGTGCTTCACGAACCCTACAACGTGTTGAGCGGTCTCAGTCAGAAAAATGTAACAACTTAGCCGGCTATTGAACCACTCTTTTGGGAGTGGAGATTTGCCGACTGGTTCTGTCTCTGGCCTTTCAGCTAGGCGACTGATGCCGTATGTTGTGGGTTCGAATCCGATTGAAAACTATCCGTATTTTCTATCCTGGGTTGGTAACACTGCTGGTGGACAGAATTGTCCCCGAGGTTATCGTTCGCCCAGTTAAACCGGTGTGCGGGGTATAAAAGACCCCTAACTCTCATCGAAAATTCATAATGGCGCTTGAGTGACAACTGGCAACAGCAAGGTAGACCGCTCCGTGAAAATCAGCCGAAGCGACTCTCAAACAACATAAACATTATTGGCATACCATAAACATAGACTGTTTCATAAACACGTAGGCCATACAGGTATCCGCAAAGTTTCACAAAGCCTTTGAAAATTACGATGATTAGGGGAAAAATCGCTTTCATAACGAAGGAAATGGCCCTCAGGAAACGGTCGTTCCGCGATTCAAACAATTGTCAATCATTCAGTGACGCGCAGAGGTGTAAACTGGACAAACATTTGCTGTGCATACGAGAATAATTACGATGTAAACAAACCATGTGTACGCTTAGAGTTACATGGATATTGGCGTGCACACAGGATAAAACTTCGTGGTTGTCATAAACTATTTTACTAACAAGCGTTTATGATGCATAGACATCGCAAAAGTGAGCCATTTTCGGTCGTGACTTAGCAAGAGATGAGTCATACCGGTACGACGTTTCCTTGCGAAAAGTGCGTACACTGTATTTTACAGAACTGCAGGCAGAGTTCATAGTTTACAATGACATCGAAAACAACTAAATATTAATCATAGCGGTAGCCTCCATGATCAATTTGATTACAGTCAGTCAAAGAGAGCCCCTTTTTTAAACAGCCCCCCCCCAAATCTACGGCCGAAAGTACCGGTACGCTACAGCCGCTTTTGATATAAATACTAGCCCTGAAAACGGCCGTATGCATGGTTTGTACATGTACACGTGTTCTCACACATGGCAATGACATGTCGTATTGTATTGTTCGGAGGGTTGGTAAGGTTTTGACATACCGGTTGCCCCAGTAACGTTTGGACTTCTGTTATGAGAATGAAACAAAGCTTGTAAAGATATCAAAACAGCATTTGTCAATGTCAGTTCAAGCTGAGCAAGTGAGCGTCGACGCGTCGTCACCCGATCTTCTTCGAAAGGCTTAGGCCTATTGATACGTGTGTCCGAGATCGGCTCATTGAATTGGCACTACATCGTATGATTTCGACAAAGGTGGGACTTTAATTTCTTCAATAACGAAGATATCTTTGAACCCAGTCCGTGGTTCATCCCATTGCTCCGAAAATAAATATAACTCGTGATTAGTTGTCTGGGGTCACCCTCAAAGCAACCGAACAGCCGACCTCGATCGCTTACAGATGAGATTCATGGAAATCTCGATCCTTCCGTGATGTAGTGAACTTATTTTTTTTATTTTTAGCGATCGGCCATGACGTCGCGTCGTTCACACTATTTCCTACCATTTTCCTGACCGTGTTTCTCAGTCAATGTTTAGATCGGTAATTCGTGATTTCAACATACGAAATTGCCAGCTTCGGATTATTTTTAATGTTTATGTTTATTACTTTCTTGATGATTATTTCCACAGCGTACGGCGCCATTTCCGTATGTAGATATGGTGGTCAGCAGCCAAATCATTCTCGAACGATGACATGACCCCGAAACTTCAGAAAACCAACTCAGCAAAAACTTCAGTAGATCAATTCATGCTCAGCACGCTCCTGTTTTTATGAAATTGATATTTTTTCTTCTTTCTTTTTTCTTTCGCGTATTGCGAAGGCTGTACCTAAGCTTATAGTCAGAGCGTGAGTTGAGAGCAAACATATTACCTAGATAATGCGAACGATAGCAGCCGTTACCAACAGACTCATTATGCAGAGCCATGCCCCAAAACGCCCATCCAAACTTGGCATTAATCCGGATCCCGATCCATTTCGCCCGGGGCTTTAAACGTAAAGCGATGAAATTCGTTTCTTCGCTTCGATGTAGTGTGTATGTGCGATGTATGATAGTGAGCATGCGTGCGTGAGTGCTTCACGAACCCTACAACGTGTTGAGCGGTCTCAGTCAGAAAAATGTAACAACTTAGCCGGCTATTGAACCACTCTTTTTTGGGAGTGGAGATTTAGCCGACTGGTTCTGTCTCTGGCCTTTCAGCTAGCGACTGATGCCGTATGTTGTGGGTTCGAATCCGATTGAAAACTATCCGTATTTTCTATCCTGGGTTGGTAACACTGCTGGTGGACAGAATTGTCCCCGAGTTATCGTTCGCCCAGTTAAAGCGATGAAATTCGTTTCTTCGCTTCGATGTAGTGTGTATGTGCGATGTATGATAGTGAGCATGCGTGCGTGAGTGCTTCACGAACCCTACAACGTGTTGAGCGGTCTCAGTCAGAAAAATGTAACAACTTAGCCAGCTATTGAACCACTCTTTTTGGGAGTGGAGATTTAGCCGACTGGTTCTGTCTCTGGCTTTCAGCTAGGCGACTGATGCCGTATGTTGTGGGTTCGAATCCGATTGAAAACTATCCGTATTTTCTATCCTGGGTTGGTAACACTGCTGGTGGACAGATTGTCCCCGAGGTTATCGTTCGCCCAGTTAAAGCGATGAAATTCGTTTCTTCGCTTCGATGTAGTGTGTATGTGCGATGTATGATAGTGAGCATGCGTGCGTGAGTGCTTCACGAACCCTACAACGTGTTGAGCGGTCTCAGTCAGAAAAATGTAACAACTTAGCCGGCTATTGAACCACTCTTTTTGGGAGTGGAGATTTAGCCGACTGGTTCTGTCTCTGGCCTTTCAGCTAGGCGACTGATGCCGTATGTTGTGGGTTCGAATCCGATTGAAAACTATCCGTATTTTCTATCCTGGTTGGTAACACTGCTGGTGGACAGAATTGTCCCCGAGGTTATCGTTTGCCCAGTTAAAGCGATGAAATTCGTTTCTTTCGCTTCGATGTGGTGTGTATGTGCGATGTATGATAGTGAGCATGCGTGCGTGAGTGCTTCACGAACTCTACAACGTGTTGAGCGGTCTCAGTCAGAAAAATGTAACAACTTAGCCGGCTATTGAACCACTCTTTTTTGGGAGTGGAGATTTAGCCGACTGGTTCTGTCTCTGGCCTTTCAGCTAGGCGACTGATGCCGTATGTTGTGGGTTCGAATCCGATTGAAAACTATCCGTATTTTCTATCCTGGGTTGGTAACACTGCTGGTGGACAGAATTGTCCCCGAGGTTATCGTTCGCCCAGTTAAAGCGATGAAATTCGTTTCTTCGCTTCGATGTAGTGTGTATGTGCGATGTATGATAGTGAGCATGCGTGCGTGAGTGCTTCACGAACCCTACAACGTGTTGAGCGGTCTCAGTCAGAAAAATGTAACAACTTAGCCGGCTATTGAACCACTCTTTTTTGGAGTGGAGATTTAGCCGACTGGTTCTGTCTCTGGCCTTTCAGCTAGGCGACTGATGCCGTATGTTGTGGGTTCGAATCCGATTGAAAACTATCCGTATTTTCTCTCCTGGGTTGGTAACACTGCTGGTGGACAGAATTGTCCCCGAGGTTATCGTTCGCCCAGTTAAAGCGATGAATTCGTTTCTTCGCTTCGATGTAGTGTGTATGTGCGATGTATGATAGTGAGCATGCGTGCGTGAGTGCTTCACGAACCCTACAACGTGTTGAGCGGTCTCAGTCAGAAAAATGTAACAACTTAGCCGGCTATTGAACCACTCTTTTTGGGAGTGGAGATTTAGCCGACTGGTTCTGTCTCTGGCCTTTCAGCTAGGCGACTGATGCCGTATGTTGTGGTTCGAATCCGATTGAAAACTATCCGTATTTTCTATCCTGGGTTGGTAACACTGCTGGTGGACAGAATTGTCCCCGAGGTTATCGTTTGCCAGTTAAAGCGATGAAATTCGTTTCTTCGCTTCGATGTAGTGTGTATGTGCGATGTATGATAGTGAGCATGCGTGCGTGAGTGCTTCACGAACCCTACAACGTGTTGAGCGGTCTCAGTCAGAAAAATGTAACAACTTAGCCGGCTATTGAACCACTCTTTTTTGGGAGTGGAGATTTAGCCGACTGGTTCTGTCTCTGGCCTTTCAGCTAGGCGACTGATGCCGTATGTTGTGGGTTCGAATCCGATTGAAAACTATCCGTATTTTCTATCCTGGGTTGGTAACACTGCTGGTGGACAGAATTGTCCCCGAGGTTATCGTTCGCCCAGTTAAAGCGATGAAATTCGTTTCTTCGCTTCGATGTAGTGTGTATGTGCGATGTATGATAGTGAGCATGCGTGCGTGAGTGCTTCACGAACCCTACAACGTGTTGAGCGGTCTCAGTCAGAAAAATGTAACAACTTAGCCGGCTATTGAACCACTCTTTTTTGGGAGTGGAGATTTAGCCGACTGGTTCTGTCTCTGGCCTTTCAGCTAGGCGACTGATACCGTATGTTGTGGGTTCGAATCCGATTGAAAACTATCCGTATTTTCTATCCTGGGTTGGTAACACTGCTGGTGGACAGAATTGTCCCCGAGGTTATCGTTCGCCCAGTTAAAGCGATGAAATTCGTTTCTTCGCTTCGATGTAGTGTGTATGTGCGATGTATGATAGTGAGCATGCGTGCGTGAGTGCTTCACGAACTCTACAACGTGTTGAGCGGTCTCAGTCAGAAAAATGTAACAACTTAGCCGGCTATTGAACCACTCTTTTTTGGGAGTGGAGATTTAGCTGACTGGTTCTGTCTCTGGCCTTTCAGCTAGGCGACTGATGCCGTATGTTGTGGGTTCGAATCCGATTGAAAACTATCCGTATTTTAACAAACCAGTGTTAACGTAAGACCAAGACACCAAGGGTTGGCAGTATTCTTTATTGGCAAAACATATCATAGTGAAATGTATTAAATAAATTAAATCATAGCAAGAAGAACCCTGTGCTGAGCCCAAGACACCACTACCCCACCCCTGCCCCTGGGGACGGACATTTTGTGCAGCTCCTATGATCTAAAACGCAAACCGAGACACTTTTATGTCATCAAGAATATTACATCCTTACCAGTTGATCTTTTTTTGTCCCAACGATGAGAACAGGAGAACATTTGTTCACTTCCGATCCCCCAGCACCTTCTGAAGAGGCCGTGACTTCACATACCTCTTTTAAGTGAATCAAATTCATCCAAAACGATAAAAAGTCTGAAAATATGGTGAAAAATTTGGTTAATTATTTCAAAATTGCAAGCAGAAAATTAAACAACACCTTTGCATCAAAACGCATTTTTAATTTGGCAACTGATAACGTCGTTGATATTTGACCATTCAACATCTATTAGTATTGCGTCACTGAATAATGGACGTACATGTATGCCAAAGACAAAATTAGAGCTACATTAATTTTCACTTGACTGCACAGCATTAAAGAAGAGGCTGAATACAACTCATGCTTGCCTACATTGCGAATTATTTAGAACGAGAAATATTGCAACTACAGCAACTGATACTCTGTGAGAAACCAATGACCCCTTTATTGCTCGCAAGTTAATACCCAATAGCAAAATTGTGAATGGAGAGGAAATTATGCAGTAATAAATGTGGGTTTACAGTTATGTATCCCTTTCACTAGTATAAAAGCTTATTTTCTGAGTGATAGAAATCAGTACAGAAATGTCAATATACGTAATATCATTATCAATGAAATCAGCAAACTTTTCTACTAACAAGGGTAATTAATTGTCGCTTGCTGTCCGTATGACGTCAAATCGTATATCAACATCGGAAGTTACTTAAAGCAATAAGAAACTACAAGTATAACTGTAATTCGACAAAAGCGCTGCTTCATTTGTTATAATAATATTGCATGATATTTACCTTGCGTTTTCCATTCATCCTTGAAAAACTGTCCGTACGAACTTGTTCCTGACAATTTTACTGGTAATATCTCATTCAATGATTTTGTTAGATCTGTGACAAGTATGTAGACCACCTTCTTTGTCAGGAATACCTTGGACCAAAATACAAGGGAGAAGCAAAGCATGTTAATTTGATATTTACCCGTTGGCGTAGATTGTTGATGGGGAATATTTGTCATCTTTCGAACAGGTAAACCCAGTATCACCATTAACATCTGGCTTTAATATGATTGACGCCTAAAATCTAATAATTATCAGGATGTAATCATGACATTATAAAATAATTCCCATCCATCGTATACTTCAAGAAGTGTCCGCATCCAAACAACATGATAATACCTAATGTCACCGTAATGTACAGTGAGAAAATGTCATTACGTTTTCAAATAACTTTATTACTCGGCATAATTTGTCCAAGCATGGCTAGGTTCACATCTATCTGAACTGTTATCAATCTAGCTGTTATTGAGTTATTGGAACCACAAATTAGCGATAATTTCATACTGAAGATAAACATTCAGTAAAAGAGAATATTTTGGTTATCACCAAGTCCAAAATACTACTTTCAATTTAAAACAAGAGTTGGCCACAATTACTTGCCTATATTGTAATTGATACCTAAGCGATATAAGCTTGGCGAGATATTATAGAATAAATGATTTTTGATATAAATTTTACGAAGCATTTAGGCCAAATTTCACCTTGGCTTAGTTGGTGTCTGCCTTAGCATTAGCTGTTCATACTGATAACACTCAAAGTATTCCATAACCCAGGAAATCACAAGGTCAAACGACATATTCGCCATGCTGTATTGGACCATTCATTGACAATATTGTAAACCACTTGAATGTTCCTTTCAGATGAACACCACTTTAAAGGCTATGTTTTTATTGTGGAAAGCCTACCGACTTTATTATTAGCTACTATAGACTATAGTCTATAGAAGCTATTGGGATGGGTATCCGTCCGGCGTCCGTCGTCAGTCTGTATGTATGTATATATGTATGTATGTATGTCCGTTTGTGAGGCATCCGTCCACTCAAATATCTTGAGAACTGCAGTACTTACTGATTAGATATTTGTTGCGTAGATGAAAAATATGATTTTGAGAAACCAATTTTTTTAATTTTTTGATATTGTTGAAAATAGGCAAATTAATGCCAAAAAAGGTGTTTTTGGTAAAAAATCTTCTTCTTCATAACCGCTAGTCAGACAGCTTTGTTATTTGGTATACAGGTCCTAGGGATAACCCAACTTAGATTTTTTCAAATTGTGATGAAATATGCAAATGTGTATTTTTAAGGAGTTTTTTTGTCATTTTTGGTCAAATTTGACTTACATTGTATGTAATTCTTGTACTGTATAAACCCTATCAATTCACTGAGAAAAAAATAACTAATATGATTTTAAATAATTGAATTAATTAGGAAATCATCAAAGCCAAAATAATTTTAGTGTGGAATTATCAGAAAGTTCAACTTTTTTTGACAGTTCATAGTGAAATGCTTACCATCTTGGAGGATTAAAACATGTAAAGGCAACTTTCCTGAATCCCAACTTTGATATATTCTGAACTACCATTTATGTTATCTAAAAGAAATTGCTCATAATAGTTTGACATGATAGGGTGGTCAAATAAATAGAGATAGAGAAAGTTCTAATTTCCATTTATGGTTGACTTGGTAAGGATAAAATAAGATTACTTTATGAGGAAAAAAATAGAGTGGTCATTAAAAGAGTGGTCAAAGTGATAGGGTTTTTATGGTAAAGCTGGGCTGTAAGATTCCTCGTGCTATTTATAGCAATTATGCAATCTGTGTAAACAGTGCAATGAAAGTGTAACATGATTCCTTATAATGCTTTTGATGACCTTGAACTTCTTAAGTTACAAACATTTGTCTCTTCAGTGTGCTTTCTCTGAGTACGTACAGTCTCAACTTATTCAACAGAACTTACTTACAATGTTAATTTGAAAGTTAAAATGTGCTTGGTTAATAGGATGAAAATGCTGTTATTAAAAGATAACCAGCTCAAGATTCTGTATAACCTGACAGATATGCTCTTTTATTATGACGTAAATCTTGATTTAAGCAAGTCCAGTTTACTTTAATTAGAATGTAATTAACTCTCGTTTATTTGCTATTATAGACTAATTTAGTCTGATGAAATATGCAAATCTGTATTTTTACGGAATTTTTTTCCATTTTTGGTCAAGCCATCCTGAAATGATCTATCAAAGATATTCACCTTCTTCATCAATACATGTGTCACAAAAGGTTATTCTCTACATAACACAGCAGAGCTCTGTCAACTGTTGAGTCGCTTGTTTTTTCAAAACCACTGGTCAGACAGCTTTAACATTTGTTTACATGTCCCTAGGATGACCTTAGTGAGATAATTTCATACAGTCAGGAAATACTTAATTTTGTATCCATGTCTATAGTAGCTTCAGGGACTTTGGTCCTATGTTTGTTATTTGTTGTTGTTTAGACAAAACTTAATTCTGTTTATTGTTGTTTACCGCGTTTATTTTGATTCCAGAAATTTGGCAAAATATGACATACTACAGTCGATGCTTTGAACACTTACTGCGCATGACATAAAAACTTCGCTCAACAGAGACTTTTCTAGAGCTTGGACACAGTTATGAGAATCTACGTACAGGCGATGGCTGAACTTTGACCGAAATGCACATTTTCAGGACACTCATCACTGTGCACGTACTATGATTTATTTGCGCGGACTGTGTTAACAAGGACATATTTGTTACAAAGTTTCCGGCAACAGTTGCTTCATAGTTGAATTTATTTGTGTCACTTTGTTGTGATTGTGGAGTTAAATTCTCATTACTACCAGATTTTCCCATCATGCTTTTTGAAACCTACAATGGCAACGCACATGGATGCGGCGTGCTGCTCTGTACCGTGAATTTAAACGTAATAAACAAATATTTTCTTGTTGATCGAGAACTGTGAGTTTCTTCAGTCTCACTTGGAATGATCGGTGGCCAATATCTCTACAGAAAATATTCCCCACACTGAATGGTGGCGACCACGACTAGAGAACGAGCGTGAGTACATCACATATAGGACTTTTATAGTGTTTTATACAGCATTGCATCAGCAATCAAATTAGACAAAGTTACCGTGGGAAAGCAGAACTGGCGCAGTTGCTACCAGGTTTTGCAGTCGTATAACCGATTGATCGCAGCACTTGCAAACGTGCACAAAACATGGCATTTACCGAGGAGAGATTCAAACGACAGTTGGCAATTGCTGAAATCAAACTTGATGAAATTGCAGAGCTATCCAACAGTGAGGACACGGCAGATATTACCACAGGGTACACGGGCTTGTTGTTTATTTGTGTCTGTTTGTTTGTGTGTATGTTTGTGTTTGTTTATTTATTATTTTTAATAAAATAACAGCGAAAAGCTGTTTTGTTAATATTTGTCAATAAAGAGCAGTTTATTTATTTGTTTGTTTGTTTGTTTGTTTATTTATTTGTTTGTTTGTTTGTTTGTTGATACGTATTTCCGATGGTTAGGGTTAGGGTTAGGCTTAAGTTAGGGTTAGGGTTAGGGTTAGGGTTAGGCTTAAGTTAGGGTTAGGGTTAGGGTTAGGCTTATTCACTCCCTCTATATATTGAGACAAGGGGAGCAACTGGGATTCCAACATCTGTATTTTCAAGTCAAGAAAAACACACCAAATAAATGCCAGACAATTGAAATATTGGGTTTGTGGCAGCATCATGTCCTGTACTTATCACACCTATCCTTTAATTCGATGGACAGAGCAAAAATCGGCGATATTTAGCATCTTTCTCCTTTGATTCGTACAGTTTGTACGGCAAAACGTAAGTGTCACACTTTGGCGGGTTAGTACGTCAGTGAAATTCAAATCGGACCAATCAGATAGCTTGTTAGACTCACAGCAGTATACGCGAACGCCAGTTCTCAAGCGACTATACCACAGCAAGATGCAGTCGTGCCTGTGACTAATACCTGTTCGCAGATATCGAGAATGCAACAAAAAAGTCGTTGATTCACTGTTCATGACAACGGATCATACTTTAAAATAATAAAGTAACCATTAAAAGATGTAAAAACAATGGAAACTCGAGTTCCCTTGACAGCAACGTAAGGAAAATGACACGTTTTTCCAGTACTTTCTTGATTCTTTGACCCTGCTCACCCCGTCGCCTAAATAGAATAGTCTCACACACGTCTACCATGGTTTATTTTCATTGACGGCCACGATGTATGTTTTCATGTGAACATGCAGTTGCTTTTGTTTGAAGCAATTATCCTTTCATTTGTGAAGCTTTTTTCCTGGTGACTATTACAATCACTGCTATGTTCATGCCGAGTAGTGCCGTGAAGAACTGTCCGGTCGAGAACTGCTTCAACCCGTGAAAACGACGGGTTGAAATCTCATTTCACATGCATATATGCATATGCAATGCAGAAGCGGGTTAATTTGAATGCACATAAACGGAGCGCGCGGCTGCCAATCATTATGCGAAACAAAGGACTGCCGAATGTTCGTTTTTCACACCTTACTTTAAGCTTGATAAGCCGTGATAAGCCGGGAGTTCAAAGATTTGAGTTGAAAGAATTGATTACAAACATACTCGCAAACACAAATACGCATTTATAACGACCAAACACATTTATAACGACAATTAATTTCTTTGTAGTTGCTTAATCACGACACTTTTCTTACTTTACATCAACCATGATCTCAAAACGGATTCATACATTTACTGCATTAAACATCAAATCAAACGCAAGAGCCACTGACACACTATGTTTCTGAAAGGTTGTTAACAAGACGAAAACAGTTTAAGGTATATTGCTTTGTCGATCTTCACTTCTTTCTTGGCTATTTGCAAAGTTCCAAGTACGCATTTGATCGTGTTTGAAAGGAGGGGCATGTAATGAACGATTTCCGCGAGATTGATATCTTAGACTATAAATAGTCGTTTTTCCACTTGCATGCTTAAGTTACACATAAACCGATCAGAATGGAAAGATAGGATATGTTTTGTGTAGCCGTACATAGTAAAGGAAGGGTGGTTTAACCAGAAACGCGAATTTTAAGTCGTTGGTAATTGACCTTATCAAAACCATTGTTTGACACCCATGCATTGCTACTGACTTTTGCAAGACTGACGCCGTTTGTGCGAACTCGGGCGCTGGACTACTTCCTTGCCATGTCACCATACTGTGACAACCATAGAGGCATGGGTCATTGATCACTTGCAGGGTAGTTGACGATCCGGCCCAAACCCTTCCGGCCCCGCTTTTTCACCAAGCCAAACCATTCCGTTCCCAAGAGCAACGTCATCGTTCCGGCCCTCAAAAGAAATAAATTTGACACCGAGATCGTTCCCTGGCTTTAGGCCCTCCCTAAGATACAAAATGTATCTGTATGTAGAGAGAGGGACCCTAAGATACAAAATGTATCTGTATGTAGAGAGAGGGATAGAAACAATAAATTGATAGTCGGACCCACAAGGGACAACACAGGTAGAGTGAGCGATAGGGACATGTTTTGCCAGTAATTATGACTCGTGACAGTAAATGTTTTAATTCTACATAACTACCCTTTGGTCTTAGGGCGCGATTGAGTGACTCTGGGGGCCTCAAACGACTTAATTTTTGGGCCGGAACTACTTCGGTCGGGAAAAGTGCGGGCTAAACATTTCGAAACCAGTTATCTGACTGGATTTTGGACTGTGGTTATAAAGTTTATTAAAAAATAAAGAAAGGTGTTATTCGCACCGCACCGAAGACGGAAGGAAAAAGAGAAAGAGAGAGAGAACGAGAGAGGAACAAACAGAGTGGGCAGGGAGCAAAAATCCTATCCGCGGAAGCGAACGTGACACCAGATAATATGCAAGTACGGCCACTTCTAACGCGTCCCGCCAACTCACCGCGCCACTTTGACTTCAAGTTGCTATAAAGTTTACAGAGCAATTAATATTAACCAAATATCGTTGAATGTGTGAAAGCTACAATTTTGTTTGGTTGTATATGTAAACCGCTATCTGATTGGGTATAAGCACCGCGGTGTGAATAAGAAATTTAGATTCCTTATCCGCACGGCTGCGGTGCAAATAGCCACTTCCAAAAAGAAACGATAACGTAATATTTAGAGAAGCAACTTACAAACAGAAAGCAGGTTCAGTATAATAGGGAGACGCGCGTGACAAGAGACAAGAAGCAGTGCAATCTGGCGTGTTTTTTACAAGAGTTAGACAGTTTGTTTTTTAAACAAACAAATGAAATGGATATTCGATCAGACGGTAATCAAGCGTCAATTATTGTCATCGAACACCAATTAGCACCTTCGCGGAGTTCTCCTCCCATCGGTCAAGATGCCCTCACTTAAAATTCTTACGTCACAAGCTAGTCCGTTGATATGACGATTATTTGTATGGTAATGTATGCTAATGTTGAATACATAATCAGCTGCCTTGGCCGGACAGTTCTTCACGGCAGTTTTTCTCATGGTTGTTTTCACAAGATGTATACGGTTTGATACAGGAATATTGAGTTGCCTTTCCGTGTAGGCAATATGCATGCCATGCCAGTTCACATACACTCAGATCAGCAGCATACATGTACATGACGTCTTTGTTTCAAGTTTGGGGTTTTTTCGACGCTGAAATTTTACCAAAATGTCACTTCTGTATTCAGAGATTGTGTAATCAATACCTTTGGATAAAGTTGATTTGGAAAGCGATAGACACATCCAGAGGAGTTGAAAAAATCGTGCATAAAATTAGCATAAGTTAAGCGACAGTGGCAGAAAAAAATGGGATGCTCGAGCCCCTCCACAGTTTTTAACCGTTCAGTGTTGCCAAACCGGGGGCTTATAGTATACTCGGACGAGTACAGTATTGTTCGTACTTGGAGGTTACTGCCCGTAGTTTACTTTCGATAGCTAGAAAACTATTAGAATTGAACCAATACCAAGAACAACTTTTCCAGCCGCGGAAATTCAACCGTTGCTTGGCGACGGTCTCTCTGTATTTGTTTACTTCCGGGTTTACGCTCATGTTTTTATTTCCATTTAGTCTCGTATATCTCACGAACTGATTGGAAATGAGTGCGTTTTGCACAGATGTATAGTTGAAGTTCTCTAGTGGAACCTTCTTCTCATAAGACCAAAGTGAATGTTGCGGCATACAAAGTTGTCGACGATTCGTAAAGGGAAAATGAACATGGCAAAATGCGCCAAAGTAAAATCATCCTGGTTCGAGCCCCACAACGGTAACGTCTCCAGTTCGGGCCAAGGCAGGGCTAACAAGCTATCTGATTGGTCCGATTTGAATTTCACTGACGTACTAACCCGCCAAAGTGTGACACTTACGTTTTGCCGTACAAACTGTACGAATCAAAGGAGAAAGATGCTAAATATCGCCGATTTTTGCTCTGTCCATCGAATTAAAGGATAGGTGTGATAAGTACAGGACATGATGCTGCCACAAACCCAATATTTCAATTGTCTGGCATTTATTTGGTGTGTTTTTCTTGACTTGAAAATACAGATGTTGGAATCCCAGTTGCTCCCCTTGTCTCAATATATAGAGGGAGTGAATAAGCCTAACCCTAACCCTAACCCTAACCCTAACTTAAGCCTAACCCTAACCCTAACCATCGGAAATACGTATCAACAAACAAACAAACAAACAAACAAATAAATAAATAAATAAACAAACAAACAAACAAACAAATAAACTGCTCTTTATTGACAAATATTAACAAAACAGCTTTTCGCTGTTATTTTATTAAAAATAACAAATAAACAAACACAAACATACACACAAACAAACAGACACAAATAAACAACAAGCCCGTGTACCCTGTGATATTACCACGGCATATGAACAAACAGGAGAGTTGATCAAGCGATTAGACAAATTGAAAGACGAGACAGCCGAATATCTCTCGGAAGCAGAGTCAGACTTAGAACATGTGAAGGAGTGGACAACAACACAGAAAAAGTCCATCCAGTTATTTAGGGAGGCGCGGCAGCGTATCAGAAAACAGCTGGACGAAGCTGTGGAAAGAGACGTACAACTCAAGCTTGAAAAAGAGCTACATATCCAGCGCGTGGTAAATGAGCAACAATCAAAATACAGAGCACAACAACAAATGGAAATTGAGATGGCAGCAACACGCCAACAAAAACGAGAGGAAGAGTGGTATAGACAGAAATTAGATTTCGAGAGACAGATCGAAGCCAGCCGTGCCGAACGAATTGACCACAGGGGGGAGCATGCATCATCAACAGCGCCCTCAACACAAGCAGTGAAGCTTCAGAAATATACAATCACGCCATTCTCTGGTGACTACAAGGACTGGTTACGCTTTTGGAATCAGTTTACCGTAGAGGTGGATGGTTCCAATCTTGCAGAAATCAGTAAGTTTAATTACTTATTAGAGCTGGTGAAAGACAAACCAAAGGAGGATATCCTGGGGCTACCACATACCTCAGAGGGATATCAGGAAGCCAAGAGAATACTAGTCGAGACATATGGGAAGGACATTAAGGTGCACAAAGCCTTGATAAAGGAACTGGAGGAACTACCAGTAGTGACCAACATTCACAAGTTGCGTGACATTCACGACTTTTATAACAGGCTTGCCAGGATAGTTCGCACTCTCACTACAATTGGGAAACTGACTACTGCACAAAGCTCAGTCTACACTCTTATGGACAAGCTTGGCCCAGTTCGAGAAGTCCTCGTACAAAAGGACGATGATTGGGAAGAGTGAGGTTTGGAACAGCTTGTTGAATATCTACGAAAGTATGTCGAGAGAAATCCCCTGAGAGCTGGTGATGATAAGATTGCCATGGGGAGAAGAGATGATACAGCAAGACACACGTCATGGAGGAAAAAAGAAGAAAAGTTACTTCTTGGCAGTAATGGAGAGTCTAAACAAGTTTGCAAGATTAAATGTGTGTATTGCAGTTCAAAAGATCATTCGAGTAATGGCTCTGTGAAAGTAGTGGACGTGGCCACCAAGAGAGCAATACTGAGAAGAAACAGGATGTGTTTCAACTGTACAGGATTTTGTCATCTTGCAGTCAACTGTAGGTGCCGGGGATGCAAGAACTGCAAAGGAAAGCATCATACATCAATTTGTGACAAAGGGAAATCAACGCTCATGTTTCGGACAATACCAAGTGGAAAAGGGATTGAGCTCAGTGATGGATCATGCCTCAGCATTACATGCCACTGTTATTGCCAAAGTGGGAAAGGAGAAAGTTCAAGTCATGTTTGACACAGGTGTAGGGAGTTCGTACATATGTTCAGACTTAATCACAAATTGCGACTGAAGCCAGCGAAGACAGAACAGCGTTGTATTGAACAGATGTACGGCACTGTAAGGAAGATTGTTGAGGTGTACAGTATCACATTACAGTCCCTAGCAGTTGATGGTTTCTCATTCAATGTGGAGTGTGTGAATGCCGAGAAAAGTACATTAACCTACCTGCCTAACTCAGACATTCCTGCATTGAAGAAACAACACAGACGACTCAACCGGTTACATTTCAGCGAGGAAGAGACAACGGATGTTTCAATGCCAGTTCACATTATATTGGGAGTCGCAGACTACCAGAGGATTCGCACGACAGAACCTCTAGTCCTTGGAACCCATCCACATAAGGATCCAGGAGCAGAGTTCACGATGCTGGGTTGGACAATATCTGGACGGCAGTCAGGGAGAGAGAGTCAGAAAGAGAAACAGTTCTTTTTGTGATCCAGCCAAGAAGAATTTGAGAAGCTGTGCTCACTAGATGTTCTTGGCATCAAAGACACCGATGTAAAGGAAAGTGCAGCAATTCACGAAGAGTTCAAGAAACAGTTGGCTAGGGCAGAGAGTGGATACTATGAAACAAAACTACCATGGAAAGAAGATCATGTTCCACTTCCTACAAATAAGAGCTTGTGTACAGCTCGGCTATACAGCACAACAAAGAGACTAGAGAGAATCGGGAGATTAGAAGAGTACGACAAAATCATGAGAGAACAAATCAACATGGGAGTGATTGAGCATGTACCAGCCAATCAAACAGGGGAGACAGTACATTATGTCCCACATCAAGCCGTCATCCGAGATAAGGCAGAAACAACAAAGATGAGAATAGTATATGACTGCTCAGCGAGAGCCAATGTGAGAAGCCCTTCACTCACGACTGCCTACAGACAGGGCCACTGCTACAACCACTTTTGTTTGACATCATTGCAAGAAATCGCATGCGAAAGTTCTGTATCACAGGAGATATTCAGAAGCTTCCTGCAAATCAGAGTGCATGAACAAGACAGGGATGCACTGCGAGTTCTGTGGTACAACAATCTACAAGATCGTGAGGTGACAGAGTACAGATTCACACGAGTGATTTTTTGAGCGACATCAAGTCCATATATTCTTGGTGTAACATTGCAGAAGCACATTGAGGTCTATCAACAGGAATATCCAGCAACAGTACACAGCTTGCTGGAAGATACATATGTTGACGATATTCAAGGAGGTGGAAATAAAGAAGAGGATGTAGCTACTTTCAAGGCAGAGTCCACCAAAATACTCTTAGAGGGTGGTTTCAATCTTCACAAATGGAATAGCAACATCGATCACCTCAGCGCAGAGAATGAAAAGAAGGAAAAAGATACTTACACAACAAGGTTTCTTGGCAACACATCTGGCAATGAGACAAAGATTTTAGGTATTCCATGGAACAAGGAGGAGGACACATTGACAATCAGTTTTGAATCATGTCGGAAGAGCAGTGAACCAATCACGGAAAGGAAGATGTTAACTGATATCAACAGCATCTTTGACATACTTGGATGGAGTTCTCCAGTTACTATCACTGCGAAATTGATCTTCAGTGAAATGTGCCTTCTTCAGCTACGTTGGGATGAGGAAATTCCAGATGAAATTCAACAGAAATGGCAGATGTTGGTAAACAGCTTGCAGCATACACCAACCATAACTGTACCACGCTGTGTGTTCACTGGCAACCCAACACATTATGAGATGCATGGATTTGCGGATGCAAGCAAGACTGCTGTTTGTGCTGCAATATACATTGTTGCGTATGAAAACTCAACACTGGTCAGCCAGAATCTACTCACAGCTAAAGCAAGAATAGCTCCTAAACATATGAGCATACCAAGGTTGGAGTTGATCGCCGCACATACCCTAGCCAAACTACAGAATAACGTCAACAGAGCCTTGTCCAATTTCCGTATCACTGCTTGTCACAGTTGGGTAGACAGCACCACTGTTTTATACTGGCTGTCTAATCATGGAGAATGGTCAACATTTGTGCGCAATTGGATCAAGAAGATTGGCGAGCTGACAGAGTCCAAGTGGAGATATGTGCCAACAGCAGAAAATCCAAGCGACCTGGGAACTAGAGGGTCAGCACCAAGTCAACTCGGGACGATGTGGTTTCAAGGGCCAAGCTGGCTCTCAAGTGAAGGTGACAGACCAGTTCAACCAGAGATTTCAGAGTCAGAGGGAGCCAAGTCAGAGAAAAAGTCAACGAAGAAAAGAGAAGTGATGCTTCTGCTCGAAGATGCAACTCAGAATGAGACGAAAGCATGGTCACAAGAGCTTCTGAGCAAGTTCAAATTCTGGAAGCTTCTACGCATAACGTCATATATGAAGCGTTTCATAGATGGCTGTAAGGGGATGAGACGAGTGGGACCACTCACTAAATCAGAGATCACAGCATCAGAGAAGGTATGGATCTACATAACACAGCAAACAAACGACATGACTTCAGATGTCATATTAGCAGCAAATGAAGATGGAATACTGAGGTGCCATGGCAGAGTTCCAGGTTACAACCCTATCTTCATCCCAAGAGATCTGCCCTGGCGAGACGTATCATTGAGCACTGCCATCTTCAGACATTGCACGGGGGAGTTGCAACAACAATGAGTAAGGTCAGAGAGAAATACTGGATCCCAAAGCTACGATCCATAGTCAAGTCTATACGACATGAATGCAGTTACTGTGCGAAGTATTGTGCAAAGGTGTTGGATGCTCCAGCTACATCAGCCATGCCCACCTACAGAACAGAATTCACTGAGCCGTTCGATGTGACAGGTGTGGACTTTGCAGGCCCACTTATGTACAAATCAGAAAGGTATGAGACCAGAAAGGCTTACATTGCCCTTTTCACGTGTGCCAGCACTAGAGCTGTGCATCTCAAGCTTTGCAGAGACCTGTCTGTGAATGAATTCAAGCGAATGAATGTTGAAGGAGTTTGTTGCACGGAGAGGATCACAAAGTTTCATGGTGAGCGACAATGCCAAGACCTTCATCGCAACCAAACGGTGGTTGTCAACGTTACAAAAATATGAAGATTTGTTCAACTATTTGACAACACATAGCATAGAGTGGAAGTTCAACATGTCACGTTCTCCATGGTGGGGTGGATTCTTTGAACGACTCATCGGCATCATGAAGAGAAGTCTGTTGAAAGCTATAGGAAGAGCACTACTGAAATTTGAAGAGCTTGAGGAAGTTCTGCTCGATGTGGAGACGTTCATGAACAACAGACCATTGTGCTATATGGAAGAAGACTTCGAGCAAGTAGTGATCACCCAAACCTGCTGTTGCGTGGAAAACCAGCGCGGTTTCTGGAGGAGAGCATCGATGACATGGATGACTCGAGAGATGTGATGAGTAAGTGGCTGAAGTACTTACGATCCTGCAGAGAGAACGCTCGTAAACATTGGTTGAATGAGTACCTTCACGCCTTGCAGGAACGTTACAGCAAGAGGATTGAAGCAAAGGATCAGGAGTTACCAAGAAAGAACTCTATTGTTCTACTCAAGGACACGACCAAGAATCGAGCAAATTGGAAGATAGGACGGATTGTAGACAACATAGTGGGTAAGGATGGAGTGATAAGAGGATACAAGATCCGGACAGGTAGTGGCTATGTTGTTGAGAGGCCACTCCAGTTGGTGTGTGATCTGGAAGTCAGCGGAACTAACAACACAACAGGGTTGGCACTACAGCTGAACCAGAAGCTGACTCTGTGATTAACCAGACATGCACTTCAGCTGTTGAAGAGGAAAGATCTCAAACAAACCAAGAGTTGAGACGCCCTGCTTGGTGGGCAAAGACTGCTGCGGTAGATCGCCTTGTTGGTGTCATTCCTAACGAGAATGAGGATGATTAGGAAACCTCTATATTAAAGTAAAAAGTAACTTTAATAGGGGGAGGGTGTGGAAAACCTACCGACTTTATTATTGTTATTTGTTGTTGTTTAGACCAAAACTTAATTCTGTTTATTGTTGTTTACCGCGTTTATTTTGATTCCAGAAATTTGGCAAAATATGACATACTACAGTCGATGCTTTGAACACTTACTGCGCATGACATAAAAACTTCGCTCAACAGAGACTTTTCTAGAGCTTGGACACAGTTATGAGAATCTACGTACAGGCGATGGCTGAACTTTGACCGAAATGCACATTTTCAGGACACTCATTACTGTGCACGTACTATGATTTATTTGCGCGGACTGTGTTAACAAGGACATATTTGTTACAAAGTTTCCGGCAACAGTTGCTTCATAGTTGAATTTATTTGTGTCACTTTGTTGTGATTGTGGAGTTAAATTCTCATTACTACCAGATTTTCCCATCATGCTTTTTGAAACCTACAATGGCAACGCACATGGATGCGGCGTGCTGCTCTGTACTGTGAGTTTAAACGTAATAAACCAATGTTTTTGTTGATCGATAACTGTGAGTTTCTTCAGTGTCACTGGGAATGATCGGCGGCCAATATCTCTACAGAAAATATTCCCCACATTATTTCTAAAATATAGAAAACATGTTGCCAGTAAGATTGTTCGAGCACAAACGTAATATTTGCCCAAACAAGTAAGAAAGTCAGCAAAAACACAATCATGGCCTTAAAGAGGCACTCCCACTTGGTAACATTTTTAAAACACATTTTTTTAATGCCAACGGTCGATATTTGACGTGGTGACTGCGTGCGGATCGCGAGATATCGATAAAAACATGTCCTCAAAAAAGTTAAAGTTTGAATTCCGGTTGCCCACCTGAATTCAGCTTCCGAACATAGAACGTTCGGCACTGGGGCCATTGTCAACTAAGCTATGGAGTACGAGTCTACGCTGACGCTGCTGTACGCCACAGCAGTACCACTCGCGTCGGTGAGCGGTCATGTCCCATGGGAGAAAGCCGAGTCCTATTGACTCTGCAAAAAAAACGAAAAACAAAGTTTGCTGATTCCACCAGAATTCGCATAGGTGACTAGCACAGATAGATGCGGTTGATACATAGTATGCATAGTGGCCGCCGCGTGGTGTGCGCGCATACCACACGCGGCGGCCGCTATGTATCGAACCACGCGTAACTTTGTGGCAGACGACAAAAAGTAGTCATCAGAGGCAACTAATATTTTACACGTAAAGCTGATATCTATGTGGTATTTGTTTAAAAAATTAATACAACTGATGAGAATAATGAAAACGACAAAATTAAGGAGAAGTTTTAAACAAGAATTACCAGAGATAAAGGCATTGATAATGATGTATATAAAGTCATCGCAGTAGGAGGTAATTTAATTGCTTCATTCGAACGTTTTTAGACTCCTTAGAATATCGTCACACTTTCGGGGGATTTCGGGTCATAACCAGAAACAATCGTAAAACTTCGGGATGTGAAAAATACGCTCGGGAAATGATATGTTTCTGTTCATCGATATCACGCAATCCGCGCGCAGTCGCCACGTCCAATATCGACCGTTGGCATTAAAAAAATGTGTTTTAAAAATGTTACCAAGTGGGAGTGCCTCTTTAATATAGTAAGACATGTTACTTTATGAGTACCACCACAGACGGAGATGGTGATACAGTAGAAGGTTTAAGACCAGCTAAGATTTAGTCGGCCGTAGAAAAATATCTACATAAACATATAACATACAGGACAAAAGTTGGATAATCCCCCAAAAGAAGAAAAAACGCGGGAAGAAGAACACGGAACATGTGACTAGAGCAAGACATAAGTGTAGCCTACGAAATATTACGAATTATTATAAGAAAGGCTGATTACCAAGTTGCAGCAATAGCTGAAATCACCACTGTTCTATTTAAAAAGGAATTGATTCTGATAGCAACTCTCTCAGGTCTGTCTACATCAGACCAGTTCCGACGGCATGGTAAAATAACCGGTTTCTTGCTGTTTGATACTAGAAATAACAGGTGATAGTATAACAGCATAAGATCTGTGTAACAAAGACAAAGAATATTCCCTGGCAGTCTGCAATTCATATGATTACAGCGATACCTTTAACAAACAGTTAATTTAATTCATGTCGAAATGCTTTGAGGTTATTTTCGTGCATCCCCTCTGCATGAGGCCGTGAATGCAAAAAGGTGTGATAGCTAGCTAGTTCAAATCTGTCGACAGGGTATGTGATATTCCTAAATCCATACCCAAGGCAATACTGTACAATCAAGCAAGTATATTAGGTAATGACGTCGAATGTATTTACACGTTTTTTGCATGCTTCATTTACTGCATGACGTACTCTTTTTATCTTACCGTGTAGGCCATTTACAAATGAACTCTACTCGAATGTTCTGTAACGATGATTTTTCAACATACAGTAACATGCTAATTTTCATAGCAATTTTTAATCTCTCCTGCATAATGCGACATGTAACATGCATTAATAAGGTTACACAAAATATGATGGAGTATGCAGTTTGGATTCAACGTGTGTTGTCTGCTGTCTCCATTTAAATTGCTATGATAGTCATGTAACAGCACAATACTTTCATAAACACGATTGGAACTAATTTGGGATAATTAGATTTTCATATTTTTCAATTTTCTCAAAAGCGGTAGGTGCCGTATAGCTAAATGTTGCATTATTTCAAATTACTCATAAAAACAAGTGTGTAATGTAAAAAAGAAAATCAGATGAAATTGCATTGTAGATTAAATCGGCATTACTTCACCATCCAATTATCCCAATTAAGTTCCAATCGTGTTCATATGATTTATGAAAGTAGTATGCTCTTACACGATTGAAACTTATTTGGTAGAATTGGATCTTTTAATTGTTCAAATTCATTAAAAGTGTTGATTCCCCTTTCCCTTTAGCTAAAAGTTGAAATATTACTCATCACCCATAAAAAACAAGTGTATTGGAAAAAATAAAAAAAGCATATGAGCTTACATTTGCAGATTAAACTAACAATGCTACATAAGCCAATAATCCCAAATTAGTTCTAATCGTGTTAGATTCCTATTTTAGTGATAATGCATTAAACAAAAAACGCTCTCATTGAAGTAAAGCCAACCATATACCTGATGTGTAGCGTAACAAACAAATTGTCCATCAAAGTCCCATAACCTGAAGTCGAAATCCGGGTCGGCTGTGTTTTCGGCACATCGTATACGTTCATCTAGACGATCTTTTAGTTCCAAAATATCTTCTCCGTCTCTTTTAAATCGTCTTTCTTCTGACCCTGTATGTGTGATATATTGACATCTTCCATCATGCGTATCGTTTTATCTTTAATGGAAGTGTCATGGTATTCTTCGTTTCTTGATCCTAAAATGTACAAATGCGGTCTATTTTATTCAGCTCCTATCATATAACACACAATGGACATGTAAAAATCAAGTTCATCCTCTTTCGATCAAGAAAAACCCGGACATTATTCCCTTGTCGTTCTACATTGCGAAAACTCTCAATCTCATCTTTATTATCATTTTGTTGAGTCGGAACTTTCATTGAATTGATCTTCGATGTGTTCGTCATTGTATAAAAACAGAACATGGCGGTCGGTATTTCTCAAGCGATCGACTTGTGTCTGACGTGACAATTTCATAATAATTAGTCATAATTAATATCATATAGGGCTCCACCCTTGGGGTCCAGCAGTAGGTTTAGATTCGAAATTCTGATTCTGCCCTCTGCTGTACTCCCCAGGATAAACTTTGACAATACACTGTGCATGCGTAATGCATGTGACGGTCGTTGAGAGGTGACTTTTTAGGAAGGGCTAAGACCGTGAGCTCGACAACGTGCCGAGAAATTTATAATTCTCCATTAGAATTAATGAAATATACACACTCAATACTTTGTCAGCGATTTAACAAATGCTTTGACATTTGGTGTATATAATGCTAAACGACGGATTTGTGTGCAATAATCAAAATGCCACGTATTGAAGAGAACTGAATCATACAAACAAAATCTATAGCCTTTTGAAACCTGCTATTTTTTTATTTAGTTTTTTGCCAATGACTGCACAATTTCAGTAAATCTACTGGCCTTAGAGAATGCACTTTCTCTATATTAATTGGCATCTGCGTGATCTTGTATTCGCTTCAATATATCATAGGCAAGATTGCCCCTAATCTTTCACGCATGAACGTACATATCTTCAGCGAAATAACAAATCTGTTTGCAGCCGACTTTCATACAAGAACGGACTTTTAAAACAACGGTGAAGATAAAATACTAGAATCTTTACTTAATATGGCAGTACTGTACTTTAATCGCCACATTCGACATAAATTGTTTAAAATCGGAATTTGTCGTCTGCAAGTTCAATCCCAGTGTTCTCTGCGCACTTGCCCATATTTCTGACGTTTCCTATGTTTGCGCGTTCATTGCAAGGAAATATCGTTTATCAATGACGAGGTAAAAAGGGACAGGCATATTTAATTTCGTAGGGAATTGCAGGGATATATTCTATCAATTGTATGGTAACACACTAAAAGTATGCAACCCCTAATGCCTTATTCAGAACTTTAAAAATACCATGCCGGCGCCCATGAACAGTGTTTGGGACATCTTTTCTACGCGGCTGCTACACGGCCCGCTGTGCGGATATTGCAGAACCTAACAAATATACACAACTCCACAAATTTTTAGTCCCTTTGTTTTATCTTTTTGCCAATGTAGTAAGAATTATGTAAGATGGATAAATCTATTAAACTGTTTTACAGAATAAGTAAGTATACAGGCTGCTTGCATATGCACACAGAAGTAAAAGGGTAAACAGAACACGGGACAGGCAATATGCTAGTGAAAGACGGTTTCCATAATTAATACAATAATTACATATTTCAATAAACAATATTTTAGGGCGATAGTTTAATCACAATGATAAAAATGTATATTAAAATAGATGTTTGCACACATGCATACATATGTACATGCAATTAGTTTACAATTGGATATTATTCCTTAATAGTTTTCGTCTTTTGAAAATACGGGTGGCGTAATGCGTGTGTCACCATAAGTTGAAGACGACTTATGACATGCGCAAGCAAAGAATTCGTTATTACTTGCAAAACCAACGTAGTTTTCTATAACGATTCCGCGTTTAAACTTTTGAAGTACTTTAACAATTACATCAATCATTTCGTCCTCTGTTGCATGAGCGGCGTTCGTGTACTGAGCTAATCCCAGATGACCATTCGGTCTACAGGTATACTCTCCGTACGTACGTAGTCATAAACTATTTCAAAGATAGCATGTGATAAGAATTTTCCTCAGACGTGTCTATTTCGATATTCAACAAGGCCTACCTCTTGGCAAACTTGTGACTAATTCTTGACACGTTCTTCTTGGCTCAAAACAATGAACTTAAATCGCATTAGAGTAAAAGTAATACTATGATATTCCCATCGACTTTTATGAACCAAAATGAAGAATATACAGTATTTACCTTTGATTACACATTCACTGATATCGATTCCGTAGATGTCAGCTCCATCTATACTCTTTTGTATTTTGGGACACGCTTCGTCAAGCAAGCTCTTTTTTGTCGATGTTTTACCGGCCCCAGAGGCACCTACAAGTATTACACGGCCACGATAAACCGGTTTTGTTTTGCCTTCTTCTTGTGCTGAATCTTGTAACCTCTTCGAAAAGTCCTGTTGATATAAGTCAAACAGTTTAATGTCTTTAGATATGTATGCAGCAAGTTTACATATGACAAAGCAAATTAGAATTATGCTAAAATATCCTGATATACTTATTAGATTTTTTCATGGAAGGTCCAATGATGAATGTCTACACTGAATAAAGCTTTGATAATTAGTGAATATCCGTCTCTTATTTAATCATGCTAATGATACACTATGATAGACAAAGTGAAATAGGGTTGTTACAACTGGCATGTGGACAAAACGTTTGACTTTAGAATTTCACCAACAATGTTCATCCACTATACATGGGAGTCAATGATAAAATTGAGAATATTTTTTTTTCAATGAAAAACTTGGTATATTATTATTATTATTATTATTCTTTATTGTCCTAAAAAGGATAATCACCTTACAGCTCAGAGGATAAAAATAACGACCTGACAGACATAAAAAACAAAAACAAAACAAAACACAGACTATGTCAGAAAACACACGAAAAAAAAATACACTTCAGAGATTGAGTCTTGATGGCTGTTGATCTCTTGATGGCTGTTGGAACAAAGCTCTTGCTGAACCTTAATTTGTTACACTTCAAGCAGCGAAATCTCCTTCCTGAAGGCAATAATTCAAAAGAGGAATACAAAGGATGGTTTACGTCAGCAGTGATTGATCGTGCTTTGCGCAGTATTGCACTATCCGTGAGCACTGATAGGGACGGAGTGGGTCTACCAATTATCTTAGCAGCAGTTTGCGAGATTTTTAACAACTTATTGCGATTTACGGTAGAGAGCAACGAAAAATAGCAGATATTGCAATAAGTCAGAAGTGGTTCAATAATACTCCGATATAGTAAGAGTAACAGATGTGAATCCACATCAAAGGAACGCAACCTCCTAAGCACGTGCAACCTCTGCTGACATTTCTTTTGAAGGGCTTTTGTATGATGACTAAATGAAAGTTTACTGTCGAGAATTACGCCAAGGTACTTGAAAAAGGTCACTTGTTCAACAGGTTCTCCATCAATACAAATCGGGTCATTTTGGTCAGGAACCTGACGAAAGTCGATTGTAAGCTCTTTCGTCTTTGATACATTTAGCTCTAGGAAATTCGAGCTACACCAATCAGAAAAATATTTAACCGAATTTATGTAATCAATTTTCGAGTTTAAGTCACTAAGGAGAGCAAGTACAGCTGCATCATCTGAAAATTTGAAAAATGGGCAAGTTGGAGAACTACTTTGGCAATCATTTGTATACAAAATAAACAAGAACGGACTTAAAACACATCCTTGTGGGGCACCAGTGTTTGTAGAAATCATCGTGGATTTGGACTGTCCAACCCTTACACACTGTGGTCTGTCAGTTAGGAAATTATAAACCCAATGAATGATTGAAGATGGAACATTGAACTTCATTAATTTATCTATCATAATATGTCGCTAGATAGTGTTAAAAGCAGAACTGAAATCAATGAATAAAATCTTGGCATAGTTACCAGCTTTATCAAGATGTTCTAACAATCTATGGAGAAGGCAAGCGACTGCGTCATCTGTACCTCTTTTCCGTTGATATGCAAACTGATTTGGGTCCAGTTTTGATTGAACGTGGGGGAGGAGATTTGTGCATATGCAGACGTTCAATAATTAACATTAATTGTACTTGATTAGAATATGATGGTTAAAGGTGCATATTATGTGTACAAGAAATCTGATTATGGAATTTCACTGAAAATGTTGATCCACTATACATTGGAGTTATGAGAAAACTAACAATATTTTTTTACAATGCTATACTAAATTAATTTGTGCTTTTATAGGTGTTTGATAATTGATACAAATGTACTTGAGTCCAATAGGGTATTTGAAAGTTCAGATGTGGACAACAATTATGATATTGGAATTTCACCTTAAAGAATTATTTAACTTTTCATGGTTCTAGCAGTCTCAGTACAGGTAACTGTTGAATAATTTCCCTGACAAAACTTGCTATATAGGCGAGCGGCGAATCCACAAAAAGGGCCTTATTTTAGCAGTTTAATGTACCCACCTTACATACAGCAACATCATACGTCATTTGAAAGCTTATTATCTCTACTTTAAGAAAATTGACGATGTGGAGCTGACCAGTAGGGCCATAACCTCCTTATTTGCATAATTAACAAGGGTACCAATTTGCATAAATGCGATATAATATTTGAAATTTATTGTGTAACTTCTCTAACGATACGTTTAAACTATCAAGTGATATATCAAATGAAGGTCTTTACATGTAGAATACAAAATAGATATTCAAAGAGATATTGAAATTTATTTCACTAAAATATTTTCATTTTTATATGGAAAACAATATTTTCCCCTTTTGAATAACAAATATTTAAAAAAAATTAACACATACAGCCACAACACACAGCCACATCATACGTCATTTGAAAGCTAATGATCACTACTTTAAGAAAATTGACAATTTGGAGCTTCAAAATCGGGCCATAACCAGCTAATTTGCATAATACAACACGCATATCCATTTGCATAAATGTGATATAGTATTATAAATTTATAGTTAACTTCTCTAAACATACGTTTAAACTATCGAGTGATATATCAAACGAAAGGTAGTTGCATGTAGAATGCAAAATTAATATCCAAAGAGATATTGAAATTGATTTCCCTGAAATATTTTCATATTTTTATGGAAAAAATATTTTCCCCTATAGAATAACATATTTTAAAAATTTGAACACATATAGCCCTATCATACAACCATATCATACGTCATTTGAAAGCTTATTATATCTACTTGAAGAAAATTGACAATGTTGAGCTATCAAGGAAGGCCGTGCCCCTTTATGTGCATATTTACACTGGCAAGCAATTTGCAGAAATGAGACATAAAATTAGTAAACATACTTTTGCACTATCGAGTGATATATGGTATTTGGTAATGGTATTTGCATGTAAAACAAAATAAATATCAAAAGTGATATTTAAAGTGATTTTACTGAAATATTTTCATATTTCTGTTGAAATAAATATTTCCTCTTTTGAATAATGGTATTTTAAAAAATAACTAAAGTATCAATGCAACCACAAGCATTATGATGTCAAAAAGTGTATAGAACAAGGGGAACAAACAGCTGAAATTAGTTCTTAAAATTATTACTTTTTTGTTGATGTTTTAAAACATATGAACACCTCTTCTTGTTTACAATATTATCCAATACCGATGTCTAGCTTTTATAGGTCAGAGGCTGATTCTTCGAATATGCCTTTTGTTTGGAGTATAATATAGCCATTCACAGCATAAGGAAACTTTTAATGTTACTCAAGAATACCAACATTTTCTTGTAATGTTGTAACCATGAAAACAGGATATATATAACATTTTGATTTTAACATATATGGTAAATGATTTGAACGCCAACATTATTTCGTAAAGATGTGTTGGGAAAATATCACCAATTACTATTAAGTGCAAACATAAAAAAGATCCACATGAACGACACTATTGTAGTTGTTGAAATGTAGCTCTGTAGCTGAAACAATGTGTCAGAGTAAGCTGCAGTCAAAATAATGGCATGATTCATGATCCAAGTCATTCATGTCATTTCCAGTAAATCTAGTAATTGTAGGAATTCATCATCCTCTTCTCCACCAGCATTGTCATGAGTAAAAGGGTTGCCACACTTATCGCTGCCTTGGCAGGAACAAAGGTCTGTGCAGGGAAGATTAATTTGACAGCAGACACAATTGGTGACATGTAATAAGAGAAAGCAGCTCCACACATCGTTCATATCTTAGTTGTTTGAATTTTGTGTATGATATTGTGTATATTGTAAGTGTATATTATGTTTGGCCGTTTTATGTATAGTGTTGATTTGCCATGGCGAGACGTAGCCCTAATCTACGTGTCCTGCCCTATGGGGTAGCAAGACTAATGTGACACTGCGATCCTTTGATGCTACCTTTCGAGAATAGAGTTGTCTTCATCAGTCCTTCATTTTCTTTTGGTGAAACATGTGCACTGATTGATCGTGATTGATGTTACCAATCGAGTTGTTCCACTGAAGTTCAGTTTGTTCAAGTACGGAAGCTAGAATGTCTACTGTTCGTTCAGGCTGTATTTGTGTATGCTCATTTGAATCGGAGATCGGACTGTTGTAGGTTTTGTGAAGTTTGGCATCATCGTAACGCTTATATTTCCGTTTCTTATGTATGTGATTAGGCTACGCTCACAAATAACGGTGAGGGGCGGAGGAATTCGGGTTGGATTCGAAAATTTTGGGAGATTGTAGAGGGGTACTTGGAGTTTTTGATCTGCATATAGGGGACCTGAAAATGTTTTGGTTCCCTTTTACTTTTTACGATTCCAAGGTTTTGAAAGTAATTTAATGAAAATTTAATAACATTTAAATGTCATCCGATTGTCCAAAGTTAGTAATAATTAAACAAGATTTAGAATCGTTTTGTCGCATTTCATTACTTTTATCTCGAAAATATCTTGTATTTTGTATTGTCTTGTTGTTGCATGATTGTTCTAATGTATCGTAATGTTTCGCGTTTAACAAGGCCCTTGAATGTTGCCATTTGGTTTCATGAACCGCAGTGTATCTGTTGGTTGTGTGTGTGTGTGTATTGCAGTCGAGAATGTTCTTTTTGTTGCAACGATGACCTTTATAGATAATGAGGTCTAACGATATGATTTCCTGAGAAGAGCTTTCGAAAATTTGAAAGTATGATGCATTTGTTTATGTTTGATATGAATTCATTAAGCTCGTGTTGAGTTCCAATGAGAATCATACATCGTCTCTGAATCTCAGTCAGAGCGATATTTGTTCAGTGTGTTGCTGAATTATTCTCATTTTGTCTTGTGAAATGTAATGTCGGGAATTTCTGGTAAAACTGAAGATCCCGTACCGCACCCAAATACCTGACGGTAAAATTCACTGTTGACTTGAAAGTGTTGTTTTTCAAGATCATTTTCAGCATAGCTATCATGTATTTTGTTGTTGGTTGTTTGATTATGCAATCATTAGATGATCTTTCCTGATTTAATACTCTGCCGACTGATTCCATTGCTTCATTGTGCTGTGTATTAGTGTACATTGAAACAATGTCTAGTGTTACCAATGTCGCATTGGCCGGAACTTTTATTGCCTCAATTGTCCGTGTAAAATCTGTCGTATCTTTGATGTATGTTGTTTATTTCTTTACGATTTGTTTGAGAAAATAGTCAATGAATTCTGATCTGTGAAAGGTTGGACTTTATCATCCACTTATAATTGGGCGGCCCATGAACTTTCCTGGTGGGCGTCATTTTTTGCTCACGTGTGAACACGTGAGCATATGTCGCAGCGATGTTGTCTGTCTGTCTGTCTGTCTGTCTGTCTGTCTGTCTGTCTGTCTGTCTGTCTGTCTGTTGGTCCATTTTCTCAAAAAACGGCTGAACGTATTTCAGTCAATTTGGTAGACATCTTCAGAATTCAAATGGCTAGAACTGAAAAGGTTTTGGTGGGCGTGGCTTGGATATTAATGAAGTTATGAAAGTTTTAATTTTTCTGTTACGCCGCATATGACAAGTGAAAACAATCGACTGTTTGAGGGCGCTGTGAAATGTGCTTGTCCAGGTTGGCTACAGCTGGATAGCACTGGTTTCAACCACGGTCCCTCCGTGTTTCAACCTCGTATTGAACATTAAAAATATGATATTTTATTACTCATTCAACTCACTATTCAAGATAAAATATCGTTTAGCAAATTAGCTTTATCCTTGGTAATTGATTGTTTCCCTCGCTGCTCGATCGCCAGAAATGAGTACATACGTTCTTAGCCCTGCGTACGATGCTGTGTGTTCCGCTACAGCTAATAGCCCCGCTCACCACAGCCCTGCAAAGACCCGTACGTAGAGTTGGTGACTTCAAATCCATTTTTGGACTTGACGTAAAAAGCCAAATTACTGCCGAAATTCAGCGTTCTTGGGCCCAAGTCGTATCCCTGCCTACCTCAGCTACTCGATCGCTTCCAAAATGCCAGTCTTTTATTCTTTTTTTCGTAAATAACCGTAAATGTCGGCAACTCTCTCGCTAGCCCTGCGTACGTACGCAGTGTACGCTGTGTGTTAGGAACGCACACAGGGAATGCACAGCGTACACTGCGTACGTACGCAGGGCTAATACGTTCTCTACCTAGCCTCATGGCATGGAAGTGCTGATGAATAATAACTTTGGGTCAAAGGTATTGAAGTGTCCAATCAGGTTCGTGCACAGAGTCCAAGGCCATGACCTACTTCATGTACTTCTGCACTGTTTTGATTTTGCTTCGCCAAGAACGTATTCGTCATTGTCCATAGAAGTATGTTTGCTCTCCTTTGAGGTTGTTTGTGAAACAAATTCCGGGATAGGCCTTGGAATGCATACGATCGGCATCGCGGCAGTGCATGTAGCTAGCCCTACGAGTATGGCGAGAGTGTCCGGCTTTGGCTACGCCGCCTCCCACCTCAGGTAGGCGGCGTAGCCCCCGGCGTAGCCAAAGCCGGACACTGTCGCCATACTCGTAGGGCTATGCATGTAGCGTACCATGCTTGTGTAACTACCGAGCTCAACGTGCATTCACGGTTGATACTCGTGTACAATCATGATGTGTTCAATTCTGATGAAGATTTATAAGTCTTACTTTTGCAGTCTTTTTTCCGTACGATAATCCCGACAATACGTGTTACTGTTAGACGAGGTGGCCATTTTATGATAAGTTTCAATACTGCACAGCTACATAGCGTCACTATCGTGTGATCGAGGTACAGCGTTGTTGAACGGGATACAGAAACTCTGCAGAGGGAGAAACGATCATTGACATGAACAGTCAATGTACTTCAGCACGTAGTCCGCAGATAGCGGATCGAGAAAATAAACGTGTCCCAGTAAATAACGGAATATTTATGTACATTAACTCGATATTAATCAAATTTCCAGCTCATCGCAAAAAAATGTATTGCAAAGATTAATTTGTCACTGACAAATACTGCACTGTATGGAAAAAACAGTCTGTAGAATTCTTGACGGCGGACATCCGGGAACTGGCGGATTTTTACGTCATTTTTGCGTCACACTGCCGAGAGAACAAAATATTGAAGTGTGGATTTTTCAACATTTACAGCAGTATTCAAAGTTTCAACATCATGTCAATGATAAACACTAAGTTCTGTACTTTGTCACATAATTTCTGCATTGTTCATTGTCCTGTTAAGTCAAATCCCATTTCACCTCACTCGCGTGCGTGAGGTGAAAGTGACGTCACTCCGCGGTCAAGAATAGTTCAACTTCAAGTGGTATTACCCGAGACAAACATTTGTGTTGTCAATTTTGATTTCATTTCATAAACTTCATACTTCATCCAGTATCGTGTATTTCAGCCTTTGTGAAGCCATTTTATTGATATTTTCAATTTTTGTCTTGGCTTTGTTGTGGAACATGTTGAATCGTCTCCGTGGACATGTAGGCAAAAGTGTGACGGGGTCGAAGTGACTTGGGTACCTGGGGCCGACCAAAACCAGTGTGAATTACTGGGGTCAAAGCGGACAGCGGCCGGGATGACGTGTTCCCAAGCGAGCTACCTTCAGAAGTCTGTTTCATCGCAAAAAACGTCAACTTTTAAAACCCGTCATTTATTTACTGATGTTATTCTCAGCATCACAAACATATACGCCTCTGCTATGTATCACAGCAAATAGTTATATTTGAGCGCCCCGTAAATGGGATTCTCGTTTTTTTGCGAACCCGGAAGTGTGTCTTGCTCAATGCATTTCCTACCCATAGCGAGGGAAACTGCCCGCGTTCCCATGCTCCCATGCACCCTTTTTCAATGCCAGTGCAACGCCATCTTTGCAAAATTGTGGTGGTATGCTCCCGTGTGATGGAAAACCTCTCTTATTCTAACAATGACGTAGTTGACTTTGGACTTCGATTTCGTAAATGTGATGTCCATGCAGTGAGTTTGGGTTGGCGCGCTTATAATGCAATCTTCGCCCGCCTGCGGTCCGATATCCCGCATTTATTAGCGATATTTATCTGTTTTGACTTGACCAAAGTTGGCAAAACTTGCTATGTACATTAAAGATACTATGATACAAGATTATTGAAAGTCATTTGACATTTTTTTCAGCCAATTCCCAATATGCATATTTAATGAACCTTCCAAATTAGGGATATATACTGGCATTTACTTGATAAAATTTGGCGAAACATGCTGTGTACATTGATCATTATACCAGGTTATAACAGTATTGAAAGTCATTTTGCATTTTCATGTCAGCTATTCATAATTTGCATAAATAGCTAACAAGCTTTCACGGTTTGGCATATAGAGCTTGAAGGACTTGACCAAAGGTAATTACACATGCTATATTGTGATACAATGACAGTACTCAAAGAAATTAATTATTTTTATTTCAGCTAATTACATATTTGAATACTTAATGACCTTTAGAATTTATCTGTGGTAAAATTCATTGTGTTGATCATAACACTTTAAATGTAGCAAAGCATGTAGCAAAGGTTCAAACTTGCACATAAATGCAATATTATGAAACACGTGAGCATTTCAGTTCATATCTGGTGTTCACTTGTATTTTTAGCATGAGGTACCAACTTGTAAGTGGTGCTAGTATTTTACTGTTAACTGGAATAATCGCAATGGCTAATTAACACTTTATATAAAACAGCAAACATAAATACACTGACAATATACACAATATCAGACACAAAATGCAAACAACGAAGATATGAACGGTGAGTTGAGTTGCTTTTCCTTCATTATATAACAATAAATACGATAAATGAAATATGGTGCCTTCCGTCTACATATTCCACATAACTGAACTGAAAATACAGATGTAACACAGATGTAGTAACAAATGATGTCTCCATCAAAACAAGATTTCTAGAGAAATTGAAACAAAAATGACATCAATAATACAAAAGGGCCATATAACAAGATTGGAACTAATTTGGGATAATTGGATGGTGAAGTAATGTCGGTTTAATTTTCAAATTTAAACATCTGCTTTTCTTTTTACTTGTTTTTTAAGAGTAACTTGTAATATTTCAACACTGAACTACAGAGCACAAAACACGTTTTAGAAAATTTGCAAAATATGAAGACCCAATTATCCCGAATTAGTTCCAGTTATATGGGAATTAGATAGGAAAAGGTTCCAGTCTGCGTATCCTTAATAAACAAAAAATCAATTGCAAAACAAATTCAGATATTTATCCGTATAACGTGAGCATTATTCGTATTTACTACACAATATTTTGAATATTAAAAACGAGTCAAGACGTTTACGATTTAATTGAAAATATTCAATAAGAGTATTTTGAATACACGTTTGGAGTTCATGATTCTATTCTACATGCAAATACCTATCATTTGATATATCACTTGATAGTTGAAAAGTAAGTTTAGAGTACTTGACAATGGATTTTTGTAATTTTATATCGTATTCATGCAAATTAGGTACCCGTGTGCATTATGCAAATTAAATAATTACAGCCCTATTTGTCAGCTGCATATCGTCATTTTCCATGAGGCAGAGATAATAGGCTTTCAAATAACGTTTGATGTGGTTGTGTGATGCGGTTCTATGTGTTAAATTATTAAAATATCGTTATTCAAAAGGGGAAAGTATATTGTTCTACATTAGTACGAAAACATTTTAGTAAAATCATTTTAATATCTCTTTGGATATCCATTTTGTATTCTACATGCAAATACCTTTCATTTGATATATCACTCGATAGTTTAAAGTATGTTTATAGTAGTTAATAAATTTCTAATCTTATATCGCATTTATGCAAAGCGGGTAGCCATGTAAGTTATGCAAATTAAGGGCCACGTCCGTACGTGACAGCTCCACATTGTCAATTTTCTTGAAGTAGAGATAGTAAGCTTTCAAATGACGTATGATGATGCAGTACGATTTGGCTTTTTGTATTATTTTTTTTAAATATTGTTATTGAAATGGGAAAATTTTATTTCAATATAAATATGACAATATTTCAGTGGAATTAATTTAATATATTTTTGGATGTCTGTTTAGTATTCTACATGCAAATACCTTTCATTTGATATATCATTCGATAGTTTAAAAGTATGTTTCGAGTAGTGAATAATAAGTATCTAATATTATATCGCATTTATGCAAATTGGGTACCCGACGGATTTATGCAGATTTGGGGCTACGGCTGTACTTGACTGCTAAATGTTGTCTATTTTTTTAAAGTAGGGACAGTAAGCTTTCAAATGATGTATAATGTGGCAGTATGATGTCGCCGTATGTGTTAAATGTTTTAAAATATTGTTATTCAAAAGGGGAAATATTTTTTTCAATATAAATATGAAAATATTTCAGTAAAACCATTTTAAATATCTTTTTGGATATCAATTTTGTATTCTACATGCAAATACCTTTCATTTGATATATCACTCGATAGTTTAAAAGTATGTTTAGAGTAGTTAACAATGAATTTCCTAATTTTATATCACATTTATGCAAATTGGGTACCCATGTGAATTATGCAAATTAGGGGGTTATGGTCCTAATTGGCAGCTCCACATCGTCAATTTTCTTCAAGTAGAGACAGTAAGCTTTCAAATTATGTATGATGTGGCTGTATGTAAGGAGGGTACATTAAGTGTGAAAAATAGGTGAGCCAGCCGCTCGTCTAATCTCTAATATGTAAGTAATAGGCATTGTTCATTGCCCTCAGTGAGCTCGATTTACAATAAGACAAGCCTCAGAGATGCCAAGTCAAGATGTTCATGTGACAGATAATTATATTTTTGTTCAAATTCACAGTAGAATAACAGAGAATGAAATCATGTAATAAATCATTGTTATCTCCAAGAATATTTCTGAACACTGAAACTGCATTTTGACGGGACGGATACTTATGAAAATTAAGTGACCCCCTCTGAGATGTTTGAAAAATACATGACCACACCCCCCCCCCCTTTGAAGTTTTCAATTTGAGATGACACCCCCTGGATTTTGCCAGCCCACCCCGGCCATAATACTGAACGCTCCCTTATGTCAATGTTGGACATGTTTTGAAAATGAAATTACAACTATCTACTGTACGTCTGACTACTGTCGGGGAAAGGGCACTTTTTTCGCCTCTGTCGGACATAGTCTTGGTGTATATCCCACGGAAGTTCGCTTTCCAGAAATAAAATTTTGTACGTATAAAAACAACTTTACAGTGAAGGGTGTAGAACTTCGAAGTTTATGCAATCCATGATCATCTGGCCACTGGCTCGCCTTCATATGCGGGACTCAGCTGAGCACGGAGTTCACTACGATTTGACATAAGGTTCGATTGAGAAACTGGGATTACCTAGAGAGGTGTGTGCATCAGGCACGGACGCGGATGCACAGATTCTGAATAATCTGTTGCGCCAGTCTGACTCAGTCAGTTTTTCCCGTGGTCTGCTTACCCGAGAATGGGTTTTGATGTAAAAAAGAACGATGTAAAACTTCAAAGTTACTAATACACTTGTCGATTCGATGTGCAAAGACACACTGATGACCAGTTTTTTTAAATTATTAGTTCTCCAAACTAGTAAAAAACATTCCACAATACTAATCGATTATGTCTCCTCGCCAATGTCCTGTGAACCTGACTGTGACCCTTACTTGATGTGTTCGATGGTTAAGTATAAGGATTGATAGATTAATGTATCAAAATATACAACAGATTCACGCACTGAACTATCATGTTCCTGGTAGCTCATTGACGTTTGTGGCCGAAACGGCGAAAGTCGCAGGCCGGAGGGAGTATGAGCACTATATATGCAGTACATTGCATGCTTTCTCAGAAGGAACCGACGGTTTCCTAAGCTACCGTGCAAAATCCGGCTTTTACGAATGTTCCAGTTCTTTTTCCGAGAATAACTTTCGAGCTGCGTAGCTAGTAATGTTGAAGTCACGATATCCGAATATTTCTTGTTGGAAATGCTTTTTGATTTAAAGGGGAAATACTTTATTTTTCACGTTTTTAGTTTAACTTAGCACACCGGGTTAGTTGAAAATTCAAAACCAAACGCCAGGGTGTAAAATCTGTGGTCACGGTCGCAGTCATCAACCGATCAACCCCGCTTGTATTGTCGAGCACACAACCGAACGGTACATGATATATCGCTGTGAAACTTGCATCGTATGTAAAACATGTCTTGTTTTGTTATTTGAAAAAAAAGACTAATACGAAATGGCTAGATACGCAATGCAAGAACGCAGTTGATAAACTGAACAAGTTAAAGGTGAACGTCGAGTTAATAGAGTCTTTTCCGTTTTTGTTCTTAACTTGTTTGCACCATGGAAGTCTTCTGGTACCTCCATGTTTGCACTTTCGGACAGGAAATGTTCTGTGTACCCATAAAATTAACCAGATATGAACTGAAAATACTCATGTGTTTCATTATATATTGCAGTTACGTGTAAATTTGAAGCTTTGGCCACATGTTTGCAATTTCATTGAAAGTATTATGATCAACATAATGAACAATATTCACCGCCGATTAATTCTAAAAGGTTATGAAGTATACAAATATGTAATTAGCTGAAATAAAAATATTAAAGTTCTTTGACTGCTGTCATTGTATCACCACTTTATATAGCAAGTGTAATTACCTTTGGCCAAGTCCTTCAAGCCATATATGCCGAACTGTGAAAGCTCATTAGATATGCAAATTATAAATTAGCTGACATGAAAATTTGAAATGACTTTCGATATTGTTTTAACCTGGTATAATCATCAATGTACATAGCACGTTTTGCCAACTTTGATTAAGTAATTCCCAGTATACATCCCCAATAAGCTAAGTTCATTAAATATGTAATAGACATCAAGTTTCATCAATTTTGATCAAGTCAATTCAGATAAATTTCCCTAATTATAAAGATTCATTTAAAACGCAATTGTGGAATTGGCTTAAGTAAAAATGTCTTTCGACCTTCAATAATGTTATATCACTGTATCTTTGATGTATATAGCAAGTTTCAAGAACTACAATTAAGTTAATTCAGATATATATCCCTAATTGGGAAAGTTCATGAGATATGCCAATTCGAATTGGCTGAAGTAAAAATGCTTAATGAATTTCAAAAATGTTGTATCATAGTAGCGTTAATACATGTAGCAAGCTTCATCAACGTTGGTCCAGTCAATTCAAACATATACCCTAATCAGCAAAGTTCATGAAATATTCAAATTAGGAATTGGCTGAAGTTAAACGCTTAATGACTTTCAATAATATTAAATCATAGTATCTTTAATATACATACCAAGTTTGGTCAATTTTGATCCAGTCAAATCACACATATATCCCTCATTAGGGAAGTTCATTTAATATGCAAATTAGCAACTATCTTTCATGTCACCCCTTTATGGTTCCAACAGCTGATATATGTTGGTGTGATCAACATTTGTAGCAAATAAAATTGTGTGTAGTCGTTTTTTGCTCACGTGTGAACACGTGAGCATATGTCGCAGCGATGTCTGTCTGTCTGTCTGTCTGTCTGTCTGTCTGTCTGTTGGTCCATTTTCTCAAAAACGGCTAAACGTATTTCAGTCAAATTTGGTAGACATCTTCAGAATTCAAATGGCTAGAACTGAAAAGGTTTTGGTGGGCGTGGCTTGGATATTAATGAAGTTATGAAAGTTTTAATTTTTCTGTTACGCCGCGTATGACAAGTGAAAACAATCGACTGTTTGAGGGCGCTGTGAAATGTGCTTGTCCAGGTTGGCTACAGCTGGATAGCACTGGTTTCAACCACGGTCCCTCCGTGTTTCAACCTCGTATTGAACATTAAAAATATGATATTTTATTACTCATTCAACTCACTATCAAGATAAAATATCGTTTAGCAAATTAGCTTTATCCTTGGTAATTGATTGTTTCCCTCGCTGCTCGATCGCCAGAAATGAGTACATACGTTCTTAGCCCTGCGTACGATGCTGTGTGTTCCGCTACAGCTAATAGCCCCGCTCACCACAGCCCTGCAAAGGCCCGTACGTAGAGTTGGTGACTTCAAATCCATTTTTGGACTTGACGTAAAAAGCCAAATTACTGCCGAATTCAGCGTTCTTGGGCCCAAGTCGTATCCCTGCCTACCTCAGCTACTCGATCGCTTCCAAAATGCCAGTCTTTTATTCTTTTTTCGTAAATAACCGTCGATGTCGGCAACTCTCTCGCTAGCCCTGCGTACGTACGCAGTGTACGCTGTGCATTCCCTGTGTGCGTTCCTAACACACAGCGTACACTGCATACGTATGCAGGGCTAGCGAGAGAGTTGGCTACAGCTGGATAGCTCTGGTTTCAACCACGGTCCCACCGTGTTTCAACCTCGTATTTAACATTAAAAATATGATATTTTATCTCATTCAACTCACTATTCAAGATAAAATATCGTTTAGCAAATTAGCTTTATCCTTGGTAATTGATTGTTTCCCTCGCTGCTCGATCGCCAGAAATGAGTACATACGTTCTCTACCTAGCCTCATGGCATGGAAGTGCTGATGAATAATAACTTTGGGTCAAAGGTATTGAAGTGTCCAATCAGGTTCGTGCACAGAGTCCAAGGCCATGACCTACTTCATGTACTTCTGCACTGTTTTGATTTTGCTTCGCCAAGAAACGTGTTCGTCATATATTGTCCATAGAAGTATGTTTGCTCTCCTTTGAGGTTGTTTGTGAAACAAATTCCGGATAGGCCTGGAATGCATACGATCGGCATCGCGGCAGTGCATGTAGCTAGCCCTACGAGTATGACGAGAGTGTCCGGCTTTTCCGTGGACATGTAGGCAAAAGTGTGACGGGGTCGAAGTGACTTGGGTACCTGGGGCCGACCAAAACCAGTGTGAATTACTGGGGTCAAAGCGGACAGCGGCCGGGATGACGTGTTCCCAAAGCGAGCTACCTTCAGAAGTCTGTTTCATCGCAAAAAACGTCAACTTTTAAAACCCGTCATTTATTTACTGATGTTATTCTCAGCATCACAAACATATACGCCTCTGCTATGTATCACAGCAAATAGTTATATTTGAGCGCCCCGTAAATGGGATTCTCGTTTTTTTGCGAACCCGGAAGTGTGTCTTGCTCAATGCATTTCCTACCCATAGCGAGGGAAACTGCCCGCGTTCCCATGCTCCCATGCACCCTTTTTCAATGCCAGTGCAACGCCATCTTTGCAAAATTTGTGGTGGTATGCTCCCGTGTGATGGAAAACCTCTCTTATTCTAACAATGACGTAGTTGACTTTGGACTTCGATTTCGTAAATGTGATGTCCATGCAGTGAGTTTGGGTTGGCGCGCTTATAATGCAATCTTCGCCCGCCTGCGGTCCGATATCCCGCATTTATTAGCGATATTTATCTGTTTTGACTTGACCAAAGTTGGCAAAACTTGCTATGTACATTAAAGATACTATGATACAAGATTATTGAAAGTCATTTGACATTTTTTTCAGCCAATTCCCAATATGCATATTTAATGAACCTTCCAAATTAGGGATATATACTGGCATTTACTTGATAAAATTTGGCGAAACATGCTGTGTACATTGATCATTATACCAGGTTATAACAGTATTGAAAGTCATTTTGCATTTTCATGTCAGCTAATTCATAATTTGCATAAATAGCTAACAAGCTTTCACGGTTTGGCATATAGAGCTTGAAGGACTTGACCAAAGGTAATTACACATGCTATATTGTGATACAATGACAGTACTCGAAGAAATTAATTATTTTTATTTCAGCTAATTACATATTTGAATACTTAATGACCTTAGAATTGATCTGTGGTAAAATTCATTATGTTGATCATAACACTTTAAATGTAGCAAAGCATGTAGCAAAGGTTCAAACTTGCACATAAATGCAATATATAATGAAACACGTGAGCATTTTCAGTTCATATCTGGTTAATGTATATCCGTTTTTTCCTAAAATCATTAATTATGCAAAATAGCAAAAAGTGTGCAAACCTAACCCACCAAAAGCTAATCAGTCTTGCCATTTGCTAACTGAATATATGCACCAGATTTGATTCTGATCTGATAAGCCGTTTTTGAGATATCGGACCAACAAACCAACAGACAGACAGACACACATATAGACAGACAGACATCGCTGCGACATATGCTCAAGTGTGTAAACTCGTGAGCAAAAAATGAGTCTGTTAGCCAGATGTCACAGATAGAGAATCTTTTCACGTTACATTTGATGACCCTTCCCAACTCCTTGTCTGGTTAAGTTCGAGGTTGTGTTAAACACGTCAACAAACGCAATTTTTGCCGGGTTACTCCACTCAGAGTTTGAACACACTTCCGATACGTTACCAAGGTGCGTTGAACACATACTACGCATTCGGTTCTCCTTTTTGGTCTGTTCGTTTACAAATGAATCTTCAAGTTTTTTTGGCCTTCTGTTTGTTTCTGAATACATGAATAATGTGTCCACTAGTTTTACGGATCACCTCTGGACACGGCTTTTGAGAATTTATCCCCTTTGTTCTTATACCTTGCTGGTACTTTCGTTGTTGACTTTGTCAAGTTAATCCTGTGATAATCTGGTGACAGCGTCAACAGATTAGTAATTTACCCTTGCTTGCTTTTCCGAATAAGGCAATCAAACACATCAGATAATAGACGCAGCACAGTGATAAAAGTTATCATAAGATTGTCAATTTGAAAGGACAAATACGTGATACAGCGACGGAGAAAAAGAAATCGGTCGTTACAAAACCAGTGCTGACACGACCCTGGAGCGAGACCAAAGGCACCAAAGGTTGGCACTATAAATCGTTATTGCAATACATATCATAGTTAAACGTGTTAAAATAAAATAACCCATAGGAAGAAGAAACATGTCCTGAGACCAAGACACCCCTAACCCCGCCCCTACCGCTGGGGACGGACATTTGTACTACCCCCTACGGTTGGACGCATGGACATATGCACAGAACCCATTCTATCATTCCATAAGTTCCCCTGACAACTACTAAACCTAGGACCACATTTTTTGCAGCATTATAATAGATTTGAAATGTAGGCCAAGACATGAAAAATTGCAAACGCATCAAAAAACAGGATTTGAGAACCACCAGTTACTTGAAATTGAGGGCGTTCAAGTTTTCACCACTGTTGATGAAACCAATGCTTCAGTGGTTAGCCGTTTGAATCGTACCTTGAAAACTAATATGTGGACGTGCTTTAACCCGCACACCATCCTAAGCTTCCTATCTTTGCTACCTCAGCTAATGCAACCTTACAACAACAACTCCAGTGTCTTTGAACAAGAGTAATTAAGAAGGGTTTGAGACACTCTGCATGGTGACTGCAAACAGAAAACAATAAAATTCGAATCCAACCTTTGAGAACAAGTTGGAATCAACAAAACTAGATGTATGATTTCTCGAATTTAATCGAAGAAATTTTCACTTTTTCAAGATGGTTCTCCGTACCAATCTACTACCCCTGTATACAAAGCTGAAAGATTTTTACAGGGAGGAATTACGAGGTACTATGTTATGAACAATAAGTACAAAAGTCACGAGTAAGAAATGGTATCTTAATAGTGGAAAATATACTCAAAATAAGAAAGAGAAAGGGCACGACTTAATTTATGATCAAGATGTATGGTTGGCCATCGTAATGAAATAGTATAGATGCATTAGATATCGGGCTATAAATCAAGAACCAGCTGACCTAACTTTCATCATCGCTGAACATTTATATTTTATGACGTTACAAACAATGCAACTATGGATGTTTTTCTGGACAATACTGTGGCAGGTTACACAGTGAAATTTCTCAAAGAGATTTCTTTGCAACGAGCATTTTTGAAGCAGATTCTATTAAATACGTACAGTCAACAAGTTTGACAAGCAAAGAAGATGCAGTGGTATCCTATATTAAATACCTTTAACAGTTAAAACTGATGAAATACGGCTAGTTTTCAATCGGATTCGAACCCACAACATACGGCATCAGTCGCCAAGCTGAGAGGCCACAGACAGAACCAGTCGGCTAAATCTCCACTCCCAAAAAAGAGTGGTTCAATAGCCGGCTAAGTTGTTACATTTTTCTGACTGAGACCGCTCAACAGGTTGTAGAGTTCGTGAAGCACCAACGCACGCATGAGACAAAAACATATAGGATAGGCAGCAAAGTATATATCAATTTTCCAATGTTTCTAAATGCACAGATGTTAGTTTTATATTGGAAAAAAATTGTTCGTAGTTCTCTCAGAGGCTACCATGTATAGTGCATCAACATTTTGGTGAAATTCAAAATCAAATTTCTTCACACACATTGACTTGTAATAGTCTGGTGCCGAAACCTGATTTTTGGTCAAACCCAAAGTTTCAGCCCCACAATGGTTCTTGGCGGCTTCTGTATCTACAAAGGACCTTCATGATGCCACCCTGGCATTTTGATATGTTCAAGATGGCCGCCAGGATGGCCACCAAAACATGGAAATGGTAATATCTCAGCTCTATGAAATGTTATCAAAGAGATTATGGTGTCTATTGCCAGGTAAACAGGGCCAAGGAATTCATTTCTTTCATTGCCAAGCATGTGCAACTCTTAATTTGCATAAAAATTCTAAGATTGTTGACAAAACGACCTCCCAAACAGGTAACAATGTTATATGTCAGCATCATGATATGTTTTTGGAGTCATTGTGGTATCCTTTGCCAGGTAAATGGGGTTAAAGGCCAGGGCGGGGATAAATAGCTAGCTGCCCTGTTGAAGTTAGTTCTTGCAAAGCGTGGCTTGGAAAGCGTCACGCTCGATCGCTCCGTAAAAACCATGCTAAAATGGTCACGGACGAAGCAACTTAAGCGTTCATGCACATATACCTAACTATGAATGTCTAGTGATTGAATGTATCGATACAATTTTATGATTTGAACATAAATAAAGCTGATTTTGATTGACGAAGGTACTTCTCTTTGTCTTCAACTAGCGTGGCAAGCGGCCATATCAAGGGTCTGTAAGCTGTCAATCAAAAACCAAAGCGATACAGGTGCGAATCAGTAAACGTTTGCGATGTCAACATGTCAGATACGGCACAGCATTGTAATTAGATGGAGCGACCGCAGTGCAGACCCGCAAGCACAGGCGCTCTAATAGTTCTTATCCACTACCTGGCATCAAAAGGTCTATACTGATGAGCATATGCATTTTCCTTGTGTCTCGGAATGAAACCAAAAATAACAGTGCTGATGTGTTTCCTATCACATCACTTTTCCAATAGATGGATTGCAGACTAAGCTGTACTGTTTTGATGGCTTGTAATTGGACTATGATAAGAAGCATACCAACAACCAAAATGTATGCAGACAAAGAGCCACAACTGCTAGAAGCTCATGCTGTGTCTTGTTATAGTGCAGTGGGCTAAATGCTAGCCATTAGGAGCCACTACACACTAAAACTGCTTCTAAAAATAACGAGCATAACACTGGCACACACATATATATAAATATATACAATATAAATTATACTATAACCAGAACGGGATTTGAACCCCACACACTCACGGTAACATCGCCTAGCTGCTAGGCCTCACACAAAACCAGTCGGCCACTGCTTCCAACCCAAAAGAGTTGGTCACAGTAACCGACTTAGATGTTTCAATTCTGTGCGCGACCGAACAACACGGTATGCGTGGAGCAGACGACACACAGACACAGTACACACACACACATACACACAACAGAGTAATCGGAAAAGCACGAAGCTCTTTACTGAGCTATCAGACAGACTCGGGGACAAGTAAATATCCACCAGCAGAACTGTCCACTCAGGTTAAAGAAATATAAATTATACTATAACCCAAACGAGATTCGAACCCCCACACAGTCATGGCAACATCGCCTAGCTGCTAGGCCTCACACAAAACCAGTCGGCCACTGCTTCCAACCCAAAAAGAGTTGGTCACAGTAACCGACTTAGATGTTTCAATTCTGTGCGCGACCGAACAACACGAAACTACACGAAACAATGAAAAAAGTAAAATATTGATGAACATGTATATATCCGCATATATATAGATATTCATGTTTATACATATATATCTCTTATTTAATACTCTTTTGTTGTTGATTCTGCAAAACCTTTATTGTACTTTATGATCAAGATCCTAATTGGGATACGACTTCAATAAAGGTTTACTTTACTTCACTTAACTTTATATATATATATAAATAAGGAACGGTATAGTGAACAAAGATCCAAGGTCTCAAACGGATTTCTGTGACTTCGGTTGGCTGAAAGATGAATCAATCAAATCACTTTGCACTTTAACTTTTAGTCAAGGCTAACCGGCTCCTTCAGAAGTGCATAAATTCATTCCTAATGGATGTACAGGTGACCCTCCATATTCCACAGGAAGTTACAGGTGCTCTTTAACTTATCTGGCCATGACATATGTATTTTCTGCAGGTATAGTATAACAAGCAACTGCCAGTATAAATAACCCTACTTATAACAAAAGCGATGAAGATGATGCGGGCAAGAATGTTACCGAATCTTGCAATTCTGGTCTAAAAATTGTAAATGAGTATTTGGAACATTGTTACAGATAACTATATAAAACGTGCCACCAAATGCCACCAAAATAAATTTCATTAAATACTCAGTCAGCTGAAGTATTACATATTATATAATACGGCAGCTATTCCAGATATCATTTTTTTCATTTAATTTGTAAATGGTGCGTAAACAGTTCATGTAATGGGAAGAGTGAGTTCCTCGATACCAAAAATGCGGCCAAAGGCTAAGAATCAACTCAAAGATGATCAATGATAATGGAAGTTAAGGCTATATGTATGTTTTTCAACTCTTTTAGGGTATCGATGATGTTTTGACTTCACTTTTGATATATATATATATATATATATATATTATATATATATATATATATATATATATATAATATATATATATATATATATATAAAATATATTATATATATAAAATATATATATATATATATATATATATATATATATATATATATATATATATATATATTGGATTGTACAGTTTATATACAATTTACCCACCAAATGTATCCAAAGACGCAAAAATTGACCTTGCAAGCTACTCAGTAAATAAGATATGATGTAATATTTTTTACACCATTATTAGCATTGTAAGATAAACTCCTCTTTTTGTAACGGTCCTTGAAAGTTTTTCGAGTCGGATAACTAAAGATTCAAATTCTGCGACTAATAAAACATGACCATACTCATCAAAATAGGTCTTAAGAATGCTTGATTGGCAAAGATGCAACTCACACCTCACTAAATCTAACATTGGTGTTTGTAATGCAATTAAACTGCTCAAAGTGCTCTGAATTGGTGTCAAACGCAAGAGGTTGGTATTCCTGCTGCCTATGAATGACACTATAGCAGAAACTAGAGACTTGTTTGCAGCATGACGGTTGCAAAGCTTAGGGTACAACGTCTGACGGATGACATGAAACCTGGTCGTCAAAAGTGGCAAACGACAAGTATCTTCATTGTCAAATCAGAAAACCATGCCCGCAATGATAAAGGTATTCATAGAAGGCCTCTGCCACATCCACTTGCGGTCATATATTTAAAGGGCAGCAATATTAAAGATCCTCCTGAAATGATCTGAGTGACTAAGTTGGTGCAAAGATAAACAAGACAGATGACTCAGGTTGGCTCAAAGATGACCAAACAAGTCACTTTTATGCAAATGCATGCTCAGGAAATTTGCCTCGAATAACTATTGTGATTGATTAGCAAATTAAAATACCCTTCATGTTGTGTGGAAAGATATAGTTAATTATACTTTAATTTAAATGGATGGTTGACAATTTATATGACTAGAAATGTGAATCCAATGACATCTCAAACGGACCCAAACACATACAACCTTGTGTCGAAGATGCTGGATAAATTAAGATGTGGTGTAATGTTTTAGAAAACCATTATAGCTGCAATGCAGGATAAAATCCCTCAATTAGAAGTAATATTTTTTCCAGCTCAGAAAACAAGTGATGAAAACCCTGCGACCAATAAAACCTGACCAAACACAACAAAATAAGTCTTAAGAATGTTTGGTTGGTTAAGGTATGACTCAATGTTTTGACACATCCATTTATGTGGCCATAGTTGATATTGGGTGGTCATTTTGGCTTTCAATGAAATATTTTACATTTTATATAACGAAAGAAAGTTATCCTTCAGCCTTGAAACCTGAATGTCCTAGTCATTACGATGCAATTTCAGCTAAAATATAGTCTAGTCGGAAGGTAGGGTTCCCATGCACCCCATGGATGTATTTTTACCTACATTTTTGTAATCCTTAGGGTCTATATTTAATGCATTTTGATGATCCCAAAATCAAATAGTGTCCCGTGGGGTTCATTTGGGGCCATCTTTGCCGCCATCTTGGCCGCCATCTTGGATTTCAACAATGGGGTAGGGGTCACGTATTTACTGCTCGACGGAAACAGAATCAATAAATACTATTAACGTTACATTTTTAGAAAGCCAAGATCATGGCCTTTTCATTGATATATATCTTAATAGGGATAAATTAATATTCGAACGTCGATTAGACTTTATATCGGCCATTGACCGTAAATCGTAAAATTTGCTAAATTTCACACCAAATAATAAGTTCCCGTTCCTCCAAACAATTTTTCATAAGGTATTTATATATTTTTTGGAAGAACTTAGTGAAGAACTTAGTGCAATAAACAAGAAAAACAATATTAAAAGTATGTGTCTTGAGATTTAGTGGGTGCATGAGCTTGTTTTCTTATTACGCGGTATGCTATATACCCGTGTGTAACATAAGGGGTAGGGGTAATGTTTCTTATGCTGTTTCGAATCATGAATGATGAAACCATAAAATGTTACATTTTTTAAAAGTGCTGCATCAGACCTTTTTAAAAATATATAGATTTATGGGGAAATTTGCATTTGTTAAAGTTTCAAAGCTTAACCATTCAGTTTGTGTCAATTTTAAGTGATTTCTTAAGAACGAAATTACAACATTTAGGGTAGGGGTAATGTTTCCCTTCCTGCCTCGAACCATGAATTATGAAACCATATAATGTTATACTGTTTGAAAGCTCTGAAAAGGGTCTATCCAAACATGTGTAGTTTTATTGGGAAAAATCTCATATTGTAAAGTTAAAAGCTTATGCCTTTCAGTTTGTGTCATTTTAAGTGATTTTTATAAACAAAATTATAATATAAAGGATAGGGGTAATGTTTCCCGTTCTGCCTTGAACCATGAATTATGAAACCATATAAATGTTATGCTGTTTGAAAACTCTGAAAAGGGTCTTTCCAAACATGTATAGTGTTATTGGGAAAAAATGCATATTTGAAAGTTACAAAGCTTAAGCCTTTCAGTTTGTGTCAATTTTAAGTGATTTTTTTGAACAATATGCACAAAACAGTTAGTCCGTTAGCCAGGTATCGAAATTATCCCTCTAAGGCATTTTACCACTATGATATTCTGTTAGCTAGTATTCTCAGCTGTCATAATCTGCTTATTTTCCATTAAACTGATGGTGTTTAAGAGTGTAACGACTCATTTTGTAGGGGGCTGTCACGCCCTCAGTAGTAAAATAGGAATGGGTTAGGGTAACATATTTACCCCTAGTCGGAAACAAAAACAACAAAGTACTATAAACAATACATTCTTAGAAAGTGTAGACAATACCCTTACCATTGGTATACAACTTAATGGGGATAAAGCAATACTTAAACATCGATTAGGTTTTATATCGTCCATGAAATGTAAATTGTAAAATTTGCTTAATATCAAACCCAATAATTAAGTTCACGTTCCTCCAAACAATTTTACAAGGTATTTATATATTGTTTTAAAAAAGTTAATGCAATAAAGAAGAAAAACAATGTTGAAAGTGTGTATCTTTGGATTTAGGAGCATGGAGAATATGTAGTATGTCACATACCTCTCAGTAATAGACTTACGGTTTGCTATGCGTTGAGGAAGAGAATCCTAACAAGAGTAAACCGTAGCTTAAAGGTAATTTTTGTGTCTTGTACTTCGTTTGTTGTTTGTGGAGTCCCTGTGGACTTGTGTTTGAATTTATTATTCTGAGTTTTTTCGTCGTATCATGTATCGGAGTCTCATTCTCAGTATGAATTCATTTGTGTCTTCTAGGAGATTGATTCTTTTTGGACCTTGTGATGCGGCATTTTGTAATACTGACGTGTTTTGTAATAACTTACGCAAAATGTAATAAGGGGTATCAGCATTTTGTAATATCTGACGCATTTTGTAATTACGTCTGCAGTATTTTGTAATAAACCAGTCTACGCGTTTTGTAACAAAGGTATCAGCATTTTGTAATAAAAAAATTGTCTACGCAAAATGTAATAAGGGTATCAGCATTTTGTAATAATTCGCACTTTGTAATAACAGTTAACGCATTTTGTAATAATTTGAAAACTTTCCGCAGCTTTAGAGCATTAACAGATATCTTATTGACTTTGGAATGGTATTACAAAGTGTGTGTTTACTCGTTAAGTAAGTACAAAATTGATCTTTCCCTGACTTCCATTTCAAATTAGAAAGACTTAATTTTAGATAGCTGTCAATCAGTATTTTTACTAAATGATCATTGAGGCAGGTAACTACTAGATTTTGACTAGTTTATTATCACATATTTGAGAGAATCATTGGTATGCACAGTCAGTTCATTTATTAAACAGAGGATAATGACATTCTCTTGATGTATTGCAGACACCAGCAATCAACAGGTAGATACTCTGATACAATAAAATAGAATAACATAAATTAAATTATTATACACCTGCCTTCACAAACAATAGAATCGAGCTTCCGTAAAAACGGCACTTAACGGGCATGCAATAATCCCTTTACTTTCATATTTGATGATAAACAGTGCGTCATTGAATGAAACTCCATACTGTACTTTGAAAATAACTTTTGATAGTGCAACGCATCGCCCGACGCGCTAAACGCGCGCTATTGACTACATGTATGTGTCTTTATACATTCTTTGCGTTATTTTCGTAATAACCTGAACTAAACTGAAGTAATCTAAAGTAAAAAAAAACTAAAACAAAACTAAATAAACTAAACTAAACTAAAATAGTAAGAATAATCTGATGTTTTAGTGATTTGACTTGTTTAGCTACGAAAGCGGAAGTATATCTGACCTGTTGAGTATGTATGTATGTATGTATGTATGTATGTATGTATGTATGTATGTATGTATGTATGTATGTATGTATGTATGTATGTATTTATGTATGTATGTATGTATGTATGTATGTATGTATGTATGTATATATGTATGTATGTATGAATGTATGTATGTATGTATGTATGTATGTATGTATGTATATATGTACGTACGTACGTATGTCTGCATCTATGTGGGTAGGGAGGGAGGAAGGGAGGGAGGGAGAAAAGAGTGCCTGAGTATGCATGTCTATTTATCTATCTATCTATCTATCTATCTATCTATCTATCTATCTATCTATATATCTATATCTATCTATCTATCTATCTATCTATCTATCTATCTATCTATCTATCTGACTAACTGTCTGTCTGTCTGTCTATCTGTCTTTCTATGGCTGTTATCGTTTAATGACAATGGCAGATATTTGGCAGGTATAACCATTAGGATACCGAATCAAATGTAGCTTAACCATAGTATTGCAGGGGAGCTTATCCTAGCTCGTTGGCTAAACAAATTTTATCATAGGGCGATAGCGAGGATTCAAAGGAGGAACACATCGGGAAAAAAATAGATCTCAGAAAACAAAACCTTGGCTCAGTAGGTATGAATTGTCACCTTTTACATACAAGGGAAAGTGGCTGGTCAGTCGATAGAGTTTTATTTTGTCCTTGTCTATGGGATGATTAAAATAAATTATTATTCAGTATTTTAATTGACTGCTTCACGTCAGTGGTTTTTTCAGTATATTTTGATAAATATCAGCTGTCAGCATTGACATATTGACGTGCCCTCCCATCTTATTGCAGTAAATTATAGAAATCAACTTTAGAAGCACATATCATACGTATAGAAGTTGCTTAGAATACTGCAACCTTTCGTACGTTTATTTTCCCCTTTAAACCTTTGCACCCCAAGGCCCTGGGGTGGAGTTGACATTTGGGAAGTACCAAATGTAGCAACGCCCTAAAAATCAGACCGAAACCCTCAAAATGTCACAAGGGAACCATTTCTTGATAAGGTGGGTTTCTTGGCATTTACATCATTAGTATAATAAAATCATCTACCATGATATCTGACTTCTTAAATTAACAAAGACTGTCCCAATTACCATTATATTTTTGCAATCACCGTAAAATACTTTGTGCCAAAAAATATGCAAGTTATGGTCACGTGACCTCATTAAGTATTCAAAATGGCCGCCAATATATAAACTATTGTATTTTTTAAACATATTTCTTTATTTTCATGGGAATTCCTCATTAATTCATCATTTTTCATCACCAAACCTGTTTTCTTTCACCTCAGTATGAACCGAAATGAAATTGTGACACAAATTTTGAAAAAACACTGATATTTGTATCATTTTGACCTGCTAAATGTAATGTTAACAAAGGCTCCGTATAATTATGAAATATTTCCCACAGTAAGTATGTATATTTTGAATGAAAATGACACACTTGTCCCAAAATATGCTTATACCGGTCATTTGACCTAATAAGGTATTCAAAATGGCCGCCAACAATATATATATATATATATATATATATATATATATATATATATATATTTATTTATTATTTATATATATATATATTATATTTATCATTATTCTTACATGTTTTCCAATTTTCCAGTAAAAGATAATCGATATTTTATCATATCCCAATGCTAAATCACATTTTATAGTCCCATTACCATGGGCTTTGATGTAAACTTTATACATTATGATAAACTTTACACAGATTTGATAAACCGTACATAGATATTCTTGTCTTAACTCATAAGTCAAGACTTACACACAGCGCCCTTGAATAGGGGTCAGACAGATCAAGGTATCCTATTTTATATCATCTGACTATTGAATTTATCAAACTTACAAGATTACAAGATATTTTTGAATTTTAGTATTACAATTGCCCCAAAATATGCAAATACTGGTCACATGACCTCATGAAATATTCAAAATGGCCACCAGTATTCTAAATTTACATTGATTTTCACATATTGCTTCTCTTTCTGACGACATTCTAAAGAATTTATCACTTCCCATTTCTCAATTATGTCTAAATGTATATTAGATTCTGTTGTCTACAACTGATGGTTCCAGGAAAATGTTTGTAACATCATTTTTATGAACCCAATAAAAGCTTAGTTCAAATCACAGTGTACACTAACATTACAATCATTTTGCATAACTCAGAATTTGATTATTCGAGTTTTGCAAACTTCAGCCGATATACATGAAAAAACATAAGACTACACAATTTTATTGTAACCAAAAACACTAATTATTGTTTTTCTTTCGTAAAAAATGTAAAAATAATGTAGCTACGCCCTACAAATCAGACCGAAACCCTCAAATGTCAAAAGGACCATTTCTGGATAAGGTGGGTTTTGTGGCATCATTAGTATAATAAAATTAGGTCTTAGAACGCAATACTATCAATGTTCATGATGTCGCTGTCTTTTATCAAGTTCTGAGCCCTGCATGTCATCTCCAAGCCTTCCTCTTTCGATCCACCAACAGTAACATGAAGAGAAAAAAAAGCAGAAAGGTCTGCAGTATATTTGCTTTTCAAAGTACAGTACCGTATGTAAAACCTACTAAAACTTTCTCACTTTGTTTTCTCAATTATAAATCGCATACACTAAATCTCATTCTGTCTTCAATTGCATTTTGACTTTCAACTCAGACTCCCTTACATGGCGTTATTATTATACCTAGCCTTGGTAGTGCGATATAATATCGACATCATTATATGCTATTACATTTTTACGTATTCAGAAACCACAAAGCATTTTGAAATACATACAATATCAGCGGATGTTCATAATTATTACAAAATACGTTAACTAATGTTACAAAACGCGTTTTATTACAATACGCTGATACCCTTATTACAAAACGCGTAAACAATATTTTATTACAAATGCTGATCCCCTTACTACAAAATGCGTAGACCATTTTATTACAAAATGCTGATACCCTTATTACATTTTGCCTAAGTTATTACAAAATGCGTCATATTACAAAATGCTGCAGTACAGACCTTTTGATGTCGGAATTAATACAACGTGTTGAGCGGCCTCAGTCAGAAAAATGTAACAACTTAGCCGGCTATTGAACCACTCTTTTTTGGGAGTGGAGATTTAGCCGACTGGTTCTGTCTCAGGCCTCTCAGCTAGGCGACTGATGCCGTATGTTGTGGGTTCGAATCCGATTGAAAACTATCCGTATTTTCTATCCTGGGTTGGTAACACTGCTGGTGGATAGAATTGTCCTCGAGGTTATCGTTCGCCCAGTTTAAAGCGATGAAATTCGTTTCTTCGCTTCGATAAAGTGTGTATGTGCGATGTATGATAGTGAGCATGCGTGCGTGAGTGCTTCACGAACTCTACAACGTGTTGAGCGGCCTCAGTCAGAAAAATGTAACAACTTAGCCGGCTATTGAACCACTCTTTTTTGGGAGTGGAGATTTAGCCGACTGGTTCTGTCTCAGGCCTCTCAGCTAGGCGACTGATGCCGTATGTTGTGGGTTCGAATCCGATTGAAAACTATCCGTATATTCAAGCCTTTGCAAAGAGCGTTCATACAGGTATCCGCAAAGTTTCACACAAAGTTTTTTAAATCTACGACGACTTGGGGAGAAATCGCTTCTGAACAAAGGGAATGGCCCTCAAAAGGCAGTTGTTCCATGATTCAAACAATTGTCAATCATTCAGTGACGCGCAGAGGTGTAAACTAGTCAAACATTTGCCTTGCACGGCATACAAGAAAATTAAACAAACCATAGGTATGCTTAGAGCTATATCAGCAGGCAAAGGATGAAAACTTTGTGTAAATTGAAAGTGAACCATTTTCAGACGTGACTAAGCAAGAGGACTATACTGGTGGTACGATGTATTCTTGCGAAAAGCGCGTACACTTTTTAAAACAAAACTGTAGGCAGAGTCTGTAGTTTGCACCGAGAATGACATAAAAAAACACCTTCAAATCATGATGGTAGCCTCCATGATCAATTTAATTATGATCAGTCGAAGAGATCCACGTATTTAACAACTTCCAAATCTACAGTCGAACTTGACGGAACCTAAAAGTTGGTCTGGGTGTATATGCTGGCCACGAAAACGGTCGTTTTTACACGTGGAAGTGACATGTCGTGTTCGGAAAGCTGGTAAGGTTTTGACATACCAATTGCTACGAAAACAAACATAACTCGTGATGAGTTGTCGATGTCACCCGCCAAGCAACCGAGCAGCCGACCGTTATCGCTATTACAGGTATCGTGGTACACGAGATTCAAGGAAGTATCGACCCGTACGTAATGTTGTGAATTTCCTTTATTTTCTGATTTTAATAGCGATCGGTCATGACGTCGCCGTTTACTTATTTCCTACCATTTTCCTGACATGTTCCTCCTTCCATGCTCAGGTGGATACAGTTTAGTCAACATTCATCGGTAATTCACCATACAAATTGCCAATTTCGGGTTATTTGTAATTTTCTATAAGTTTTTACTTTTTTGATAATTATTCGACTTTAGACGGCGCCAATATTCCGTATGTACATGGGCGGTCAGTAGCCAAATCATTCACATAATGAACGTTGATATGGCCTGAAACTTCGGTAAATTCATTCAGTAAACTCTTGTGTGATTAAAGTATACTGTCACCTGTTCCGATTTGCCACAGTTGCCATGGAAAGAGAAAATCTAACCAATCACAGATTTTAAGTGGGTGGCCGCTTTTTAAAAACAGCGCCCTCATATGGGCATTTTGAATACCAAGGAATGGCCCTTTGACCACATAATGGCATACTTATATTACAGGTGACTGTATACCTTTAAGTTGATAGTTTTCCTTTCTTTCTTATTTCGAGTATTTGCCATGGCGTAACTGGAACCATGGAGGTAGTAGCCATGCTGGAACGAACCACGAAACGAATGCTGTACGTATATCTATATTAGTCCGAGCCTGAGCATGATCTGAGAGCAAACAGTTCCCAGATAATGCGAACGATCGCAACCGTTACCAACAGACTCATTATGCAGAGCCATGCCCCAAACGCCCACCAAACTTGGCACTAATCATGATCCCAGTCCATTTCGAGCCGGGCTTTAAGGGAAGTGCGGTGGCCTTTGAAAAACCCATTGGTTTGGTTTTGTACCGTAGTATAGGAAGAAAACCCGACCTATCGTCGTTGCTGTGAATGTTTGTGTTGTTTTAGCCTCTTTTTGCCTATTTGAAGAATCGTCTTTGCAGCCTTCCATCCTGCGTTCTGTGTAACGAGTCCCGGTGCTTTATTGGGTGTAGAGGTAAATAGTTAGAGATCAGGGTGATAAATTGGTTGCCGCAGTGTCTTTCCAGGTGTTGCCACTTTTGAAGGAATTCAACACTCGGTATTTTGGCCTGGTAAGTATTCTTTAAGGTGTACCTGTAGGCTACGTGTACTGGATAGGGGCCACACAGGTTTCAAAACATTCGATACTCTTGGCTTTCGCTTATACCCCGTTGTCTGAGTAACTGGGATCGGAAATGGGAAAGGCTTAATTTAATATCCATCTTTGCTAATATTAATTCTCGTGTGGCTTAAAGATGGCCACCTCTACTTGTTTCGGTGAAAATTTGACTTTCAATTGGACAAAAATTGAGTATGACTTTCTTCTGCGTGTTATTTAGGCCTATGAAAATATTAAAATTGCATAAATGTTGTTGTCAAATATCTCAAATCTTAGATTGTAAGAGATAGGCTAAGGCTTCCCTGTAATCATACAAATAAGTTAAATGGGAATTTATTAGAGTAGATTACAGTAATCGAAGAGAATGGTTGACACTATAGAAAGACTTATCTCGGACTGCGGGGACCTAACTATAAAAGAACAGCACAGAATACTTGCCGGATGTATTGACTGTTCATGTATAGTACAGGCTAGTACAACATGGAATGTAAAACATACAAATCAAAGAAGTGGCAAATTTTCTCAACTTTTCACAAAGTTTATATTCCATCATTACTATCAGGATTAGGATTTTCCCAATCTATAAATAAGCTATTACTTGATTACACCTTGATTCAGCATGACTAATATTTTGCATTTGCCACTCAACCAGCCATGCCCGTCCCTTGGATCGCGAACATGCCTTTAACGAAGCTTTTGAACGCTTTTTGTGAATTGTGTAAGAATGTACTCTCTGTGGAGTATAATGTTTGAAGCCGTTGTCTAGCTCGCTTGACTCTGATGATTATGTTGACTTATTTTTTCTCAGCTGCTGGTGCTGATCTAGCTCAAAAGTTAGATCAATCTAGTCTTTCTGATTCGATCATGCTGGTGGATAGTATCTTCAAGCATTGACCCTAAAACGTCCGATTTTAGGGTCTTTGCTTCAAAGACGTCAGGGTCTAACATTGGTTAAATGTCATCCATGATAAGAAACTAATGATAGATTCACTCACAAGGCATTTTAAACATTGACGTGTCATTGGGAATATAAGCCTTTTTAGTCATTTTCTGAGGTTTGTCTCGCCTTCTTATTGCTTGGTCTAGAGAGTGTTTGTTTGCCGTCTGTTTACTATTTATTTAGTTTTTATTTTCATCACAAGTTTCAATATACTGATATAATATAGCGATAAACAACCCCTATAAGTTGGGTACACCACTCGAGCTCGGTTTTGACCATTTCACTCCTTAAACACACGAGTGAAGTTCGTGCGTATATGTTGTTTACCGATCGAAACCGTGTGGTATCCTTTCCAAGTGGTGCTTTATTGCTTATATATCTCTCGCGATATAATTAAAGAAAAGGGATTGATTGTTGCTGCTATCATATCAACTTAGCATGACGACTATGACATCCCATTTAGTGTTTGTTGTTTGAAATATATTAATTTTTGACATATTATAGCTGTTAACATCTTTCCCTAATCTGAGTTATTGAAATGAGTACAACGTCTTTTATTTACCACCATTTTAACTTTTTGGTGGTATTCAATGCCCTATAGAGTATTTTTCTATGTTCCTTTTAACAAGTAATATTTTTTAACTATAAACCAAACGGGATTCGAACCCCACACACTCACGGTAAAGTAACACAAACTTTTGAGTTAGGTATTGTCACTGCATAATTTTTGAGTTTACACCATCAAGCCATAGCTTGTTGGAAAAACAACGGCGTTAGTGTTTCAGAGATATGATATTTATGTACCTTCCTTATTCGCTGCGTTTGGAAGGAGAAGAAACATTACCCATACCCCTATCCCTTAAATGTATATTATAGAGGGATGTACGGCATACCATATATAAGGAAAACAATTGACGCACCCCATAAATCTCAAGATACACACTTTTAAAGGTTTTTTTACTTCTCTATTGCATTGAGTTCTTTCAAATAATAATAAATACCTGTAAAAATTGGTTGGAGGAACATGAACTTAATTATTTGGTTTGAAATTAAGCTAATTGTACAATTTACATTTCATGGACGATATAAAATCTAATCGATGTTTGAATATTGCTTTATCCCCATTTAGTTGTATACCAAAGGTAAAGGAATTATCTGGGCTTTCGAAGAATGTATTGTTTATGGTTTTTTTTGTTTGTTTTTGTTTCCGACTAGCGGTAAATATGTTACCCCTAACCCATTCCTATTTTACTACTGAGGGCGTGACAGCCCTTCACAAACAAGCCGTTACACTCGTACGCACAATCAGTTAAATGGAAAATAAGCAGATTATGACAGCTGAGAATACTAGCTAACATAAAATCATAGTTGGTAAAATGCCTTAGAGGGGATGATTTCGATACCTGGCAAACGGACTAACTGTTTTGTGCATATTGTTCAAAAAATCACTTAAAATTGACACAAACTGAAAGGCTTAAGCTTTGTAACTTTCAAATATGCAACTTTTCCCAATAAAACTATACATGTTTGGAAAGGCCTATTTCAGAGCTTTCAAACAGTATAACATTTATATGGTTTCATAATTCATGGTTCAAGGCAGAACGGGAAACATTACCCCTACCCCTTATATTATAATTTTGTTTATAAAAATCACTTAAAATTGACACAAACTGAAAGGCATAAGCTTTGTAACTTTAAAATATGAGACTTTTCCCAATAAAACTATACATGTTTGGAAAGGCCCTTTTCAGAGCTTTCAAAATTCAAAATGGGAAACATTACCCTACCCTAAATGTTGTAATTTCGTTCTTAAAAAATCACTTAAAATTGACACAAACTGAATGGTTTAAGCTTTGTAACGTTTACATATGCAGCTTTTCCCCATAAATCTATATATTTTTAGAAAGGTCTGATGCAGCACTTTCAAAAAATGTAACACTTTTATGGTTTCATCATTCATGATTCGAAACAGAATGGGAAACATTACCCCTACCCCTTATGTTACACACGGATATATGGCATACCGCGTAATAAGAAAACAAGCTCATGCACCCACTAAATCTCAAGACACATACTTTTAATATTGTTTTTCTTGTTTATTGCACTGAGTTCTTCCTAAAAATATATAAATACCTTATGAAAAATTGTTTGGAGGAACGGGAACTTAATTATTGGGTCTGAAATTTAGCAAATTTTACGATTTACGGTCAATGGCCGATATAAAGTCTAATCGACGTTCGAATATTAATTTATCCCTATTAAGTTATATATCAATAAAAAGGCCATGATGTTGGCTTTCTAAAAATGTAACGTTAATAGTGTTTTATTGATTCTGTTTCCGTCGAGCGATAAATACGTGACCCCTACCCAATTGTTGAAATCCAAGATGGCGGCCAAGATGGCGGCAAAGATGGCCCCTTATGAACCCCATGGGACACTATTTGATTTTGGGAACATCAAAATTCATTAAATATAGACCCTTAGGATTACAAAAATGTTCGTTAAAAAAATACCATCCATGGGGTGCATGGGAACCCTACCTTCCGACCCGACTAATACCTTGGTATTTGTTGTGTAAACCAGCTTAGCAGCCATCTTGGATTGTAACTATCAATTTCAGATTTTCTTTGTTTCTTTTACAGTAAATATAACAAGATACCGATTCTTTGAGAATTGACCCGTGAAACCCGAAAGACACCAAAATCAGTGCCATAGTGCATTGAGATGTGACTCCTTATACACTGAAACAGGTATTTGGAATTTTATGCAAATTTTTATGCAACTTAAGGGTTGCACATGTCAGGCGATGAAAAATATAAGTTCCTTAACCCCATTTACCTGGCAATTGTGACCACAATGACTCCAAAAGCTTCTCACTAAATGACACTAAAATCACTTTGATAGCATCTCACAGAGCTGAGATAGTATTATTTTCATGTTTTGGCGGCCATCTTGAGTATATGAAAATACCCAAGGGTGCCAGGGTTGCATCATGCAGATGCTGATTCGGTTGGCTTTGAAGATACAGAAACCCCAAAGAACCATTGTGGGGCTGAATTTTTGAGTTTTGTGCTTCAGCACCAGACTATAACCACTGTCGCCTAATCAAGCACATATAAATATCAATAATCAAGCGTACATCAATGCACAGAGTTACCTAGGTTTGTATTGGAAAAAAATATTCATACTTTTCTCATCGACTATCGTCTATCAACATTTCGGCGAAATTCCAAAATCAAATTTCTTGCACACACATGGACTTGTAGCCACCCTAGTCTAATCAAGAAAATTAGTATCAATAATTAAGCATACATAAATAAATAGATTTAACAAGTTTTGTATTTGAAAAAAATGCTCATAGTTCTCTCATAGACTACCATGTCTAGTGAATCAAAGTTTTCGATGAAATACAAAATCTAATTTCTTGTAAACAAATGCACTTTTTTCTTCCCATTTCAAGTAAACTGCATTTAAATATATTATGAAACGTAGTTAAAAATATATTATGAAACGTATGTAATGTACAGATATAACTTGTTTTGTCAATAGTTTGTGTGACAGACTCCGTGTATTATGATATAGTGTTGATTAAGCCACTATATCAACCACATGTTTGCCTTCTTATAGTTGCACTAAATATGGTGACCCCCTGCAAATGTATGAAATATCATGTCCCTTAAAAATGCTTGCTCGATAAATTGCGACCTTCCCTCCAAAAACCAATTGTTATGTAAATTAGCTGACAGTATTTCGTTATCCCTGGGAAGAATACTGCGGTGGTTTGGGGAGGGTAAAATTTTAGAATATCGGACAGGGGAAGGGTCACATTTTCGATAGGAGGATAGGGGAGAGTCGGGTGTGTGTGGAGTTCCCCCGGCCAACCCAACCCCTCCCTCTGTAATTACTGAAGGCTCCCTTAGCGGATATACACACGTCTATGGGGCACCTCGCCTAAGAGCGGAACTTTAGAAAGCAGGTGACAGTGGTTGAACTTGTTCACGGTCCTGCAAATGCAGACCAGTGAGGAAGAAGGACAGTGAATAGAAGTGCATCACGTGACGCACGCGGTGGTGTCGGAACCCCTTTAATTTGTGATTTCTGTCTAAAGGGAAGAATACATTGATCTTTCCTCAACATTCCTCTAGATCAGGCCGAAAGCAGGTGGTACTAACCTTAGTGCGTTGCAGTAGTGGCTTTAATCAACGTCTGGCTTAATTCATTGTTCACAGTGGCAAAATGGTATGCGACCATTCCCTACCTATTCTTACAAAACAATGTTAGAGATTACGGCAGGGAAGTCTAGGGAATAGTCTAGTCGGAAGGTAGGGTTCCCATGCACCCCATGGATGTATTTTTTTAACCTACATTTAGGGATAAATTAATATTCGAACGTCGATTAGACTTTATATCGGCCATTAACCGTAAATCGTAAAATTTGCTAAATTTCACACCCAATAATTAAGTTCCCGTTCCTCCAAACAATTTTTCATAAGGTATTTATATATTTTTTGGAAGAACTCAGTGCAAATAAACAAGAAAAACAACATTAAAAGTATGTGTCTTGAGATTTAGTGGGTGCATGAGCTTGTTTTCTTATTACGCGGTATGCCATATATCCGTGTGTAACATAAGGGGTAGGGGTAATGTTTCCCTTTCTGTTTCGAAGCATGAATGATAAAACCACAAAAATGTTACATTTTTTGAAAGTGCTGCATCAGACCTTTCTAAAAATATATAGATTTATGGGGAAAAGTTGCATATTTAAAAGTTACAAAGCTTAAACCTTTCGGTTTGTGTCGATTTTAAGTGATTTTTTAAGAACGAATTACAACATATGGGGTGGGGGTAATGTTTCCCTTTCTACCTCGAGCCATGAATTATGAAACCATATAAATGTTATACTGTTTGGAAGCTCTAAAATAGGCCTTTCCAAACGTGTATAGTTTTATTGGAAAAGTTGCATATTTTAAAGTTACAAAGCTTATGCCTTTCAGTTTGTGTCGATTTTAAGTGATTTTTAAGAACGAAATTAAAACATATGGGGTAGGGGTAATGTTTCCCTTCCTGCCTCGAACCATGAATTATGAAACCATATAAATGTTATATTATTTGAAAGGTCTGAAATAGGCCTTTCCAAACGTGTATAGTTTTATTGGGGAAAAGTCCCTATTTGACAGTTACAAAGCTTATGCCTTTCAGTTTGTGTCAATTTTAAGTGATTTTTTTAAACAAAATTATAATATAAGGGGTAGGGGTAATGTTTCCCTTTCTGCCTTGAACCATGAATTATGAAACCATATAAATGTTATACTGTTTGAAAGCTCTGAAATAGGCCTTTCCAAACATGTATAGTTTTATTGGGAAAAGTTGCATATTTGAAAGTTACAAAGCTTAAGCCTTTCAGTTTGTGTCAATTTTAAGTGATTTTTTGAACAATATGCACAAAACAGTTAGTCCGTTGGCCAGGTATCGAAATCATCCCCTCTAAGGCATTTTACCCACTATGATTTTCTGTTAGCTAGTATTCTCAGCTGTCATAATCTGCTTATTTTCCATTTAACTGATGGTGTGTGGGAGTGTAACGACTTGTTTGTGAAGGGCTGTCACGCCCTCAGTAGTAAAATAGGAATGGGTTAGGGGTAACATATTTACCGCTAGTCGGAAACAAAAACAAAAAAGTACCATAAACAATACATTCTTAGAAAGGCCAGATATAAGCTTTTTACTTTTTTGATAATTATTCGACTTTAGACAGCGCCTAATATATATATATATATATATATATATATATATATATATATATATATATATATATATATATATATATATATATATATGTATATATATATATATATATATATATATATATATATATATATATATATATATATATATATATATATATATATATATATATATGTACATGGCAGTCAGTAAAGGAATCATTCACATAATGAATTTTGATATGGCCTGAAACTTCGGTAAATTCATTCAAGCAAACTCTTGTTTGATTAAGTTGATAGTTTTCCTTTCTTTTTTATTTCGAGTATTTGCCATGGCATGACTGAAACGAACCTGGAAACGAAGGCTGTACGTATCTATATTAGTCCGAGCCTGAGCGTGATCTGAGAGCGAACAGATCCGCAGATAATGCGAACGATCGCAACTGTTACCAACAGACTCATTATGCAGAGCCATGCCCCAAAACGCCCAACCAAACTTGGCACTAATCATGATCCCAGTCCATTTCGAGCCGGGCTTTAAGGGAAGTGCGGTGGCCTTTGAAAGACCCTTTGGTTTGGTTTTGTACCGTAGTATAGGAAGAAAACCCGACCTATCGTCGTTGCTGTGAATGTTTGTGTTGTTTTAGCCTCTTTTTTTGCCTATTTGAAGAATCGTCTTTGCAGCCTTCAATCCTGCATTCTGTGTAGCGAGTGTCGTCGACCGCTCTCTTAAGTTTGTGATGTACAACTGTCTTGAGTCCCGGTGCTTTATTGGGTGTAGAGGTAAATAGTTAGAGATCAGGGTGATAAAATGGTTGCCGCAGTGTCTTTCCAGGTGTTGCCACTTTTGAAGGAATTCAACACTCGGTATTTTGGCCTGGTAAGTAATCTTTAAGGTACCTGTAAGCTACGTGGTACTGAATAAGGCCCACTTACGTTTCAACACATTCGATACTCTTGGCTTTCGCTTATACCCCGTTGTATGAGTAACTGGGATCGGAAATGGGAAAGGCTTCATTAATATCCATCTTTGCTAATATTAATTCTCTTTTGGCTTACAGATGGCCACCTCTACTTGTTTCGGTGAAAATTAGACTTTCAATTGGACAAAACATTGAGTATGACTTTCTTCTGTGTGTTATTTAGGCCTATGAAAATATGAAAATTGCATACATGTTGTTGTCAAATATCTCAAATCTTAGATTGTAAGAGATAGGCGTAGGCTTCCCTGTAATCATACAACTGAGTTAAATGAGGAGAATGGTTGACACTATAGAAAGACTTATCTCGGACTGCGGGGGACCTAACTATAAAAGAACAGCACAGAATACTTGCCGGATGTATTGACTGTTCATGTATAGTACAGGCAGTATGTACAACATGGAATGTAAAACATACAAATCAAAGACGTGGCAAATTTTCTCAACTTTTCACAAAGTTTATATTCCATCATTACTATCAGGATTAGGATTTTCCTAATCTATAAATAAGCTATTACTTGATTACACCTTGATTCAGCATGACTAATATTTTGCATTTGCCACGCAACGGCCATGCCCGTCCCTGGGATCGCGAACAATGCCTTTAACGAAGCTTTTGAACGCTTTTTGTGAATTGTGTAAGAATGTCCTCTCTGTGGAGTATAATGTGTGAAGCCGTTGTCTAGCTCGCTTGACTCTGATGATTATGTTGACTTATTTTTTCTCAGCTGCTGGTGGCTGATCTAGCTCGAAAGTTAGATCAATCTAGTCTCTCTGATTCGATCATGCTGGTGGAAATGGTATCTTCAAGCATTGACCCTAAAACGTCCGTTTGTAGGGTCTTTGCTTCAAAGACGTCAGGGTCTAACATTGGTTAAATGTCATCAATGATAAGAAACTAATGATAGATTCACTCACAAGGCATTTTAAACATTGAGGTGTCAATGGGAATATAAGCCTTTTTGGTCATTTTTCTGAGGTTTGTCTCGCCTTCTTATTGCTTGGTGTAGAGAGTGTTTGTTCGCCTTCTGTTTACTATTTAGTTGCGTAATTTGAATGCGTTCTGTGACATTTGGCTCGGGTTTTAGTTCCAGAATTATTTGCTATTTAATTTTAGTACCCAGTCGAAAATGTAATCCTCATTGGGAGTATATAGTGTTCTGCGTTGTAAATAATTTCGAAAAATTGGTTATGATCTCTTGTTTTCTGGTAAGGAAGGTAAAGTGTTGTCGATCCATCTTATCTTAGTATGGAGAACCTATATTGTGGATTAATGGTGATTGGTTTTGAGCGATAAAAGATTCTCTCTTGTTCTTGTGCGGTAGTAAAAGTAACACTATTAATAGTGAGCTCTGATTTGCCCAGACGGTCACGTGACTGTGCATATATTTACGCTATACTGTAAAGTTGGCCATTCCTATCTCCAATGTAGGTTTCTTTCACATTGTTTTTATTTTCATCACAAGTTTCCATATACTGATATAATATAGCGATAAACAACCCCTATAAGTCGGTTACACCACTCGAGCCCGGTTTTGACCGTTTCACTCCTTATACACACGACTGAAGTTCGTGCGTATATGTTGTTTACCGGTCGAAACCGTGTGGTATCCTTTCAAGTGGTACTTTATTGCTAATATATCTCTCGCGATAAATTAGAGAAAAGGGATTGATTGTTGCTGCTGTCAAATCAACTTAGCATGACGACTATGACATCCACTTTAGTGTTTGTGGGTTTGGAATATATAATTTTTGACATAGCTTTAACTTTCTTTCCCTAATTTGAGTTATTGAAATGAGTAAACGTCTTTTATTAACCACCATTTTAACGTTTTTAGTGCTATTTAATGCCTATAGAGTATTTTTCTATGTTTCTTTTAACGAGTAAACATTCCAACTTTTCCCCACACAGAAACTGGGCACTTTGGATTATTCATACCTATCTTAATCCTACTGTTCGTAATGTTTATGTCGTAAACACACCTATCGCACACTTTAAACACCTTTCCCGGGTTCTTGAACCCGGTGGTCAAAATTGGCTGTTCTGGCCTTTTTGATCACCCCTCTTAAAATGCTTGGATAGTTGACTTGGAAAACAATTAACATTAAAAGTTTCATAAGCCAAACACCGGGGACATCATGAGACACGAACAATCGCAACAACACCAATTCAAAGAAAAGTCAAATTAGACTCCACGAACAGCAAAAATTACAAAAACCTGAAAGCTATCTGAAGCTGCTAAACTCGCACTTCTAGAGATACCCTTTCAAGAATCGCGATAAACCAGCTTGCAAACAGTAGACAAATTACCATAAAAAACCTTTGACAAGGGTCGGGTTTTGTCTTCGTCAACACAAAAGATTACGTACACGAATGCGAAAGGCAATTACGCAACACTAAGTATTATACACAACTAGCCAGTGACGACACAGAACAAACAGTAAACAAAGTACACGAACTATTAAACAAAATGTACGAGAACAAACACATCGATCATGATACTTGTAAGTATCTTGATCAAGAAAACATAAAAGTCGTACCCCGCAGTGGTACTTATTGCCTAAAAATTCACCAAACCTCGGCAAAATTCTAAAAGACACACTATTCAAAACAAATTAACTGAAGTAAAGAAACATAGAACAAACAAACTGAACCACCAACGAGAACTCACAACGAGACCCAAACATTAATATACTTGCCTCGCTACTCGAAGAGCAAGACCACTAAAATGCATTAAAATAATTTTTCACAAACACAAACTAAGGAAAGAATCTACACTGCGACTGATAAGAAACCACTCTCGGGTTTCGAAACGCAAGCGTCAAAGGGCCACTCTATCAACTCTGTAACACAATAGGTCCGACTGCGTCTCGCCATTAGCTTTCCCGACACAAACAAAACATTACCGTACACACTGACCCAAACTTCCCTACAAATATCCGAGGCGAAACAAACATTTTTGTTAACACAAACAATCGGATAAGAATGTAGGAACACATTTTTGAAACGAATCAAACACAAACTCGACACAAAAACATTTTGGATAGTTAGGTGGGAGCCTCTTTCACACTTTTTACATTCATTGCTCTTGTGTGGGGGGTTGTCAACCTGATGTAATCGCAAATCCTCAGATTTCCATCTAGTATAGGTATGTACGTAAACAAGAAAAGTAAACTCATGAATTTTAATAGACGGGGTGGCTGAGACCAATTTCAATAGAGATTGGTCTCAGCCACCCCGTCTAAGTCTGTGTGGGGAAAAGTTGTCATGTGTCAGTAAAGTAACACAAACTTTTGAGTTTAGGCATTGTCACTGCATAATTTTTGAGTTTACCCCATCAAGCCATATCTTGTTGGAAAAACAACTGCGTTAGTGTTTCAGAGATATGATATTTATGTGGCTTACTTATTTGCTGCGTTTGGTAGGAGAGGAAACATTATCCCTTAAATGTATATTATAGAGGGATGCACGGCATACCATATATATCGACGCACCCCATAAGTCTCAAGAAGATACACTCTTTTGATGTTTTTTACTTCTCTATTGCATTAAGTTCTTTCAAATGAAATATAAATACCATGTAAAAATTGTTTGGAGGAACATGAACTTAATTATTGGGTTTGAAATTAAGCAAATTTTACAATTTACATTTCATGTCCGATATAAAATCTAATCGATGTGTGAATATCGATTTATCCCATTAAGTTGTATACAAATAGTAAGGGGATTATCTGCGCTTTCTAAGAATGTATTGTTTATGGTACTTTTTTGTTTTTGTTTCCGACCAGCGGTAAATATGTTACCCCTAACCCATTCCTATTTCATTACTGAGGGCGTGACAGCCCTTCACAAACAAGTCATAACACTCTTACACACTATTTATATCAGTTAAATGGAAAAAAGCAGATTATGACAGCTGAGAATACTAGCTAACAGAAAATCATAGTGGGTAAAATGCCTTAGAGGGGATGATTTCGATACCTGGCCAACGGACTAACTGTTTTGAGCATATTATTCAAAAAATCACTTAAATTGACACAAACTGAAAGGCTTAAGCTTTGTAACTTTCAAATATGCAATTTTTCCCAATAAAACTATACACGTTTGGAAGGCCTATTTCAGAGCTTTCAAACAGTATAACATTTATATGGTTTCATAATTCATGGTTCAAGGCAGAACGGGAAACATTACCCCTACCCCTTATATTATAATTTTGTTTAAAAAATCACTTAAAATTGACACAAACTGAAAGGCATAAGCTTTGTAACTTTAAAATAGGACTTTTCCCAATAAAACTATACATGTTTGGAAAGGCCTATTTCAGAGCTTTCAAACAGTATAACATTTACATGGTTTCATAATTCATCGCTCGAGGCAGAAAGGGAAACATTACCCCTACCCCATATGTTGTAATTTCGTTCTTAAAAAATCACTTAAAATCGACACAAACTGAAAGGCATAAGCTTTGTAACTTTAAAATATGCAACTTTTGACAATAAAACTATACATGTTTGGAAGGAGGCCTATTTCAGAGCTTCCAAACAGTATAACATTTATATGGTTTCATAATTCATGGCTCGAGGCAGGAACGGAAACATTACCCTACCCCATATGTTGTAATTTCGTTCTTAAAAATCACTTAAATCGACACAAACCGAAAGGTTTATGCTTTGTAACTTTTAAATATGCAACTTTTCCCCATAAATCTATATATTTTTAGAAAGGTCTGATGCAGCACTTTTAAAAAATGTAACATTTTGTGGTTTTATCATTCCTGATTCGAAACAGAAAGGGAAACATTACCCCTACCCCTTATGTTACACACGGATATATGGCATACACGTAATAAGAAAACAAGCTCATGCACCCACTAAATCTCAAGACACATACTTTAAATGTTGTTTTTCTTGTTTATTGCACTGAGTTCTTCCAAAAAATATATAAATACCTTATGAAAAATTGTTTGGAGGAACTGGAACTTAATTATTCGGTGTGAAATTTAGCAAATTTTACGATTTACGGTTAATGGCCGATATAAAGTCTAATCGACGTTCGAATATTAATTTATCCCTATTAAGTTATATATCAATGAAAAGGCCATGATGTTGGCTTTCTAAAAATGTAACGTTTATAGTATTTTATTGTTTTCGTTTCCGTCGAGCGGTAAATACGTGACCCCTACCCCATTGTTGAAATCCAAGATGGCGGCCAAGATGGCGGCAAAGATGGCGCCAAAAGAATCCCATGGGACACGATTTGATTTTGGGAACATCAAAATTCATTAAATATAGACCCTAAGGATTACAAAAATGTAGGTTAAAAAAATACATCCATGGGGTGCATGGGAACCCTACCTTCCGACCCGACTAGAAGTCCATGACGCTCATGTTGGGGTAGCCCTATTCTGAAAGGACTACAATTCGAAAATGGATGAAGTGGACTCTAATAAAGGGTGTCATGATTAGTATCTATGAACACCTGTCAGTCTATTCATTTGAATGACGTCATTGTCAATGTATGCTAATGTGTTGGTCTTGAATAAATCAGTTCAGTTGAATAGCATCTCTGAGTCAGTGTGGTCGATTCTTACATGGTGTCAGGAGTGGGATTGCCAAAATGGAACAGCTTACACCACCAGGTAGTTTGAGTTTCCAAGGAAATGTTTCGGAGAATTGGAGAAGGTTTAAACAACATTTTGAAATCTATCTGGTTGCGAGTGGTATTAGTGCCAAAGATGACAAGGTACAGGCCATGACGTTTCTCCATGTGGCAGGCCCCGAAGCAGTTGAAGTATATAACACATTTCACTGGGACTCTGAAGGTGACAATGTAAAGCTTGACAAGGTAATGGGCGAGTTTGAGAAATATTGTAATCCCCGCAATAATATAACCTACGAGAGGCACGTTTTTAATATGAGAAATCAAGGTCCATCAGAACCTATTGACATGTATGTACCTGACCTGAAACTGAAAGCAAAATCGTGCGAATTTGGACAACTCACCGACTCTCTAATTCGTGACGGAATTGTATGTGGAATCCAAAATGATCAAGTCCGAGCTCGTTTGTTAAGAGATACCAATTTAACTCTAGAAAGAACCGTTGACATTTGTCGTGCTGCAGAAGCTAGTGAAACGCAGATTAAGAATTTGGCCGAAAATCACGATGACAGGGTGGTAATGCGCTATAAGTAAAATCCAACCCAAAGTACACACAATACGTTTGATAATATTAATAAGCCTAGCCGAGGTAAAATTCCAGCAAGAAATAATCCACCTGTTGTACAATGTAGAAACTGCGGTTGGAGACACGAGCGAATGCAATGCCCTGCCTATGGCCAATATTGTCATAAATGTGGGAAGAAAAACCATTTTGCGAGAGTATGTCGTTCTCCGTGGTCTAAACAAAGATACACGTAATTAATGAAACTGATAAAGAAGCGATGATGACGAAGAGCAACTTATCATAGATTCTTTGAACTCTAACAGTACTAACGAGAATAAAGAATGGAAGATAAATGTCATAGCAAATGACCGAAATATTGCGTTCAAACTTGACAAAGGTACAGAAGTGAACCATTAAGTACATTCTCGATCAAATTTGAAATTACAGCGTGCGGCACCCAGTCATCTAGCGAAGCCAACACAGTCAAAACCAGGGACTGAAAGACCAACACGCTTTCACATCTGGCAGTCAGTCGATAAGGTCAGATCCATCCAACCCTTTGAACATAAAACATTATGACATATGATAGCGCTTGTCTTAATGTCAGAAGAAAGCAAGTCCCAAGCTTTCTTTAATTGATCTTCAAGGGGCAGGCGGCCAATCATACATCATGGCCTACTACTACCCCTTAACCAATGAAACTGGTCGGGATGAAGGAATTAACATCAATCGCTTTGAACATGAAAATACTGTTTGCTTTTGATCTCACATCTGACTAGTGATAAGCACGGTACGAACACAGCATTGTCTTTTCCAGGGATGGGACCCTCAGCCAGTTGCCTTAGACCTAGCTGAACTGTCCAGCTGCCTTTGAGGCCATTGTGGACCCATTTGTCCCACCCAGGAATATTCTGAGTAGCTTTTTTCTTTGCTAATAGCGACCACGGTGAACGCGTTATGTATTTCTTTCTTCGACTCAATTGCTGTCCATGTATTTTAGTGTATGCGGGCTCTTCCTTTAGCAAACATAACACCAGCAATACATTTCGCAATTTAGGTATTCCCTTATACATATTTATCGTAAATGCTAAGGCAAGACGTGCCGACCCTAAATTACAGTCAGTATAGGGAAAATGATACACAATAGAAAAGGAGAGAAAAGTACCCACTATGGATATTCATATGAAATTCCAATTTTTACATTAGCTCCCTCTTATTTAAGTAGTAGTTTAGAACTAGGGTAAGCCATCCTCAAAATAACCACCACCCTAAGTCGAAAAGAGTACCTAAGATATTATCAATTCTGTACGCGTTATATTGCACAAAAAGGACACCTCTCTGTCGATCAAGTAAATTGACCTTTGCATGACCAGACCCTTGAGAAAACGAGGGTCGATGGTTAATATTTTCTTTGGGGTTAGGTTGGGGCGAAATTCCAGGTATGATACAGCGCAGACCACAAATTCTAGTCTCTCGTCAAGGGCATTAGTATAATTCAAGAAATATTTGATCTGTGTAATTTAATAAGTGCATAGGCCGGCCCACCTATATACACAAGACATACGCGATAAAGAGCACTAAAGAGGATCGCACGATCATTTTCTTCGTTGAAACAATGAAAAGATTGTTTAAGGACGAAAAGTATATTCCTTTATCACATGGGTATAGCAATTGACGTTATGCGTCATTTGGTAATCACAATAACGTAAAACATTATAATGTTTCTAACTAAAATTATCAAAAAATTGTGAACAAGAGCAGAGCTTGTGCCTTTTAAATCACATAGCTTCTTTGATAAATCTGAAAAGTGTAATTCTCAAAACTGCTTGCAATGGCTGAAGTTGGGAGTCTGATTAAAAAAATAGAAGTAAAATCGACAGCCTGATTTCAAAGTTAAGATCCATAGGTTGACAAGTACAGATTAAGAGGTCAAACACACGGGAAAAAATTGCTACTGATCGTTTCAAAGTGATGGTAACATTACCTTTTTTTTCTTTGTATCCTTCTTCTTGTTGGACGCCATGATTTGTATCGCCAGTTTCTAGAAATACAAAATATATCAATAAAATATTCGATTGTTTGCTCTGTCTTCATTTGCTGACGTTTTTCCGATATGCCATTTACATCTATTGCAAGTTTTGAGGTGCAAAGTTCTATGCAAATGAGTACAAGTGTAGCGAAGCTAAATAAACGCTACAATTGAAAGTTTAATGCGTCAGAAGTGTTCGTTTATATTGTATAAAGCATTCTGTAAAATTTGTACAGTCAGTTTCTTTGATGTAATCGTCAAAATAAAGCCAAGAATGGCGTACTTGATTGCTTGCCATGGAAGGATATGCCTGTGTAAAACGGAAGTATTTGTACTCCAGCAAATGTTACTCTAGACGCACGGTCAGCGCGCTGAGCAGTACGGTAGATGTATAGTGAGTTCCTTGGCGAAAGTTACCCCAACGCCGTGCCGTATGTATGAGTGAGTTGTTAACACCGTACAATGGAGGTAGAAAGGAAGCACCAGGATCCATGGAGCTACAAAAGCATGATCGTACTCAAGTCAAGTCTCACCTCTGTACACTCCGTGTGACAGTTTTCGGACGACCTAAGTTTTCGGACATTTAATGACATGCTGTTCGTAGTACTCACTTCGCTCTGTATTGATAGCGTTTTAAAAGTCATGTGACAGCATATTAAGTCAGGTGACGCTGCTGTCCCGTTTTGAATAGATTTTTTTTGTTCGGTAGAAGCTATTTCGGGCTACAAACTTGGTGAAGTTAGCCGCACCGTACGATACAAGGTGTCGAACGCAAAACACAGAGACAGCCCATGTCCGATATCTAAGCGCCATGCATGTCGAAATGTAGTTGCGTCGTCCATGGATTAAACGTAACTAATTTATCACGAAATTGTTACAAAGTTTTCTAAAAACATAGAAATTGAAAATCGGGGATTTGAAGTTTCAAAATATCGATATTTAGTCCCAATAATCACTTTCCAAATACGAGGTCCGATTACTGCGATAGCGGTCCGATTACTACGCACTCAACATGGGGTCAACAATATGGCAACTTTGACCCCTAAATACCACTTCCATCCTGTTAACAGTTTTGGGATAAACACAATAAAGTTTCGAAGGGTATGGTAATATGATTTCGTACTGCTCGTCATTTATGAAACGGCTTTGAGCGAAATTCACTACCGTGTCCGAAAACTATCACACTTAGTGTACTAGGTAACAGCTTTGCCTCGAGTAGCGAAGTCTATCCTCCCACGTAAGTACCAGTATTCTACTGATTAAAACATGTAGCTCTGCGTGCATGGCACGGTGTGTTAGCACCTGCCACGCAGAGCTACGCTTGATCATATTGTAGTCGAATTGACTGAATTGATATATTCATCGCACTGATTTCGGTGTATTGTCGATCATATGTGTTGTGACAGTTGTGTCAACATACGGTCATATGAGAGAGGCAAATGTTTATCAGAAAACGCCCGCATTGGAGGTGGTAGACCACATTTTTGTTGAACTTCCGAGAAACGAAAGAGTGTTACGCCCACAGGTTATATACGGCATTGGGGAATTGCTATCTCATGATCTCATTCGTCATCTGACGAAACCTGATGATTCACCGTAGCCACAGTCCCTCTATCCATGCCTAAGTCATTTTTCGTGTTCGTGTCTTGGTTTCTTTTCATTTATGGAGCACGATAGCTCTGCGTGGCAGGGCTGTACAAACTTTCCCAAACCTAAAAAGCTAACTCTACTCGAGGAAAAGGTGGAAAGGTGACTTGATCCGGACTACTGAATTATCAATGAAACCAACTTGATGTTCACAGCTCTGTGCTGCGGAATGAAAAATTCACAAGGTTTAATAAAATTGAATTGGGACATGGTTTTGGCCGTTTTTAAAAAGTTCCTTTCCATGTGCACTATAAGCTTATGTATAAATTCAGTTTACCAACGGAAGATATACTGCCGGTAAATTGTCAACTCTGACTTGGTGTGAACAAAGAAAATATTTATATTTGATATTATTTGGCAAGGAAATTAATTATTTAGTATAAACTCAATGCACTGTAATACCTAGGATCAAGCTTAATTCATGGATTAAGAGCAGAGTAACTGGTATTGCTACCCTTTGTTTTTTTCCCCGAAACTGCAATCAGTATAGTGTATAGTTTCATTGAATGTTTATGTCTTGATTGCAACCCAAAGAAAACAACATTTGACAAATGTATACATGTTTATGAAGATACAAAAACAAAATCGAACGTTTCCTAAAAGATATGTTTCCTGTAGCAAATTGAGCAATGCTCAGCACTAATTTAGGTTACATCTGTGACTGGTAGTCTATTGTCCTATCATGGGCCACTCCACAAGGAGGGCCGTGTCCTAGCTATTTACAGATCGACCATGGAGGGTAAGCCTAATTCACGTCCAGCGTGCCGCGAGCCGCGAGCCAAAGTAACGATGCACAATCAGCATGTTAAGCTGGAAATAGGTGAATTTACACTCCAATTCAATTCATTGATTCATTTTCATGAATAAATCAAAATTCGGGCTTCAACGCCGCCTCCTATATGCATGAACTGGTGACCAGCGAATGTGTGTTTTGGAATTCTACATCAAGGGGCATATGCAGAAAGGGACTCGAAGAAACTATAGTGAGGGAGGGCCAGTATTTTTCAAAGTCACACTGCGCATAAAATTGTAACATTGAAAATTGATCAATCAAATTCTGTACATAAATTTTTAGGTTGCTATATTTCAAATATCTAGGTCTTAAGCCATGATAATATAAGAAGATTTTTGCAATATTATTTTTGAGAATTTATGACCTTTGACCTGCCCTATCCCCCTCTGAAACTAAGCTGTGGCTATATCTTATCCTATGCAAGAGTCAAAGACGGTGTCTATCGAACTGTTACTGGTATGGGACACCGACCTTCGACCCTCAAATCATCCTGTACCTCACTAATTATGCACATATATAAATTATAGGCTAGCTAACAGAGGAGAGGGAAGTTTAGTGGACAGAGATAATTATGTTAAATAAGATTTAAATGTCAAGCGACCAGGATGAAATTTGACCTGGATTTAACGAATATTCCGATAAATCAGTAACTACAAGTTCTACACCATTGATATTTATGGACATGAGGCAACCAATGGTGCAACATCCTGTATCTTATTAATTATGCACATGTCTAATTCACGGCCTGATTTTTGCCGGATGGCCATCCAGGAAGGAAAGATTACAGCAAAAATAGTTCTTGCCAGGATGACCTTGACCTGAGTTTAACATTTTTCCCAGTAAATTAGTGCAACAGCCTTCATATTTGGTGAGATGAGGCGTCACATTATGAATTAGCAATTATTTGTTAAATAAAATATTATTGATGTAGACTATGGAACGTACATAAACGGTCAATGTTTGTTGAACATAACTATTGGGAGAGTCCACTTTTCCCAGCATAATTTTGAAAATTCGCCCTCCATCACTATAAGTTTTTATTCTATTCCCTTACCAGCCAGCACATGTTGAATTCGTGACACACATATCGCAGGTCACCACTTCATGCACATACAAGGCATCTTTAATGTGTTTAATTAAATGTGATTTAACAGTGGAGATGAATCGATAAAGTGAATTAGAGTGAAAATGCATCTATTTCTTGCTTAAAATGCAAACTGTGAATCGTATATTTTGGCGCGGCACGTGGCGCTTGATTTAGGCTTACGGTGTGGCTTAACTTCGCAAAGAAATAGCTCCTACCGAAAAAACTATCCAAAACGGGACAGCAGCGTCACCTGACTTAATATGCGGTAACATTACTTGTAAAACGCTATCAATACAGAGCAAAGTGAGTAAAACGAACAGCAAGTCATTAGATATCCGAAAACTGATAGATGGCAGAAGGATAGATAGCAGAACACCAGCAACGTATCTGATTTACATAGATTCAAAATTGTGCGGATTATTGGCGGTTATATCAATGATTTCAGTATAATTTATAAATGCTAATGATCAATCCACCCTCACAAACGTCGTGAAAGTGAGACGCACCAATTTTGAATCTACAGCAAAAACGGGATGGTTGAACAGTCTCATATACATTACGTTTACTTTTTTTGTATGTGGCACACAAGTTTTGTAGATAACATTGTAGATAAAAAAACTGACTCATTTGAGTGTCTGGATAGAACACACAAGGGAATAGCTAAATTAGTTATCGAGTTGATAGTAGAGACCGAAGTTAATTAGGACAGCACTCTGGCTAAACAAACCATAATACAACTTATACGTACTGATGCCAATCTGTCTAGACACACAAAGATAAACAGTGGAGTGGAGTTACATGATTAGTATTTCACTCAAATGAGTCGGTTCTTTTTATCTACAGTGTATCTACAAACTTGTGTGGGACGTACAAAAAAGTAAACGTAATGTATATGAGACTGTCCAACCATCCTGTTTTTTGCTGTATGCAATCAGATACGTTGCCGGCAGAGTGGGAATGCTTTGAAAACGGCCTGAACTCTCAACTATGCATCATTTCTCGATGGCCCAGGCTTTACATGTCGCACGGCCAGGGTATAAAACCTTCTTATTATATACTGTTCAGAGGGTCTGCCCACAGGTCGATTAGGCATTATATTTGATGATTTTTCATATTATTATCATAAAAATAGTTTTGAATATTAATAAATTATTACTATGAATGTTACAGAATATTTAAACTTTTTTACACACAATGTCGTCTACTTTGTGTAAATGCCATCTGGAAACTCCATTGTTTTGATAATTATGATTATTAATAAATTATGATTATGATTAATAAAGTCATATTTTACACATTGTAATGTGCTTATGTGAACAACCCTCTGGAAACCCTCATACAGTTTCACAATTTATGCCAAAATATACAAGTGACACCATTGCCCAGGTTCAGTCTACAGCGAGAGTTACCATTGCCCAGGTTCAGTCTACAGCGAGAGTTTAACTACACAGTGTATATAATGAGAAGGTAGCCAGCTCCACTCGACAGTAAACTGACATACCCCATGAATTACCTCCGTTTTCTTCACTTCTGCAAGTTGATTCTCAAAATTTCTCCCGGTGTTGCAAGTCCATAAATCAGCCATCAAATCTACCCAGTTTTGACCACTTAGACGGAAAATTTGTGAAGTTTGGGGATGCGAGAAGGTATATATCGCACAGGCGCTCCTTAGCTGGGTAGTCTGCTAAGTAGATCAATTTTCGGATCGATCTATTGATCCCGTACTCGATATGCCCGCCACGTGAGTATTTAGATGCAGTGGCGGTCATATCGAGTACGGGATCAATAGATCGATCCGAAAATCGATCTACTTAGCAGACTACCCAGCTAAGGAGTGCCTGTGATATATCGCCAATGAAATGAAGCAGCCTTAGCGGATCGACAGCATCCGTGATCTTTTAGGGCCGTTTGCGAAATTTGAATGTAGCCGCCAAGCCGAGTAAAAAAGTTTAATATTCTGTAACATTCATATTAATAATTTATTAATATTCATAACTATTTTTATGATGATAATAATATGAAAAATCATCACAAATATAATGCCTAATCGACCTGTGTATTGACCATATTTCTGAGGGTCTGTGCTACAACTGCGTGAGTTTGACATAAATACTGATCATCATTCAGGATTCGAGCGTTATGGGGTACTTTTGTAAGTGTAAAATAATGACTCAAATATTAATTTTTTATCAAGAATATTCATACTCGTAAATTTATTAAATAAGAGGGTCTGTAGTATAACTGCCCGAATTTGGCATGAAAACTGATTATCATTCTAATACTGTTAATTAAGCCTGTTTCCAGCATTTTAGTGCCTGAACTGAAATTAACACCCCAAATTACAGACAAAACATAATTGATGCAAATTACTTATTGTGATGACGTCAAAAACCAAATGGCAACCGAAAATTACAAAATGATCTATTATGAGAGTTCACTATAGCCCATTTACGTGACAAAATGATAATTTAAAGGTAATATACAATTTGTCTTGATGATCCATAAACTCAAAATAAATGATAAATGTACCAAAACTTAGCCAATAAGCTCAACAAAAGTTACAAACTATTATGAAATTATTGATTATTTAACAATGGCCTCTGTCTGAAAAACTGAATCAACGTAAAGGAAATAAGAGCAACTTTACACATCGGGTCTACCTCTGAAAGTGTTACCATGTAGTGAGCAGATCAATAGTAGTGTGATTTCATGATAACGAAAAAATGGCGAGATATCGGCACAAGATCACTAATTAAGTTCCGGGTTCGTTACCCACGAAGATAGTTCGGAAGAAAAATAGTGCAGACCTTGAAGTTTTGATATCTGCATGAATGCTTGTTTAATTTGATTTTTAACGTCAAGATTTTTGTAAAGATATTTTTCTGCCTGAATCAAAATGCAAACTGTTGTGAATAATGGCTGAAGCATTTGGTGGTAATTGAGGAGTTCTACGGCTAATAGAAATCATAACAATAAGCCTGAAATTTGTCAAAACACCACTGAGGGCGCTATTTTCATCGCTATCTCAAAATTTCCGTGGACTTGCCCACACGAAAAATTAATCAGTAGTCAAGCTGACATTGACCTAACACCTCTTAAGAGGATTCGTGCCGCTGAATGTTTTAAAATAGGAAAATCGAGCTCAACGCTACTGTGGTGGCCTAGGGAAATGAATTAGTGGTCTGTGCCAAACCGGTGAATAAATCATGCCTTGACCCTGATCATGTGACCTTAGTTCCCGAAAAAAGGTTTTATGTTTGTGATTTGGTCTTTTGCTTCCCTTGTTTGAAAAGCCTTTTTCGTTTGCTGAATTTTCTGGGTTTTTTTATGTTTTGATATATGTACAAAGTTTTGTACTACAGTATTTCTCTTTTTGGAGGGTGTGCTGGCCTAAAAAAGACCGTTTCGAGCGGGGTTTATGAACAACTTAAAAGAGAAGATTTTTTGCCTTTTGAAGCTAGCTTACCTTGCATTTTTTGCAGCTTTCGTGAATTTTATCACAGAGTAATATCAGACAGAGTGGCAACAGCTATTGTTTAAGGCGTGAAGCGGTTACGTAAGCAATCCATGTTTGCCTCGCCTCACGAAGCTCTTGGCTCTCTTTTCCGAAGAGTGCCGACCATGCACCCTTCGGTAATTTTCGGATTTTCACCAATTGTTAAGCGAAAGTATGTTCGACAAAGCTTGTGTTGTTGTTGTCGTGTGGTGCTGATCGGAATTGATGTGCTGGCGAAAACGGGAGTGTTTTGAGCTTCAGGAAAGTGGGTTTTACCGTTTTAAAAATTCCTCTTATATTTTTATGAATATATAATGAGTGTGTTTGAACCAAATTTGAAAGTCTTTTATCGATACTGTCTAGTTTTACTCAATGGTTTACGGTCAGTCATACCGTCTTTTACACGTGCGCCAAGAAAGGACATGTTTATGAAACTGCTGGCGTGTTATGTTTTGATTGGCGTGAGTCAGTGTTTCTGGCCTGAGAGCTCACAAAGTAACTATGGTTGCTACGCGACTGGCAGTACGATGCCATCTCGTCGTATGTTTCGCATAATCTCGTGTAATTATCAACCACAAACCAAGCCTCCAAAAAGTTTAACACCTTTTAAGCTCATTTTAATATGAAAAGCCAATAGTCTTCCGAGACGACCATGGAACAAAAGGCATGCAAGTGTTGCCACTCTGTCTATGATATTACTCTGTGATTTTATGGAAAACGTCTTTGCCTTTCGTTTTTTGGTATCGTTTTGCTGTTTGGAAACCAAAAACATAAAAAATCGCCAGGAAGAACATAAACAGAAATTAGAAAATTAAACAAAAACAAGAACTAAGAAAGATTCTCAGATTCATAAAAAATCTTGCAAATCAAACCTTACCAAATGTTGAAATCAAAGCATTAAGCAAAGGCTTGAAATTTATTTCCATTCCTAAGTGCCTATAAAGAAAAATTGTCCTATCAGATATCAACAAATTTATTGTGCAATTTCATGAGAAATAAACGATCAATCAATCAATCAGACATCTGTTCTAAGATAAGTCCAATGTCGACACTACTAACAGCGAAAAACCAAAAATTGTAAAACTGTCTCGAAGCAACTTAGATCGATAGAGGAAATTCCATCCGCAACCCACATCAGAAAAAACATAACTCTAACAGAAAAGACTGCTCTGAACAATCTGTCTAAAAACAAACAAATCACAATAAAACCCATCAAGAAAGTAAGAGGCATAGCAATTGTGAATACGACAAATGACATTAAAGAAAGTTATAGACAGCTGCGAAATGTACACTATTACAGTACATTAAGGCAACACTTGGCGACATTAATTATGTAGCGGAAATTGTGTATTACATCATTTATCTGCGACAAGAAGATCATTGGCGAGGTGATTTACAGTTTCCCATTCCCATACGTAGAATAATTTGTACACCACGATGCTATCTCCTGCCAAAAATACACAAAACTCAAGCAGAAGGAATAATCATCATCGAACGTCTCAATAGAAATGGCTGCTTGAGCCCAATAACCAAATCTCGGAATTTCTAGACTTTGTTATAAAACCAATCGTGCAAGACGACTTACATATTTCAGGGACACAAAAACTTCATTAACTAGTTAGAATCAATAAAAATACAAGCAAATATTAGAAGTGGTATCAGTGTAGAAAACATTTTTTTAAGTATTTATTTATTTATTTTCATTTAGTTACAAGCATTATATAGTAAATGTTCGATTCTACATATATGCTAACAAACAAATAGAAATTACAGTGCTTTCATCTCGAACAGTTAATTTCAACTCCAACTCGGGTGACAAGTATATCGAGCTCAATAATCGATCACATTTATACTAACATCAATTCTTGTCGAATCTTTGCTGGCACAATCATTTCAGATATCTCTGATCATTTTCCGGTGTTTTCTATTTTCGAAGATTTTAATATTAATACCCCTGTGGTAAGATCTGTACGTGTACGAGATTTTAGATGTTATAACAAGGACAGCTTTGTGTCTGACTTACAAAATGTAAACTGGATGATATTTTGAATAACAATAGTGATGTTGAAACTGCATTTGGTATTTTAATGATTTATTTACTCATGTTTGTGATCGTCATGCCCCTTTGAAGAACAAATTGGTGAAGTCTATGAGTAATAAGAAACCTTGGATCACAAGGTCCATAAAGAAGTCCATTCACACTAAGCACAAACTGTACAAGAAAGTTATTCTTAGTCAGCACAAACCATGCACAGTTTCACATTACAATGCTTACAGAAATATCCTCACCAGTGTTCTAAGAAAGCAAAGCAGAATTATTATGCAAATTTATTCACTGTAAATCAGGGCAACAAAATGTGGAATGTTGTGAATGATCTGCTGGGTAAGAAACGTAGTCCTGATAAACTGCCAGATGACTTGAAAGTATTTGCTAATGGTAATGTAAAACACGTAACAGACCCAGCTGATGTGGTTCAGAATTTTAATGATTTTTTCGTTAGCATTGGTGAAGACTTAGCGCGCAATATTCCACAAACCTCAAAAAATTTTCATGATTATCTTGGCAAACCCCTCAAGCATTCTTTCTTTCTTAAACCCGTCATAGCTGCTGATATTTATAAGATTTTAGCTACACTGGACAGTAAGAAAGCTTGTGGGTGGGATAATTTACCTCCGCGGCTGCTTATTGACGCAGCCAGTATTATTTCTCAACCTTTGGCCCATATTGTCAACGTTTCTTTTTCAACTGGTGTATTCCCCAGTCATTTAAAGATTGCAAAAGTTACACCCATTTTTAAGAAAGGAGATAGCGATTTTGTTGGAAATTATAGACCTGTATCAATCTTGCCCATTTTTAGCAAAGTAATTGAAAAGATTATCAATGGGCAAATTATATCGTATCTTGATAAATTTAATATTTTGTACAATCATCAATATGGGTTCAGAAAGAAACACAGTACTAAGCTTACAATGATAAATTTAGTTAATTATCTTTTGCAAGAAATTGATAAAGGAAATTCGACTTTAGGGGTGTTTATTGACTTTAGCAAAGCATTTGATACCATAAATCATTCTATTTTGTTGTCGAAACTTGAACATTATGGTTTTAGGGGTCTCTGCCAGCAGTGGATAAAAAGCTACCTTATGGACCGTTCCCAATTTGTTTATTCAAATGGCCAGTCATCGGAAAGGTCCCCTATCCGTCATGGTGTCCCTCAGGGGTCGGTTTTAGGACCCACTCTTTTCTTAATTTACATAAATGATCTTCCAAATTCATCCACGTTTTTTGATTTTCGTTTGTTTGCAGATGATTCAAACCTGTTTCACACTTATTCAGCTGCTGAATGCATAGACCTCACAAATGTTTCACATCATTTAGACGATGTCCAGTTATGGTGTCACGCAAACAAATTAACTATAAATAGGGGAAAGACCAATTTTAGTGTATTTAGAGGACGTCAGACGAAATTAAATGTGTGTGGCTCTGTCTCAATCAGTGGTGAGCACATTGTGGAGGCTGACGTAGTTTCATTTGTTGGTATTTTGATAAATAAACATCTTTCTTGGTCTGACCATATTGATAAAGTAAATAAGATCATTAGGAAGAAATGTGGTATTTTGTTTAGGCTGAGACACATCCTGCCACTACACATTCGGTTGTTATTTTATAATGCTTTTATACTTCCTCACATAAGTTATGGTATCGAGATTTGGGGTAATACCTACCCAACGCACTTGCACCGTATTTTAACAGCTCAGAAGATGATTGTTCGAACAATACTTTTTAAAAAACAGACGGACCACTCAGCACCATTATTTATCCAGCTCAACATCCTAGACATTTTCAAGCTTCACAAATTGTCCCTTGGCACTTTTATTCATAGTCTTATTCATCAAAACTCACCACACACTATAGCAGACTATTTCAGTGATTATAAGCATGAACATAATACTAGAATGAGCCTTCAGACGCACCTTCGACCATATCATGCTAAGTCAAATTCAGGTCACTTTGCCATTTCTTTTTCAGGTGCAAATGTATGGAATAATATTCCAGTTCATATTAGACAAATTGTCTCACTGTACAAATTTAGGCAATATTTCAAACGCCATCTTTTGTATGGACTTTGATTGGTTCTGTGACAGCTTTGTAGCTTTTGTTTGATAGGCACCTTACATTTTTTCCATAAGTTTTTGTTTTGGTTTGTTGTTTGTAAATTATTTTTTATTTCTTAAATGTATTCATTCTGTGAGCCCTCGTTAAGTATTTTTTACACCTCAATTTTCACATGTCGGGGTTCAGGCTCGACTAGCTACCAGCTATATCCTGTTTCCCCTTTGCCCAGATCATTTTTGACTTATTCAAACTTGTTGCTGTCTTTCATATTGTATGTAACTTTTCTGGGTAATAAATAATTCATTCATTCATTCATTCATTCATTCATTCATTCATTCATTCATTCAAAATACTTTCGGACATAATACCAAAATACACAAAATTCTCAAGTAGAAAGATCCTTGTTGGCAATTAACCATGATTTGTAAATTGAAATAATTGCAATTACAATTACATGGTTGATACAATTATCAGCATTCAAAGTTCCAACGATCAGGTCTGTAAAAGACAAGTCGGTTAAAACATTTTTACAAGAATAAATTAAATCGCTAACTCTCTGCCACAAGCGTGCAAGTCTCAGGCAATCCCAAAGCATACGTTTCTGTGTTTCTACAATGCCACAAAGTCTACACAGGTTACTATCCGACTTTTTCCATTTATACGATTTTTCGTGATTTGGCAGAATTGTATGTAAAAATTTATACATGAAGACAGAAAGGCATCACGTCTTTCTCGTGTTAAACTGACAGTTCTCGAAATCCAAAAAAAATGTAGAAAAACATGCCATAAATGAAGCCATAAATGCAGTGATCGTAGCGTTGGACTCTGAAACAGTACCAGCCAACTGATACGATACAAAACACACCAACAACGTACATGAAAGCCTTACTGTCGATTATTCTGAAACGCAGCATGTTTTAATTCAACTGACAAACAAATCTATGGATGCAGCATGGGCTCACCAGAAATAGCTGATATCACATACCATGAAACGGAGAAAGTTATATTAAATCCCAAATCCGGTCAAATATTCGTATGGAAATGTTTAAAAGGTGACATTTTCATGATTTACTCAGGAACAGAACATAAATTTATAACATTCAGAACATTTGTCGAGGAGTGCATCACCCTGTACCCTACGTTCAACTTGGGAATTTATAATTGATCATTCTGTCGACAAAATCTCATACCCTGACCTTGTGGTCTTCAAATGCCAGAAACGCAATCAAACGAGATGGCTCGACTGTAAAACCCACACCAAACCATCTGACGATATTTATCTGCCACCAACCTTCAAATGCTTCATTAAAGATGAATTACTCAGATATGTTCGCACATGCAACAACAATATGGACTTCATAAAAAAGGTCAATTTCTCAACGCAAAAACTTCAACAACGCGATTACAAAAAGAAATACATACGTAGCTTGTATCAAAAAGAAGTTAATGTAACAATCTTCCTTCATCACAAAAATAAGAGTAATGATGTAACAAAAACTTGTCTGCACAACCTCATCAAAACTAGCCTAATCAAACAATATGACAAAACTATAAAATATGAAGGGCGATTAAACGCTGCCATGGTTTTCAGCAAACCTATAATAACAGTAGTAAAGAAAAGGTGGTCAACTGGGATGAAATAAGAATTTTACACCCCATTTTATTCATTTATCTACATGAAGTGAAGGAAAAATTAACCATCCATGTAACTAAAGTATGACCCTGACCTATATACGAACTCACGCACGCGCAACAGCTGGCAGCTTGCGCAGCAGTGCATTGTCCTGAACTAAGCGGGGAAATTCCCTGCTGAGCATGTATAAACATGTACGGGAAATTCCGTGTGAGTCATCACCATCAAACTAGCCTATATAAAGGAGCTTTTTTTTTACCCCCGTTTTTCAGTCAGTCGCGGAGTCTAGCTGATGTTGAACACGAAGTTCCTATCGGTACGAACTAAATTTCATATCCATTTAATCCATAATGTCTTAGGTATCTTTCCAGAGGCGGACTAATCCTTCTTGTTTTTGTATTTCTAGCGCCTGATGAAATATGTTCTGAATAAGTTCTGACCCCGGGGCCTCTGTTGTTGCACCTTTTTCTTGTATTTGTGTAAGCAGCTGTTTATATTGAACGTAATAATGTTTATACTTCTCTCGTCTCTTTGCTACTCCTGTTTTTCCTTGTATTACATCAATAACAACACCTGGTATAGGAGTTAAAGCTAAAAGAACTGGAACTGTCGGAATTGCTGCTATGACAGCAGAACTTACAAGAATTCCCTTAGTAATATTGAGAGCCATATCAATTCGACCCATTAATTTATAACTTCGTCGATATGCGGCGCTAGTTCTTTCGATATAATCAGCCAATTGTTCAACGCTTTCAACAACTGAGATGTGCATTTTTACTGTATATGTAAGGGGGGATAAAAAATAATTGTAGTAATATAGAAAGACAATATGGCAGAAGGAGGAAGATATACCAATCCAGGATTTCGATGATGCAAATTTTAATGACGATGATGATGACGCTACTGCTGAAACATCATTATAGAAGATGATAATACCATTGCAGAAGCTGATCCTTCCCTGGCTAGCCCACAGGTTGATCGTTTGACTGAACTTAGAGTAGATAAAAATTAAAAATGGCTAATAATTCTTAAAGGAGAATAAAATTACTGATCCGGATGCACTAAATGTATTGGCTACGGAATCTGAGATTAGGGACGAAAAGCTGTATTATAAAGACCTCAGCTGTCTAAAGATAGAGGAGGTGGATTTTATAAGCTAGCCACATTAAGGAGTGAAAAAGGAGGACATGCATTTATTAGAGAAGTATTAGGAGATCGCTCTAGCGCAGAGCCCGAATATGTGAGTCGTACATTGTATTCTGAAGATGTGAAAAACGATAAAATACCGGCTGAGAAGATGACGCCAGAAGACATGGGTATATACAAAGATGAACTGACAGAGTTACGGCAAGATGCTTCTGGTAATGCAGATAAAATACAAGCTTTTGAAAATAAAATCGAAAAATGGAACGATCTAAACCCCGAATATAGAGCTATTAATGATGAATTAAGGATTGCGAATATGCATCTTGGCGAGCTTAACAACGAAAAAGTTAAATAAGGCTAGAGAAAAAGAAGTTGAAAAACAGTTAAAGGATCCTGAAACGAGCACCCAAGGAAAAGAAAAAGCCGAGAAACTACTAGCTGAACTCATAACAAGAGAAGCTAAAATTGACAATCGAATTGAATACGAAAATGGTAAGATTAGCGGGGCACGTGAAAGTCTGGCTACGACTAGGTCTCTTCGTGATGTAATTTCCGATCCAGAATTATCACTCAGGCTGAAGCTGACTGAGTTATTTAAACGAAATGGTATTACAATCGCTGCAATACTGACTGCCCTTGGAATGACAATATCAACAATTGCCCTGGCTGTGACTAGAGGAGGAGGAGGAGCAGGGGGAGCAGGAGCAAACGCAGGAGGTTCAGGTCCACCCAAAGTATATACAAAAGCGAAAGAAATTGTAAAGCAATTTGGTGATGGTTAAAAACATTGGCTGCAAAAAGTGCTGCTGCAATACCAGGTTTAATCGGTTCCCTCGTCAGTTTTCTATTAAAACAGCAGGATCGGTGGTTGGATTTGTTGGAGAACAGCTATGGATATTTTTAACTGGATTAACATTAGTCATTATAAATAAATTATGTATTAATATATCACACTCCCTACGGCATCAACATGTTTGGTGAAAAGAATATTGCAAAGTTTCTTTCTAAAAATAAAGACCTGTTTGGTTTCTCCGTCGAATTGGAATGGTGCAAACTCCGACGAGTAAATCGACATATACTTCGAGCAAATCCAGGTGTCCGACTCAAAGATGATAATCTATATCATAACATATTAGCTTTCGTGAAGGAATGTCAAAAGACTAACTTCTTTAAGCGACTAGAATTCATAGCTGTATTCCAGGATACTGAGGATGACCAAGAGGCTCATCATCTCCAAGAATATTGGGTCCTTCGATGATTCGCGACACAGGCAATCGATTTATCTTTCAGTCAGACGGAAATATTTATGTAAAGATGTGATTATTTTCTTTTTTTTCTTCTACTATATACATTACACGAAAAATGGGGTACGATAGAACATTATCACCGACTTTCACCAACCGAATACCGAATGGAACAAAGTCAGAAAGAACTCATCACGTGATTGCTCATAATCCAAGTGAGGCAGATCCAGGCCAGACACTTATCATACGATGTCCGAAGTTAGAAAGCGGAGTACTCTTAGTTCCAGATACTTTCGACCTGGTTTTTGATCTCGAAGTAATGGGAGATGATATAACCGAGTAGTACAAATGTTGCAAAAATTTGGTGGAGCGTATGAAACTCACATTTGAGGGTCAGACACTTTCCGATTTGAGTAAATATAACTTTATTGAATGCTATCGTGATCTCTTCAAACATAAAAAGGAGAGAACGAACATGACACTGTACGGAATTCAGAACGAAAATCTAAGAAAATTAAGAAGCGGTTCGACCGATGCAGATCAAAACGTCGTGGGCGATAAGTTACTTTTCGACACATATAAAACAAAATATGCTATTCGTCTCACTCATCCCCTCATGACAGGTCATGGAGTTGCATATCCAAAAGCGTTAGGGAGTCATATTGAATGGGAAATTACGTTGGCACCCGCCCCCCAATTACTTGTCAGTAATCAGGTTGTTACAACCAATTATAAATTAAAAAACATTCAAATGGAATACGAGACAATTTCTGACCTCGATCTCGCGAGGTCAACTGCTGGTTATTACAACGGTGGAAAAAGTTACCTTTACGAGCATATACATTATTTTAGAACAATCCCATTCAAAGAATCGGACACGGTTATCAATGAAATATAAATGTACCACGACGTAGCATTAGAGGTATCGCTATACTCTTCACTAAAAATCAGAATCAGACAGAACTGAACAGTGAACTTTTCTTTAACCCATCCATTGAATCTGTGTCTGTATCAATCGAAGGCATTGCAAATAAAGTGTACGCTCAGAAGATGATACCAAGACATTTTTGGCGAGAGGTGCGACGGTATTTTGCTGAAGATAAAGATTGGTGTGAAATTGATATAGATGAGGCCGATTATTTGAAGAATAAATTCTGTCTGTTTATCGATCTGCGTAGCTTTAAAGATATTGAGTTTCATGGAAATGGTTTAAAAGTAATGAACACAAAGGACGGAATTCAACTTGAGATCCTGAAGAAAGATGCCTCGTGGGGTGGCGATGACGCTCACAATGATAATATATTTGCCCACATTTATGTTATCAGTGATGCCCTGGTCTCTATTGAAAATAGTAGATTAAAGTCTTTACAATTTTAACCATGACCCGTCATTCCTATCGGCCATGTTTCTGCCAGCCATTCGCCCGTGTCTGGATTATATAACTGCACACGTTTGATATCATTTGGCGCCATCATGATTTTACTGCGCTTTTCACTACGGATTTCTCCAGCCTTTTTCCGTACAAACTGTACAAACTGTGCCGGCTCCGGCTTCTTCCCAGTTTCAAATAGATCTTTATAATCTTCAAAGTTCAAATGTTTTCTAACACAAACATCTTTCACCCCTTTATTTTTTTTCGTCTCCGAAGTTGGAGTTCGAAAAGCATACACTTTCGAGCGTATGCCGACAAAATCAAGAATAGGTTCACCATTCAACTCATCTTTAAATTTACCTATCACTTTTTTATTAATCTTCGGAAAGTTGGGGGCGGAACTCATCCCAGTAGTATCATATATAGACTTCTCACCATTCTTTTCCACATCTTCTCGGACTATATCATTGAAAGTTACATCCGGGTCCGGGATCGGCACACTGTAAACAAAACTGTCAGTATCCATGTAGGCTAATCGTATTCCAGGGAACTTGACCCGAAAGTAATTGTAATGCGTCTCATACATAAGCAGCTTAGAAAGTTCAAGTACTGCCGCGCCGATGAAAACTGGTTTTACATATTTATGCTCATCCGTTTTCAGTTCCAGTAGGACACTGTCGCAGGAATCACCATCCTCTTCGGAAGTTATGAAAGTTATATGTTTCATCTTTGGATTATACTTCTGAATCTTTTTACGGCCACTATCCGTACCGTTCCAGTCCGAAACAAATTTAAAGTCTCTGTACTTTCGAACATCTTCTATTGTCTTACCGAACATTGCATTATTCATCAGCTTATAGAAATTCTTTTCGAAATCTGTCCTCCCCTTTGTCCTCATTTTAGTGTTAAAGTCAATATATTCCGCGAGACATGCCCTCTCATCGAAAGCAAGCACCCGATAAATCTTTTTCAATCTCATTCCCATCCGAAGATAGAATTCCAGCAACTTGTAGTGTAAGACGTATCTCTCTCTATCCATCACACTTGTAATCAGTCGACCGCCCTGCCTCGGAAATTCATAGTGATGCGGCGCTAATGGCAAATCGCTGTGTTCTTCATGTAATTCGGCTGGGTATTCTAAGTCTACTTCTAGAAAACTTGGTGGAAAGGTGGCGCCAGGTCCCCACGCCCCTGCTCCGCCAGCTCCGCCGTCTCGGGCATACCATTCGTCCCACTCTTCCATCGTCATCCAATGAAGTCCGCCCGTAGGCATTGCCTGACTCATTGCCCAGCCGTAGAGATTGTTTGCATCGAGATATTTTATTTCGGTCACCGGCTTCTCTGGATCGTAATTCGCGCCAGCGTAAGCCGGATGATTTGTCTGTAAATAATGAATATTACACTGGCTGATACCACCTCTAATTCCCCTCTGAATGAAATTCATCTGCTCATCATCTTGAATGAGTTTAAATTTATTACCTGTGTAAAGTAACATAGCATCCCATGTCAAGCCGGGCGCTGACATATAATGGGCTGGATCTAACTTATATGCTTCTAAACATGTGTCACGAAAATTTTCAAATATTTTGCAAGAAGTAGAACGTCAGTCTCACAATAGAATTCCATATAATCACGAATCGTCTTACATTCAACTTCGTCCCATACTCGCAAAGCATGTTCGTAATCGGACTCTGAAATCCCCTCTTCCGTCAATTCGCTATAAAATTCCCCCCTCTCCGGGAGTTCACCCTCTTCTAATCTGTCAACCGAGTCTAAATATTCGTAGGGGAAGAAACCTTTCGCCCTTTGAATGTCCGGGTACGAAAGTGGGGCCGCCGTCCACCCATCCTCCGGCACAGTTTTTGCCAACTTCGCCAATGACCCCATCATCAGCTGAGCACTGTCCATAAACTTTATAGAAAAGAAACGTCTCTTTATCTCCCTCTTCCCATCGACAACAATTGAGCCACTAAAAATAAATGTTTTTGAGAGACCCATAATTCCACCATTACCCGTCTTAGCTATTAAATTTGGCTCTTGTCCGGGACCATCATCTATTTCATGTAATTCTTTCAAATAAAAGAACCATCGTATCCCTTGGTTGTGAAAGTAGATAGGAATGGTTCTCGACGCCGGCATCCTTCGCAATAGAAGGTCGCCTCCTCCTTCACTACTCGGTATCCTGCCGGCTCTCCACATGCAATACAGACTGGATCACATCCGTCACGCTGGTAATTAGATCTATCTTTCATCGGTATTATTTTCCAATAATACGATTTCGAATAATACTCGGCCCGTTCTTTCATATCCTTCAGAAAGTCTGTAACACAGGAGAGACCTGTGAATGTTCTTTTACCATAAACAGTGGGTGGTCGCCCTTCGCCCCACCGTTCCACCATAACATACGAAAGACAAATTGGAATGTGTCGGCCGGTCCCTTCTCAATAATTGCCTCAGTATCTGCATAGACGACGTAGGGGCGGGGACCTTCTTCCAATGTCCTTCGAATTGACACACTTCCTTAGGAAAACTGGCTGGGAGTCGTCTGTTCCACAGTACACACCTGATGTATTTCTAATTCTTCTGTTGACTTAAAACCTCTTTTACAAACCATACAAATACACTTCTGTCTGCGCTCATTCTTTCGATTAGTACGAGAATTACGAAGGCGATTTAACGCAGTAATTGGTACATAGTGGCACCTTCGGGACGCATCTTCACCGATTATCAGTAAGATATTTGCTATTTGATCGCCTTCGGCTCCGCTACTATATAACACAGTTATGTCGGACGGGGAGTGGGATCATTTTCGTAGATCTGAAATATTTGAAGTTTGACCCCTGGATTTTGCTGCTCGAAGCGCCTGAATACAGTCATATCGGCGGGCGTGGGCGTGGGTATTCCCTCCCAACAGTAGTCAGCCATAAATGGGGCGTATGTATTCCATTTTCTCCTTACCTGACCACATTTCTTTTCACGAAACTCGGGGTCGGTCAACTTTAAACTTGCTACGATGGCGTATTGAAAACAGTTCTCGCTGCCCGAAGGTAGCACCAGATCGCTAACACAATGCTTATTTTTTAACCATCCGGGAAGTTGAATCCGTTCCCCTTCGGAACGCGTTCCAGCCCCGAGTAAAACTTCTACTAGAATTACTTCAAATTAAGTATCTCCTCGAGAACGAGACCAGAACCCTCAACATTTTCAATTGTATCAAGCATAAGGTCGTAGCGATCTATTAATTGTTGCCCCACATCCGTCTCTTAAATCTTTTGTGTATGTATCTTTTAATTTAACATACAATGTACGCGGTTGTGTATTACCAGTTTTCGGATCCGATAATTTGACTTCCATTTCAGTATAAACAGAGTACATCTTTCGTTCTTTGACCATACCTTCAATATCCACCAGCTCCCCGATATCCTTGACTCGCTTGACTTCAGGAAATTCTTTTCGTAAAACTGCTCCCTTGAATGCTGTATGTAATTGACTGGCCATAATAATCTTTATGATATATACTATCCTAAAAATTTTTAAAATGAAAAAATAATTATTCTATGATAGGTCATCAAAATCCACTATAATATTTTTGTCAGCATTTATTTGTCTATATATATCACCTAATCTTTCTAAGTCGACTATTTCTTCCGCATCTTGAATTTCTGGTTTATTAGGCGCAGCACAAAATAACCTCTCAACAGTGAAAGAAAGAGCACGTTTATTTAATCGCGGTTTAAATGCTAAGAATTCTATCTTACTACCTTTCCTGATATTACGAGGTACAATAGCAGGATTTTCTCGGACTGGCAATGGGCTCACTGCTTTAAAACCGCAGTCAATTTCTTGAACCATATCAATACATGTATCGAAATCGAAGTGTTTCCCCTCTTTTAAACTGAAATTTAAAATACGCAACTGGCTGCGCCCCGCTCCCTCGCTTCTGATACACTTTAGATGGATTGTAAAATCCAGTCTTGGAGTTAGCGGCCAGGCTTGCAGCATAACTTTTAGCATGCTTGCATCGAACTTTCACCTAGGGTACGGAATATTATTAAATCAGTAAACTTTTGAAGACTCGGTTGCCAACGGACACACACCCCATCGCATGTAGCAGGATCTTTAGAACCGTACTTAGGTCCGATGTTGAAAACCACTTCTAGCTCACTGTCTACATATATGAAAGGATCTACCAATGATTCACCAAATATGAGTTTGCCGTCACTGATTTGAATATTCTCTTCTCCGGTTTCAAGTATTTTTATTGCAGTTGAAATAGAAAGGATTGTCATTGTCTTATCGTATATATCTTAATAAAAATAATTTAAAAAATTTTTTTCTATGATATAGTATCCTAAAATGTCATACATATTCATAAATGGACCAACTGGAAGTGGTAAGAGTTACGATGCAGTAAATTTGGATCCGTATCACGTACCAGAATTTGACACTAGTTTTTCCAGCAACATTGCCGACTTTTATAATGGGCGTGTCGTTGTTTCGATTGCCGATTTTCAGAACCAGTTTATAGAACATACGCTTAGTTTACAATGTCAGGCTGGGAGGGCCTCCCCTTCAGAACACTACATTATTTGTGACTCTTCCATAATTCAACATCTGACTTTTTCTCGAATCCGGGGCGTTTCCGTGGCAACGGAAGAAAAAAAGATTGTTTCTAGAGCATTTGACCATTTACCCAGTTTCATTATCATATTCAAAGATATGCCTTGGGATTATTGCAGGCGGAATGTGTTGACTCGAGCCAGGTCGTACGAAATAGCCGCCTTAGAAGAACTAGAAGAGATTCACAACAAGTTCAAACAGACTTTCTTAGAAATTTGCCACGACTATAGGCTTCCATGTTTGGTAATTCGGAACGCTCTTACCCCCTTCGTTCTCAAGAATATACTTATCCAACAATTGATACTGAGACAGTCGGCCAGTAGAATATCCACGAGCTTTTGACTTTGGAATTGCATGGAGCGGCAGCAGCCAAGGATTTTTAATAGACGGTTTCAAGGAGGAGGAACTTGAAAAAGCGTACTTCCCACCTGGTCAAGAACAACTAGAACAACCTCGAGTCTCACTAAAGAACCTACACAAACTTCTTAACGCTTGTGAATCTGTGTGTGCTTATAATGCTTCGTTGACCTACGAGCACTTGACATTATGAAAAGGGGGGACTTTGAAGTTACTTGTCTATGGCTCATGTCAGTTGTGTACATTATACTTCAACCAGAACTTATCGATAAAGCTGAAAAAGGGGGACTCGAAAGAACGGACTGTGGTAACATGAGAAGTCGTTTTGAAGATCTTGCAAACTTAATATGTTCAGGAACTGAGATACCACCTCATCCACATACTGCCGAAAAAGATGCAATAAGTGAACATTACTTACGACAGTACATGATAAATACTTGGCCAGGTGGGGGTGGAAGTGGGGTGGTAAACTGACACTTTCGGCTTTCAAGAAATTAAGACTTTTTCCATGGTTCTTATTGAATAACTTCCGTAAATACTTACGTTAGTACTTGACAAGTACCAGCACAGGAAGAACTTACGTAGTACTTGACAAGTACCAGCACAGAACGTTACGAAGTTCTAATAACATTTTCCTCTGGCTCCCAACTATTGAAACTTTCTGGATAACCTTTCCATTTTATCAGATAATATTTCTTTCCTCTAATTTTTTTCGTCTTCAAAATTCGTTCTACTCTGTACAGCTCGTCGCGTTCCGAAGGGCGCTCTGAAGTTCATCAGAATAGAAAGTGCCGAGTATTTCCTCCCCATTCAGATCTTTTATTTTGTAAACTGGTGGCGTTCCCAAGCCAGCTGCGTACACAACTTTTGAAACTACGAAAATCTCCTCTGTCCAATTTGGTAAATATCCTTTCTTAAAAGTGGTCTTGTATTTTGTAATTCAGACCACGTTCTCCCAGCTTGAATTCAGGGTCAACTCCCCCGGCTGCCAACTCAGGACCGAATAGTGTATAAAATGCCTGCCAATCGTTCTCCTCTGTTACGTCCCTGGGTTTCATTTTGATACTTCCGTGAACGGTGTTATTGTAATTCTCAAGAAGTTCTGGTAGAATAGAAAGCCATTCTCGTGTCTGTTTATATGTAAAGTATTTCCACATCATCGTCTTGAGGGTCCGATTAAAACGTTCAACAACGCTAGCTTTTTTGTCACTGTAGGTGTGAAACCAGTGAATTCCCGCCTCCTGGAGCCACCCCTGCATTTTTCGATTAGTAAATTCCCGCCCCTCATCTGTCTGAAGTTTGTCGGGCCTTCTCCCGGATTTCTTAATCACATCTTGTAGCGCCTGTAACGTATCATCAGCCGTTTTTGACTGTATCGGCCTGGCCCATGCATATTTGCTTAGCACATCGATTACTGTTAGCATGTATCGAATGTTATGATTCTCTTTTGCGAACGGGGGAGGGAATTCCACGAGATCCGCTTGCCATTGAGAGTCTATCGATGTTACAAAAACGCGTCGGCCGCCCGTAGCACGAGTAACGAGGGACCGGTTTATGTAGATTATAGGTTAGCTGAGTTTTTAACTAGTCCTGCACCTCTTTCTTAGTAACGTGGAGTCCGCTGGCCCGTGCTGCGTCATACAATTTTTGTACACCTCCAAAACCAGTTTTCGGGTTGTAATATAATTCTCTAAGAGTACCTTCGGGGTGAAACCTTCAGCTTCATAATTGCTATATTATACGAATAATTTTATGTCATACGGATTCCGTAAACGAAATACTAGTTTACTGAATGGCCTACTTTTCAATTGCTTGATTAGGCCCACGGCTTCCCGTTCTGACACCTCCATTCCATATTCTTTTATAATAGTTTTGTTGTCTATCTTGTTCGGTGTGTAAAATAGTACTAACATCTGTATGTTTTCCCTAAATGGTTTACTAATACTAGTATATTGTTGAGTCAGAACCCAGACAGATAATCCGTCATGTCTTGCGCTGAAACCAAGTTGGACTAAAACATTACTGCGCTTCTTCATATCTTTGGACGAGGCGCAGTCATCGAGGATTATTAAAGTGTTCGTTCCAGCCCATTCTTTATGTACGTAGGTTAATGTATCATCCACTGCATCGAGTCCGACTGGAAATATAAACACATTATCATCGGTGAAAATGAATCTTCTATTATACGCTTTATTATTCATGAATGTTGGGCAAATGAATATCACATATTCGAATTTCCTTAAGTACGGACCGGTGAGGAGGTCCAACATAAATTCTGTTTTGCCAGAATATGTCGGTCCAGTTATAATCATGTTGAATGGTGGGGTTACGTATATTGACATTTCCTCTGGATCTATATATTTAGTGACTTTATTCCAGTACCTACAATAGTAATGAATATTGCTAAAGATAACAAACAATTTTACCATATTCGTGAATAGGGTCTGCAGATGCTGCCCGTTCTGGGGAGGGGAGGGGAGGCCCCCGAGTCGTGTCATTGTGAGGTGGTGGTGACTCTCCAGGCTCGTCCTGCCACTTCACGGGATCCCCCCCTCCTCCCCTCCTTCCATCTCGTGTACAGCACTTTCTCGAACTTCCGTGTTTATATCACCGTTCACCCCGAAGGACATAGATTCTGTAGCGTATTGCAATTCATTATTATAACCCGAGATTGCCGGGCCCGAAAGAATGACCATCTCAGACGGTAAGAGAAGTAAATTTGGCGAGACTGCCATATCAAGTTTGACACCAGTATTCATTATTGTGTCTTGATATCGCCTATAACTGATTACTTTGTCGGTATTACGAATTTCATCTTCGAGGAGAACGCCGAATTCTTTTCGGACTTGCTCTGCACTGCCAGTATCCCCCACAATGGTACTGCGAATATTTGCTTGTGCACCGAGTATGCAATATACGTAGGCTTCAAGACTTTCGTTGAGGCGAGCTAGACCGGCCTTTGTTAGTCCCGAGTCTCCTGTCAGAGGAATGAAACTATTGTATTGTCCCTCCGATCCATCATTTCGAAAGAAATAGTAGTGTGGTCGTTCTTTGTCGGACAGTACATGTTTTTTCTTTCCAAAAATTGTATGTGTATAGAAAACGCCTCCGTCGGCGGAGAGGAAAAAGTCCCGACCGTTGTATATCGCTTTTGGCTGTCTAACGGGCCCACGATTAGTGTAATATTCATATCCATAACCAAGACCTTTATTTTGACCTTTTCGATAACGAAAGTCGGACTTCGTTGGCTTATATTTCCAAATTCAGTACATAGAAGTTCATATTGGACGAGATTGTACGGATTGTCGCCCGCTTTGAAGGTGGGGGTATCGTCTGGAAGTGCAACGCCCATTTCGTGAAGGATACGACGTATTGTAAAATATACATGGAAACGGCAGAATGATCGTATTTGGGGCGGAAATTTCTTATCAAAGAGATGGGTGAATGATATACCACAACCAGTAGTGCTACACCATACAGCGAAATTCAGTTGCTGGTCCCAATATTTCATATGCGGACTGCCCAGCCAGACATTACTTTCTTTCGCTGATCGATGAGTGATTACGTTATCTTTGAACACATCCCGTGGATGAAAAGTAAATTATCTGTCGGCGTTACATATATTTCTAAGTCCATGAGAATAGGTTTTACTCCCCCGTTCGGTTTGGAAGGAATATCAGCATGCTGTACTGTCGGAACGCTCGTCTTATTCAATTGAAAAGCAACTGGAATAAGTCTGTACTCATTATTCGTGTTTCTATATACATATAGATTTAAATGGAGGAGAATTTTCCCGGAATCCCTGTAGGAATCGTTCTGTTAGGGTTACTAACATTCCAGACTATGTTAATACTTTATTTCGGATTCAGGTTTAAACGAATTTTTTATTTTTTACTAAGAATAGATAACATACTGCAAACAATGGAGAATTTAATAAAGTCATCGGCAGCGGCAAATACGACAGCGCATTCCGAAGGACCAACCGCAGCGTCGGACGCTCAATCCATAATAGAGACAAAACGTGAAAAAATACTCTGTGTCATCGCAAGTGGTCAAAGTAAGTTATTTTTTGGTAAGGAGTTTACAGTTAGAGAAGTGGAAACGTGGAACGATAAATTCATAACACGAGCCTTTAAAGTCTATGAAGCGAAATACAGTTCTCTTATAAGTGATACCATCACTCAAAGTTTCATAGATCTAGGAGCCCGCGCAATAAGTCAGGTAGTTCAATCGATGATCGAGATAACTATGCCACTGATCTTAAAAAGGATTTTATTCTAATCAGTGAAATAAACGATTATCAGGACGGATAGCGTACATGTGGGGGCCCGTGATTGCTCTAATTTCCACCGGTTTAATTACGGGTAACATTTAAATTTAAAAAAATCGGTTTAATATAGTACCTGAAATAAATGGATTCAACTTCGCAGACTCAGCAAACGACTCCGTCAGAAGCCCCGCCGACGACCCCCCACACCGCAAACGGAAACGACGATCTTCCCTACGCCACAGCGCAACATAGAGAAAGTGACGTTACCGCCGAAGCATCCAGGGAGAGTTGCTGCGGGCAAGAAATTAGCGGAATGGACCAGGCAAAACAGGGAGAAGAAACTAAAAGCAATGGAGGGGAATGATAGTGATGCGGTAGCAGACCTACCGCCTACAATGAAAGAACAGTGTGATAATAATTCACGCTGGTATAATAAATGTTATCTTGTTTTAGAATGTGGGAGTTTCATTGACTGCATTAGGCTATATTGGGGGCGTGCTCGGCATACCCCTGTCCTCCCCGGAAAGATGAACCGCTTCAGAAAGCGAAAAAACAGAGCACGTAGCGGCTCCCTCCAGAACAGTTCCGAGGGGAGGGGAGGGGGAGGGGGAGGGGGAGGTTTCCAGCTCCTCTACATTGTATGAGATGGATTAACTCCCCATATTTTTTATTTTTATTTTTTATTTTATATACTAGTCAGCAATCATGGATATTAAAACAGTTGTAAACACAATGTACGATGGTATTGTAATCGCAGGACTTGCGATGGGATATCTTATGATCTCCAGCAAATTTCTGAAAATAGAGGTTGGCGATCCAAGTCGACCAATTTAACTCGATTGGCAAAATTAGGCGGTGCGACTGCTGCCGCGGTAGCAACCAAAGATCTCCTTGACAGAAAATATTATTCCTGCAGAACCTAATACTTCGTAATGGGCACCTTCGGAATAATAATAATATTCATCAACATTTATACTTAGTAATATATACATACAACGTACAACGATGATCATTTGGATTGAAAGCAAACAGGTGAACCTGTTACTGTTAATTTTTACCCTTGTATTGACACGACACATTTACGAAGATAAGACTGCTAGAGTGCGGACTATATAATTCATGGCATAACATAACATCGACAAATAATGTACTAAAATATCAAGAAGGTGACCAACCAAAGAAGACTAAATCAATACGTCCAGGTAACTACAATATCGATACGTTAAACAAAGCAATCGGGTTGAAGCAAAAAATTAATTTTGAAAAACATCTGCCGACAAACCACGTTCTTCTAACTTTGGCTAAAGATATTAAAGTTTATTTCAATGCTACAGGTAGCTTTGCCAACGTAGTTGGTTTTTCAGATAACCTGAGGACAACCCAGTTATAAAAAGTACTATGAGTCCGAAGAAAGTGGATTTCTTAACAGTCACTAAATATATAGTTCATTCAGATGTAGTCGATGTTACTGGAAATTATGTTTCATTTGGTTCGGGTGAATACATACAGGGGAAAGTATCGAACTGTTTACAAATACTTCCCATCCGGGATACGAGAGAAATAAGTGAAAAGGTTACTTACGATTTTAAAAACGGAGCAATTTCTATGCCATTGAGAAAAGGGGGAGATTACATGAATTCAATTCGTATCTGGATAACGGATCAGGATGGGAACATGATCGATTTCAATAACTGGCCAATTAGCTTTTGTATTGAATTATTGTAGTCCCGAAGCGGGCCCCTACCGGTGTAACATAAACCATCCCACGACCAATCCTCCAGCAATATAGATCATCTCATATTTCTTTTGCTCAGGACTGGGCTGATAATAATCTGAGAATTGAACTTCTTTGCCTGACGTAGAGTTGCTTTGCACCGCTTCTGCTTCTTCCAGGATTTCTGCATCTGTATCTCTTAATTCTGCCGCAGCATGCGCATCCTTTGCTTGATTTTCTCTTTCCCAGTCAGCCTGTAGTAATCTTTTTTCTGACCAGACGTTGCGATCATGTTCAAATTTTTCTAATGCTTTATCATGTCGGACCTTCTCTTCAATAAGAGCATCACCATTACCAGAAAGCTTTTGTCCGATAATATTTCCTCCTGTGAATGCCGTTGCATTTAATACAGCACCGAGAACTGTCATTCCTATTGCTGAAGCCATGGTTGTGTATATTACAAGGTATTATTTTAATTTTCACTGTATATAGGTCCCTACGAGTATGTCTGATCCAAGTGGCTTCGGTCTAGGTACAATTCGTATGCAAAATCTTGAGCTTGAAGATCTGAGTGATGTTAAAGTTAACAATAATACTAAGATGGCTGCTAATCATAATAAGGATTACGTCCTTCGTTATAAAGACCGCGAAAAATATTTCGTTTTAGCCAATGCCGCGGCGCCACCCCACGAACATGCTGTAGAATTTTCCGAACTTAAAGACATTGATGAAACTGTAATTGACGCCACAAAGGCTTCGAATGATCCTACTCCTTTTGCTCTGACATGGGATTCGGCTAGTCAGAAATTCATGCCTTATAATGTGCCGCGTAACATCTTAGATATATTGGATAGTGAAATTGCGGGTGGAGTTGCTGAACCACCAGGAACTCCAAATGTTATTTATTTCGATAGCAATGTTAACAAGTACAAGTTGCTAGATTTTCGTAGTTGGCTTACTCCTACGAATCCATACATTGCACTTCTTGGTATACCGATTCACCTTAAAATTAGTCCTCTTAATACAATAATGAAGGCAGATAATACACTAAGAAGGTGGATAAACGAGGGGAGAATTATTGCTCGTATACAGCTAGCGGAGTTCCAGTTAGATTATTTTGGGACACAACTTTAAAGAAACTGGGTCTGAAAAGCGTCGGTGATTAGGCAGCTGAATTAACTTTACAGACAGTAAATCAACAGATGACTGATAATATGAAAATACTTCAACATGGTACAGTTCTCATTAGATGTGTAAAGTTAGCTACAGGAGACGAGTTTGATGATTTGGTTGGATATTATGCTATGAAAACAGATAACAGAACAACTTGTGATATTATCATAAGTATTGATAAAGATCACAATGAAATGAGTATTGAATGTTTTGTTGGTGGGAATAGAGTAGAGAACGACTTAGGAACTACATTTGTACGTAGAGATAAAAGAGTGAACACTTTAGATATCAGTGTTATTCATCTGAAACGTCTCATTTTATTTGAAGTAATGGTCTTCCGTCACATTTTAAGTTCAGAGGAAATTACTAAAATTTTATCTATCAGGTGAACAAGTTCGCACCGATAGGAACTCCGAGTTCAAAAAAACCTACCGGAAATTCAGACCTCAGTCATGCAGTAGAAAAAATTCACATCAGCTAGACTCCGCGACTGACTGACAACGGGGGTCCCTTTATATAGGCTAGTTTGATGGTGATGACTCACACGGAATTTCCCGTACATGTATAAACATGTTGTGTATTTAGGTCAGACAGAACAAGTTTCTACATGTCCCAGCTACTGTATTGCGCAAGTCCAGGATCTGACTCAGCAGGGAATTTCCCCGCTTAGTTCAGGACAATGCACTACTGCGCAAGCTGCCCTGTTGCGCGTGCGTGAGTTCATATATAGGTCAGGGTCATACTTTAGTTACATGGATGGTTAATTTTTCCTTCGCTTCATGTAGATAAATGAATAAAATGGGGTGTAAAATTCTTATTAATCCCAGTTGACCACCTTTTCTTTACTACTAATAACGTATAAAGGAAGAAAACATACAAGATATCCTCCTTCAAGCAAAATTCAAACCCAAGGAGAGTACAAATGAACGGTCTGAACAACAATTCACACAACAATAAGATCACAACATACTGATCTTAGCATCTCTCTTTGATGAACAATGGCTACCATCAAACTAAGAATGTTGGAATACAAGACCATTCAAGTGACTGAAGAAGGGACCCGACTTTGGCCCGAAACGCCGCTAGGAGGAATCACCAACATAAAACCTTTTTTCTGTGATCAAGGTCACATTACGAGGGTCAAAGCACTGTAGATTCACTAGTTTCTCACCATGTTTCCCTAGCACGAAAACACATTGATCTACTCACTATACCCTATCATTAACAAAGAGCCAATGTGTGAAGTTGCCTTCTTTTCCTTTCTATCGATTTTATTTTTCAAACACAGATCATTTCTTAATAATAAATAATCTCATAAGAGTTTGTTACTTGTGTTGAACTTATTGGCTTGTATTTTGAGTTTATGGAATACTATACATATTGTACATTATCTTGAAACTATCATTTTTGTCACGTAAATGGGCTATTGTACCAAGCATAGTTAACTTCATAAACGGCCATTTTGAAACTTTTTGTTGCCATTTTGGTTTTATGACGTCATCTCGATAATTAATTTGCATCAATTATATGTTTTGTCTGTAATTTGGGGTGTTAATTTCAGTTCAGGCGATAAAATGCTGAAACAGGTTTAATTAACAGTGCTTTAACATTTTAGACAAAGTACCGCGGACATTTTGAATTTGATCGGCCATTTTGGATTTATGACGTCATCATAATAATTAATTTGCGTCAATTTAATGTTTTATTTATAATTGAGAATGTTTGCGTCAGTTTATTCAAAAACATTTTGAAAACTGGCCGAATAAAAGTATTTTACCATTTTTAAGCAATACAATGGCGGCCATTTTGAATTTATGACGTCATCGAGCCTTTCCGGTGACCCAAGTTTTTTGGAGCAATAGCTAATTTTGATCTACACATATATGTGAATCTCTGTACCAAATTTGGCACTTTTGTCATCCGTGTAACGATCTTGCCGTTTTTTGTTGCTACGCCACCTGACTATTCAGTCTCTGGCAACTGAGAACTGTTTTCCTACAAGATGTATAGTCATTGTTTTGGTTGTTGAATTTTGTTACTCAAACACTCATCATGCAAAAAATGTAATAACATATCAGTGTTCAATGTAATTTTCAAACAATTTTACCCAGTGCAAATAATTGAAACATCTCTCAGATTGCAACTTTACACACATCGATTTCTCAAAAGGGACCCCCTGTCGTGCTCTCCCCTGGGGTGGTCAAATAGTTTTACTTAATAGAAAAAGTTAAAAACTCTCTCAGATTGCACCAGACTGCATCAAACCACACTTAAAGTTCGACGAACTCGGTTAAAATCATACGGTGACGATCAGCCCCCGACATTCGCACCTTCAGATCTCTGCTTAAGACTCATTTCTTCAAGAGAGCTTACCTGTGACCTAGTGTAAAGCGCCAGTGAACATTGCTGATGGATACTAGGCGCTATATAAATTATTTATCCTATCCTATCCTATTGTACATACCAATTTCTCAAAATGTCCACGCAAGATCAGCCCCATCTGACACTTTCCCCTTAGCCTGTCACGTGTTCTCCCCATGTACCGTAAATTCTGCCCAGTCAGATATCCTAGTGAAAATCCTGTCATCATACTCACCAAAGTTAAACAATACTGTATGGTTGGACACTGGCTATAGCGTGAGCTTTTGTATCTGTACTTTGTTGTCACTTTTAATTTCATTTGTTGGTTTCACCTTTTTCAGCCGCCATGAGATAACCGATGATAATCTAGCAGGGCACATCAGGATTTGAAAGGTCTTTACCATAGCTGTAATTATGTCAATTTCACAAATACAAATATCGGTATTAACTTTTCTAAGTTGGGGGGGGGGGGTGGGGATTTTAGTCAAATTTTTGAGTCAGAGAGGAGGTTACTCAAATTCATCATGGTTGGGAGGGGGGTTACTCGAAATTTTGGAGTTTCCGATGAAGTTCCTCCGACCCCCCCCCCCCCACCGCCGTAAATAATTACGGCCCCCTTAGTTGGTGACCACTACCTATTTGACTTACAGATTGATAAATGGCGGGTGCCAAATGTTGGGCAGGATGCGCTTACTATTTTCGAAACACCTGACATCACTTCTGGTCTTTCGGCCAGAGGTCCATGTATCTTTCTTCATGCATTTGAGGTTGTTGTGTGTACTGATTTACTGTCTGTTCTGTGTCTATGTTTTTTAACTATTTTATTACGAATTTCGACCCAGTGTTATCGGACTATAGATTGGTATGATTACGATTATATGTATTATATATATATATATATATATATATATATATATATATATATATATATATATATATATATATATATATACAATAAATATGAGAACATATCAAGTATGTTTGGTACCTATTACTCGAGTTTCACGCATACACGCGATCGTCAGATAGGTAGATTTTATTGTGTGAAATTTGCTTCAGGTGCTTACATATAAGTATCAGGTTGGGTCAAACCATTTTGTGTTGTGGGTTGGATTGAAATTTGACAAGTAAAATTTGTTTTCGTGTCGGCACTTGGAGACCAACTCGGAACGCTTGTTTAAAAGGCTAGATTTATTTGCATTGATTATGAATAGCTTCTCTGTAAGGCAAAGGTTGCATTTCTTTGACACATTTGAGTAACTGCTTGCTTTTGATAGGATTGACCATGATATATTAAATGGTTTGTCCTGAGATTTCAAGTGACAGACATATTTTGACAAAGTATGGGTAGTATTGGCCGTTGCTCAATACAGAAAACCTAACGACAACACGATATATGTCAATAAGAAATCCAACCACCCTCCCTCCATAATTAAACACATCCCCGATACAGTTGGAAAGCGCATCTCCTCCATATCCAGCGATGAGAGTCTGTTCAACAAGGCATGCAGTGATATTTACAGTGAAGCACTTAAGGCCAGTGGGTACGATGACCAGCTAAATTACACACGTGTTGACAAGCCGGTAAAGAAAACAAGGAGCAGACAGCGTAGAATTACATGGTACAACCCACCCTACAGTAAGAGTGTGAAAACCAACGTCGGAAAGGAATTCTTCCGTCTCCTTGAGAAACATTTCCCAAAGGATTGCAAATTACATAAAGTTCTTAACAGAAATACACTCAAATTAAGCTACAGCTGCATGCACAACATGGGCAGCATTATAAAATCACACAACAAACGGGTCACCCAGCGCAATGATAGAAAACTCACTGACGTATGTAAGTGCCGCATCAAGACCAATTGCCCACTCCAGGGGGCTTGCCAGTCTAAATCCATAATCTATAAAGCTACTGTTACAAGCGATGCCAATGAGGCGAAACATTACATCGGTCTAACTGACAACACATTTAAAACACGCTATGCAAATCATGTCCAATCTTTCGAAGTAAGGCATACGCCAACAGCACAGAATTGTCAAAATATGTCTGTCACTTGAAATCTCAGGACAAACCATTTAATATATCATGGTCAATCCTATCAAAAGCAAGCAGTTACTCAAATGTGTCAAAGAAATGCAACCTTTGCCTTACAGAGAAGCTATTCATAATCAATGCAGATAAATCTAGCCTTTTAAACAAGCGTTCCGAGTTGGTCTCCAAGTGCCGACACGAAAACAAATTTTACTTGTCAAATTTCAATCCAACCCACAACACCAAATGGTTTGACCCAACCTGATACTTATATGTAAGCACCTGAAGCAAATTTCACACAATAAAATCTACCTATCTGACGATCGCGTGTATGCGTGAAACTCGAGTAATAGGTACCAAACATACTTGATATGTTCTCATATTTATTGTAATATTGCTCTGCATCCCTGCATCGAGCACTTTACCCCTCTGAGAAGATACAAACAAGTTTTGGTATATATATATATATATATATATATATATATATATATATATATATATATATATATATATATATATATATATATATATATATGTGTGTGTGTGTGTGTGTGTGTGTGTGTGTGTGTGTGTGTGTGTGTGTATTAATTACAAGATGATATATAATATAATGTTATATGATATAGCGCTATTTGCATCATTTGCATTGGTCTTAAGTGAGTGACAACTATTTATTGTACTTATGGATTGATATATGGTGGGTGAAACATGTTGGGCATTTCGAAACACCTGACATGACATCTTAGTTTTTGCAAGAGATCCGTATATCTTTACACGAATTGGACTTTGTTGTGTGTGCCGGTGCTTTGCTGTTTGCTCTGTGTTGTTTTGTGCCTATGTTTATAATTAAGCAATAATGCACCCCCTCCCGGCCCATAATGGACGAAAGCAAACTTTGCACGACATAATGTACGAGGCGAAGCCGAGTACATAATATGGAGTGCAAAGTTTGCTTTCGTCCATTATGGGCCGGGAGGGGTACATTATTGCTATTATTTTATAGTTTTGGCAATGCCAGTGAATTTGTAGATGTAGAAAACGAATAAAAAAGGAAATTTAAAGTGAGTTTGAAGCCAGTGAGCGTCGTCCAGCATGATCGGCCCTAACTGTACATATTATATGCACTCACAGTTCACAGTGCACTGCACTGAACACGCACGTTCAGCGCAAAAAATGACCAGCACTTCCACGGTTCATTTTGAATTGAAAAACGTAGACACTTCCGGTCAAGGTTGATGACAGCAAGCTGCCGTTGTTGGCCCGTTTACAGCTGGTTCGAGTTGCCTTTCACGCTTGCATCGTTTACATGGCCATTGACATACATAATATGCCATGTGTCAAACCCAGTATCGTCTTGGAATTTGCAAACGTACTGAGTTCTGTTTCAACCTATACGGCAACAAGGCAAACCATGTTGTCAACAAACGTAGTAGTACAATCAGCGTATCGGACGGGGACTGCATGCTGAGCGCTAGCGCCAGCCAGACAAATGACAAATGCGTGCGTGAGGACTCAAAAAATGTGATAAATCGCAGAGTAAGACATTATTATCAACATTGTGCACCATTATCAAGGTTTATAGTTTTGTGTATTGTATGGTTTATCCGATTTTTCCCCCCTTTTAAATGCGGTCCTTTTTTTCGTTTTCCAAAACAAAACTTGCTCACTGTGGGGCCACAACGCTGAATAATGGAATACATTATCAGTAATAATGTATGGGTATGACGTCACAAAATTCACTGGTATTGACAAAGCTATAATATAATAGCTGACAATCTGTTATTGGATTATGGATTGGTATGATTGTGATTGTCTTGTATGGTATAATATGATATTAAATGTAAAAGTAAAAGGATAAAAGGGACAAAATAAATAATTGCATCAGAAGTATTAATTGACAAGGCTCCCAAATTATAAACAGACTTGTCAATCATAGACATAATTATTATTATGTTATTATCATTCAAATATATTTTCATGTTAAACTTAATATGTTTATTTGTAAACCTGCAGAAGATGGCAACAAACGTCAAACACAAATGAATACAGTAGCAAAGCAAAGTTTTTGTCCACATGAAACAAAACAAATTATAAAATGCAAAACTTTCACAAGAAGTTTGTTTCATTTTTTTGAAGGAAATAACTGAATAAATGGTCTTTAATGAACGTACAAGGCACTGTCATACAGGTAAGAGCGGCGTTTCAAACAAACGGTGACGAGGTCATGTCTTGTAATACAACTTGACGCGTTTACGTACGACAAGCACCAATGTACGAAGGAGAGGGTTACATTTTGTTTCAGGTAGTTTTACTGACCAGGCATCTCCGCATTCCGAAGACGGTTGGAGATTTTTGCGTAGGCTGGCAGTTTCGCGTACTGGAAGAACGGGGCTGCCAAATTGTCCATTCACGGTGATAAGGACACCGGCATTGCGGACCGTCTTTCATTCACCCGCGACAAGTTTTTTGTATAACAATAGTACCACTTTGCACTGTCGACGTCAAGTCTAGACAAGTCTAGTCGTATATCTTTGTGTCATTCGCGCCTTGTCGTCAATATATCGTCAGGATGCATTGCAGGCGCGAAATTCGAAATTTAATATTTCTTAAAAGCACTGGTGATTTTTTTTTCTGGCGGAGGAAGTACGTTTAACCGGGCCATGATCTCATGTTTTCATATGATTGACTGAGTATCCCCAAACATAGATTTTGACCACGAAATCTACTTTAAAAAGAAAGGTCATGATTTTCACAACAATAGGGCGGGAAATTAGTCATTTTATCCGGTGGCGTGATTGGCGGGAGTACTTTCTGAATACTAAATAATGCAATTTTATGCAAATGAACAACTCCTAATATGGTTGATCGATCAGATTGAGACGTGCAGGCATTGTGATGTATGGATGCAGCTGCAGCTACTTTATAGCCATCCCATTTTGCGTAATCTCAAATGAGCCAATCAGATGATCGGTATAAAAAGGGAAGTGTGCAAACTCTACAAATTAGGTAATGGAGGACCACCTATCTAAACTTATGAAGTTCAAATTAACCAATCAGGATTGAGTGTCAAAAAGGGAGCCATACGACTTTTTCTTTGATGAGTTAGGGAGTCAGGTGCCACAAGTGCCACGGTCCCAACGTGAAGGTGCGCAATAATTGTAACTTTTCCAGACAAACAAAGGGGTCATAGGTATTAGAGGGAAAGCAACTCCACAAATCGTTCATATTTGGGTTGTTTGCGTTTTGTGTATGAAATTTTGTATATAATAGTGTATATCATGTTTGGCTTTTTATGCATGCGATGGCCATGGCTAATCAACATTTTACATAAAGCAGCCAAACGTGATATACATTAAGTCTTATAATATACACAATTTCATACACAAAACGCAAACAATCCACACATGAACGATGTGATGGGTTGCTTTCCTTTATTACCATAAAATTACAAAATAAAAAACAAGAGGTCAACATCATAAGATGGCACAGAAACAGAGAACAAAATAAACATCAACAAAAATCAACAAAAGTGTCGCATTACACAAACACAAATCAAAATTAACATTGATACAAGATCCAGCCAGAGAGCAACACATAGAAGACTAGTGGACTAACAGTTACCAAGGATTTTTGAATTCTGGAATATGAGAACAATCAAATAATAGAGAAAAAAGATGGGATCACTATGCTTGATCTTATACAAATGTACGACGAAAAGTCACACTTTTTCTAAAATCACTTAAAATCAATATATAAAACCCAGTGTTCGCGGTGACTTTTTTCTCCTCGCGTACGGCATACGCATTAGTCTGCTAAAATTGCGTAATGGCTGGATTTAAGTGCGTAATTTCACTTCCGCACTCGATTGATGAAAAAACCACCAGCAAAATACAATGTGCCGTTGAATAAACCTACACTACATATTCCGATTGTACGATGTAACATTACTTTAATGAAAACAGTTTAACGATCAACTTGAACAATGTTGAAACGTAACAGCAACCCAAAAGTTAGAGTTATGGCAGCTTATCCAGACGGTTTCTGGACGTTTCGGCACCAAGTCGTTTCGGCCCAAGACGTTTCGGCCTTCCAATTTCAGGCCCCAAGTCCGAGTCGTTTCGGCACCGCAACCCAAGACGTTTCGACACCGCTGAAGGCTACCTGTGGGAACTAGTGCTGGAGCGTAATGTTACAAATCAAAGTACTAAAAAGTATAGTGTCAACTAACATTCACGTACATGTGAGAACATGGGAAGTTACCGTAAGAAAAAACTTCATATCATTTATAAATCTGTGACACAAGTTTATCGATATCAATAGCCGCCGACACGGAAAAAGTTTGAAAGCGGTGAGGAAACAGCACGGCAAAATTCACACAAAATGCACATAAAGTACTGGTCAGAACGCAAAGGCCACGCTTACGAATATGACGGATCAGTCAATTACTAAACAGTTTGAAAAAAAATCGAAACACAGATGCCGAAACGTCTTGGGTTGCGGTGCCGAAGTGACTTGGGACCGGAAATTGAGAGGCCGAAACGACTTGGGCCGAAACGACTTGGTGCCTGAACGACCAGTTACCATCCAGACACTTCTGCAGTGTTCAAAATTTATCGGGATTCCGACGAGCTCTACCAATGAATCATTTTTTCACGGACTCGTAGAGCAAAGTTGAAAGAAATTAAAACAGATTTGTCTGCTTCGACGCCATGCTGCATGTGTGCTTGATCAAAATTTGGGAACAGCGAGACGCGATGATCGTGCACGGTTGGCATTTATATGATTTGTCGCAACATTTCTGTCAATCACTCACTTTCAGAAACTATCGCTCGCCTGAAAATTAGCAACGTAATTCATAGGCACAGCTGACATGATAACGTGCCTAACGTGATAACGTGTGGACTACGATGCCGATTTTTCAGACAACGCCCAGAGAATTCGAAACTTTCCACACAAAATGAGTGATTGACAGAAATGTGTTGCAACAAATTTCGTCTGGTTGTCGCCTAAGCTCAGTCATGGGGAGTGCTTTCGGTGTTATCCTTTGCGTATAGAAAACGCATAACGATGAAAAAAATGCGTAGAGAGTCAATTTCAATGCGTAAATACGCACGATTTTTGCGTAAACGCGAACTCTGAAACCATTCATTTCAAGTATATGCAGTGAATGAAATTTTCACATCTCATCGTACAACAAAACAAAAGTAGAACTTTGAACAGTAAAGACTATTTAAATGAAAATGTGTGACTAAAAGGAATCATTTATTTTTTTACCAAATTTGCCATTATTACAACCCAAAATTTCTGAGATTAAAACATTAATTTCATGGAATATTTTAACCTTCCAGCATTGTCAATTTTGTAAAACATTGTAGCATCAGAGTTGTATGTGTCTTGTACTTTTGAAAAAAAATATTTTTTCAGTAGGTCACTGTGCTCAGTTTTTCACAATTTGGTAAAATGTAGACCAGAATTCACAATTTGCATACTCTCTCATGGTTGTCATTTTGTGTGCTTTTCAGCTGGTGCCAATGACCTGGCCAGAGTTGGATAAACTCAAGTCGGCTTGGACTGATGAATCCAAAACGTCCACTAATGCATTTAAAAATGAATCAATTTAAGAACTTTTCCTAGGTACATTGCTCTACAACCTACTGATAAGAAGTACTTTTGAACATCTGCGTGCAGAACTACGCAATACATGTTTATTTTTGTTTTGCGCACATTCCTATTAATATATACAGCTATATGGTAATTTTGGGGGACTTGAAATTTTTTTATCGTTGAGACGGGGGACCTGAAAATTGTTAAAGGTATTGAGGGGGATTTGAAAAAAATAAGACTTCAATTGTGATTCCTCCACCGCCGCCCCCCCCCCCCCCCCCCAACATTTTTTTGAACGCTGACCTCTCAGGAAACGGTAAGATGCCAATCAAACCGTTAGATAAAGGAAGCGGAATGACATGATTACATAATAAGGAAGCTTCATAAATAACTTATCAACCAATGATTTCAAACAGTTTACAACTGACAACTTATAACACAGAAAAAAATGCAACATTTTGACAGAAACGCACGACCTCGTATATAATATATCTATCTCTCAATCTAGTAAACACAATACGAATACGACCTTGAACACAAGTGAACAAATTTCGACACCCTAGCTTCCAGAATAAAAAACAAACTTCCAGTGGGACAACATAGGAATACATACAATCTGCCATTATACCACACAATTTATCCACTGAAGATGAACTTGAGGCCACTGATAAGAAAGTCTGGCAAACTTTCGAAACAGCGTGAAAGGATCGTGGTGTCGTACGCAGTCTCTCCACTCTGGAGCACAGATTGCACTGACACGCAGATTACAGCACTGCCTCGCCGTGCCTAATAGGTTCTATACACGAGACAGTGAAACAAAAAATACACACTACTATACATTAAACGCAAACCACCAATATATGAACGATGTATGCAGTTGCTTTCCCTTTACTAACTAGGACTCTTATTTATTCCTGCACTGCAGGTTTATGTCGAAAGCTTACATACACGAAAATACCTTTCAGGTATCCATCGTCATATACATACAAGCGTAACACTAGCTGTCCCAAAAATCATGTACAAATTAGGCAATACACAGCTCGATCCACAGAAAACACAAACATCAATTCCTGCAGATCAAAACCCAACAGCGCTAATCTAAAACACAAGATTCTGAAATCACAAAAATTACACTGATCAGAATACACAAATAACAGCCAATTACAGTGCTCAGTTAACAGCCAATAAAATGCGACTAAAAAGAACCAGATATGAACTGAAAATGCTCACGTGTTTCATTATTTATTGAAGTTATGTGTAAATTTGAACCTTTGCCACATGTTTGTGACTTCATTGAAATTATTATGATCAATATATGAACAATAATCACCGCCGATTAATTCTAAAAGGTCATAAAGTATACAATATGTAATTAGCTGAAATAAAAATATATAAGTTATTTGACTGCTCTTATTGTATCACCACTGTATATGGCAAGTGTAATTACCGTTGGCCAAGTCCTTCAAGCCATATATGCCGAGCTGTGAGAGCTCATTAGATATGCAAATTATAAATTAGCTGACATGAAAATGTGAAATGACTTTCGATATTGTTTTAACCTAGTACCTGGTATAATCATCAATGTACATAGCATGTTTTGCCAACTTTGATCAAGTAAATCCCGGTATATATCCCTAATAAGCAAAGTTCATTAAATATGTAAATTAGGAATTGGCTTAAGTAAAAATGCTTAATGATTGTCAATAATGTTGTATCATGGTATCTCCAATATGTGTAGCAAGTTTTGTCAACTTTCGTCAAGTTGATTCAGATATATATCTCTAATTAGGAAAGTTCATTAAATATGCAAATTAGGAATTGGCTGAAAAGAAAATGCTAAATGACTTTCAATAATATTGTATTATAGTGTCTTTAATGTACATAGCAAGTTTCATCAATTTTGATCAAGTCAATTCAGATAAATATCCCTAATTATGAAAATTCATTTAATATTCAAATTAGGTTTTGACTGAAGTAAAAATGTCTTTTGACTTTTAATAATGTTATATCACAGTATCTTTGATGTATATAGCAAGTTTCAACAACTACAATCAAGTTAATTCAGATATATATCCCTAATTGGGAAAGTTCATGAAATATGTAAATTAGGAATTGGTTGAAGTTAAAACGCTTAACGACTTTCAATAATGTTAAATCATAGTATCTTTAATATACATACCAAGTTTGGTTAATTTGATTAATGTTAATTTTGGTTAATGTTGTGGGTTCGACCCGATTGAAAAATAGCCGTATTTTCTACCCTGGGTTGGTAACTCTGCTGGTGGACAGAATTGTCCCCGAGGTTATCGTTCGCCCAGTTAAAGCGATGAAATTCGTTTCTTCGCCTCGATAAAGTTTGTATGTGCGATGTGTGATAGTGAGCATGCGTGTGTGAGTGCTTTACGAACTCTACAACGTGTGGAGAGGTCTCAGTCAGAAAAATGTAACAACTTAGCCGGCTATTGAACCACTCTTTTTTGGGAGTGGAGATTTAGCCGAGCGGTTCTCTCTGTGGCCTCTTCGCTAGGCGACTGATGCCGTATGTTGTGGGTTCGAACCCGATTGAAAACTAGCCGTATTTGATAGAGTCAAATCAGACACATATCCCTAGTTAGGAAAGTTCATTAAATATGCAAATTAGCATTTATCTTTCATGTCACCCCTTAATGGTTCCCACTGCTGATATATCTTGGTGTGATCAACATTTGTAGCAAATCTCATCAAATTGCGTGTAGTCGTTTTTAATGTATATCCGTTTTTTCTAAAATCATTAATTATGCAAATGAGCAAAAAGTATGCAAGCCACACCCACCAAAAACTAATCAGTTCTTGCCATTTGCTAATTGAATCTATGTACCAGATTTGATTCTGATCTGATAAGCCGTTTTTGAGACATCGGACCAACAGACAGACAGACGGACAGACGGACAGACAGACAGATAGACAGACAGACAGACAGACAGACATCGCTGCGACATATGCTCACGTGTGCAAACACGTGAGCAAAAAATAACCAATCAACATGAAGGCGGAAACAAGAGTCAACAACACCCTCGATGCAAACAAGATAACAAAAACGTAAAGATTAGTATGTCATGTTAAGAGACACCAATGCAGCCCCTCTCTCTCTCTCCCACAACAAATAGAATAGAAGACTACACGAAGACGAACAGAAAAAGACCTGCACTGGAGATTGAAGACGTCCTGAACATAGATGTGTGCACAGTCACCTGTGGGCTGTTCTGCTCTGTCATGGACGTGTGTACATATGCCTGAGAAGAAGACGGACACGTGTGCACACGTCTCTATATGGGGTGCATAGACGAGGAACGGAGACCGCATGTGACTGTGGTGAGTGAAAATCAGCAAGACAAGATTCTAGCCCGTACAATGAATCGACAGAAACTACACAGCATTCCAGCAACAGTAAACATTGTGAACAACGTACATAACTGTACATAACTGGATACAGCATGGGCCAAACAAGGATCACAATACCAAACGGCCTTTTTAAAGGCCAACACAAACTCAAAAGGTAGTCTCAGAGTTACAGTATCAACACTGTGCCATGCCTCAATACAAAAAATGTACACTAAAATCTGCCAATATACCACACAATTTATCAACTGGAGATGAACTTGAGGCAACTGATGAACAAAGTCTGGCAAACTTACGAAATATAGCGTCAAAGAATCGTATGTCGTACGCAGTCTCTCCACTCTGGAGCACAGACTGCACTGACACGCAGATTACAGCTCCTGTGTCTCACCGTGCCTAATCGGCTCTATACACAAGACAGTAAAACAAAAAATACACACTACTATACATTACACGCAAACCACCAATATATGAACGATGGGTGGAGTTGCTTTCCCTTTAATACTAGCCATATCTACCTTTTGGGTAAGCTTGGGTTAGTTGCCATATTTAACTTTTTGGGTACGCTATGGGTCTGGTGCTACACAAGTGCCACCGAGGAATTGTTCCAACTTTGGGTGCGCCACATTTTTGGGAATAAGCTCGGAGGCGTTGCCACAGTTCGAAACATTTGTTGGTAAGCTAGAAGGCTTTGCCACTTGCCAAGGACCAAATTTAGGGTGCGCCACAATTTTCGATTTTTCAGAGATATCAGTTTCCTTGGCTCATTTATCAACTTTTGTCGAAAAACTTTATATTTAAAAACTCGAAGCCCGTAATAATAAAAAGTACTTTGATCGTGCTGCTCCATGTCCTAAGCTTGCAAGCATGGTAAACGCAGAGCAAGATCAACCTGGGCATAAGGTTTCGTCTGTTCTCTTTCCTTCTTGAATTATGGAAACCATCAGGTGGTACGACATTGGACGAGCTTCAAAATCAAACGAATAACCTGCTTATGGTTTCATTCATTTCTAACGGTCAGTAATGTTTCTTTAAGCTTGAAATTTATTTACATGAAGTGTATTGACGTTCACAATCTTCTGAAGAAGACTTGCGAAATTATATAGGCAATCAAACTTCAAACAGAAATTTGACTTGCCTGCGTTTCTAAATGAGGAAACATGGTCAGTTCTGAAGAACTACAATCTCAAGGGAACGTTCCGGTCAAGATGTACTGTTTCTTAAACTATTTACCAAGAATGTGGTTCTTTAGTGTATGTATGACCTCAGAGGAGGAAAATATACGATGCTTCCACAATGCAGGTTTGTCAGGCGTAGCAAATTTCAACATAAAAGAAACTACCATTTTTAAAAGTAAATCTATGAAATTTTGTTTCGAATCGGATGTGACAGTTGTGTCGAATCGGATGTGACAGAAACTCTCTGAAGGATTTTGTTACAGTCAAGTAGGCACAACTTTGCCCCTAGGCAATGTAGTACTATAATCGATGGAATGCGTCGCTCCGGCAGCGACCTAGAACGGGCTTTTTGAAAAACCTACTGCTTCAAACCATTCGCCTACATTGGAATTCTTTACAAGCCATTGCTAGTCTCGTCAAGGGTCACTTAATAAGAAAAATTGTTTCGTAGACAAGGTTCTATGCAAGCGTGAACACCCACGATGTAGTGTATTCGTCAGCTAGGTATATGATGTTTAGAAGTTATAAACGGTGCACTCGGGTATTTGGTTGCGGATATAAGACCTCTGGGGTGAAAATTAGCATATTTGGCGGGAAATAATCACCGAGCGAAACGAGGTGACTATTTCACCCAAATGTGCTAATTTTCACCCAAGAGGTCTTATATCCGCAACCAAATACCCGAGTGCACCGTTTATAACCTCATTATAATATGCTAAAGTTAAAACAAGTGTATGGTGTCCAATCCATGCCAAAATTACTACTTTGATTTTACAACTTGACATGCAACTCCGTTTTCTATTTCACTACTCAACATGCTATTCCACTGCTCTGCATCCTATTCCACAACTGTGTATGCTCTTCCATTTTCTATAGCACAATTCAACATGCTGTTCTGAATTTCATTTGACAACACAACATGCCATTCCAAATTCTATTTCACAATTCAACATGCTCTTCTGAATTTCATTTGACAACACAACATGCCATTCCAAATTCTATTTCACAATTCAACATGCTCTTCTGAATTTCATTTGACAACACAACATGCCATTCCAAATTCTATTTCACAATTCAACATGCTCTTCTGAATTTCATTTGACAACACAACATGCCATTCCAAATTCTATTTTACAATTCAACATGCTCTTCTGAATTTCATTTGACAACACAACATGCATTCCAAATTCTATTTTACAATTCAACATGCTATTTCACAACACAACATGCCATTCCAAATTCTATTTTACAATTCAACATGCTCTTCTGAATTTCATTTCACAACACAACATGCCATTCCGAATCCTATTTTACAATTCAACATCCCATTCTAGACCTAGCTCTGCGGAGCAGGGCAGTGTTACTGGCTATCGAACAAGATTCAAAATGGCGGACGCGAAATGGTCCCCTCGCACAGAGAGAGAAATGCGAACTTTGCATAAGTCTAAAAACGCAGCTTAGCACATTGTGTATCTAAACAAGATGAGCGTGCTCGAAAACTAGGATCTATCACGATTTTAAATTAAAAATTGGCTGTTTTTGGAAAAGAAACTGCGCGTTAAAATCAGCAGTTTTGTCTATGGTGCACCGTGGGAGGCTTATCGTGTGCGCGGCTCATGTGAAAGACCAGGCAAGATTCACGTCTGATACGGATATGGTCCCATCGCATAAAGAGAGAAAAGTGGGCTTTGTGTAAGTTTAAAAGCACAGCGTAGCACATCTTGTATCTAGACAAGTGGAGCGTGCTCAAAATAGGAGATCGATCACGATTTTGCATGAAAAACCGATTGTTTTCGGTGGAGAAACCGCGTTGCAACCAGTGGTTTTGCCCACAGGCTCTCGACTCATTGCAGGCGAACCGCCAGACGTCACTGATGTATATATATTGCTCGATCGCTTCCAAAAATGCCAGTCTTTTATTCACTTGTCGTAAATAACCGTCGATGTCGGCAACTCTCTCGCTAGCCCTGCGTACGATGCTGTGTGTTGCCAACACTCAGCATCGTACGCAGGGCTAGCGAGAGAGTTGCCGACATCGACGGTTAGGCCTAGGGACTGGTCAGTTTCTTCAGCCTGGGGGACGGTGGATTCATGGGGGGGGGTTCACCCTGTTTTTGACTTTGGTGATAGGGGGGGTCACCATGTTTTTGAAATGCCAATAGGGGGGGTCAGTGTTTTTGAATTTTGAAACAGGCTCATCATTGCCTAACATGCTAGTGTCAGCCACAAATTTCATCATTCAGTTGTATTTTTCGGCGCGCCCTTCGGGCGCGTAACTTTAATAATCAGTCATATTTTTCAGCACGCCCAACTTTAACATATCAAGCATACATACATACATCAGAGATATCTGTATGTTCAATATTTTTCAGCATGCTCTTCAAGCTCATTACTTTAATATATCAGACATTTTCAGCATGCCCTTCAGGTGCATGACTTTAATATACAAGGCATATATATCAGAGATATCAGGATGTTTCATATTTTTTGGCGCGCCCTTCGGGCGCCATACTTTATTAAATCAGAGATATCTTGATGTTTGCTAAGTGAAAGTGTACCATTATAAAATCTGCATTTCATATGAAAAGGATGACAAATTCCTGATACTTTTCTGTTCTCTCTATGAGAATTCAGTATGAGAAAGCAACATGCACAAATATTTTGCAATATATATTTGATACAGTGACTTATTTTAGAGATAGAAAATGACAAGATATCTTTCCTTCTCATTGATGCAATTATTTTCCTTTGTGTCACAGGTTTCCTGTAGAAAGATTCTTTTTTATGAACAAAATAACAGTTAAAAAGGCAGCTTTTGTCATTATTAGCTGTGCTTTTATGGTTTCAATATTACAAGAAAAGGTCCTCTCAGACACTGTACACATCAGATTTGGCTGAAAAAGCTCTCTATGGCTCCTCAAGAGATTTAATTATATGGTTGGCATTAGTCTTAACACCCATCAAAGTTTTTGATTCACTGTTTTTCCTCTTTGATATTAATGATTGACATCCATTTCTGTACAACAGTTCAGGACATCTGGTTAAGCATACAAAGTGGGAAATACATTCACAGCTCATTCAAATACAGCTCATTCAAAATGTACTGTATTCAAACTTTAAGATTGACACTTTGAAATTCCTATCTTACAACTGACATGTCAACAATTTCATTAAAACATACAATGACTATTTAAAATATAAAATATGTAAAATGTAAAATATATATATATACGTATATATATATATATATATATATATATATATATATATATATATATATATATATATATATATATATTTATATATATATATATATATATATATATATATATATATATATATATATATATAGTATCAATAGGACGTGAGCAGTTGATCCCCAGTGGAGAGTGGAGTGGAATAATATAGAAAACTTGATTGATACACACTACCACACCCAGTTGTTTGGTCCGAACGTATTTTAATGAACTTGTGACACAAGGTTTACCATATAGCCTGGCCATTCGAATTTGTCGCATTTGTTCAGAAACTCATTGGAGAGACACACACCTTTCTGAACTACAATTTTCTCTCTTGGAACGAGGCTACCCACGAAATCTTGTGGTAAACCAAATCGAACGTGCCAAGGCGATCCCCAGAACAAACTTATTGCAATACCATAATAAACAACCCCAATCCCGCATCCCCCTTGTCACCACCTTCAATCCTCGTCACCAAGATGTACACAGGCGATACCAGATACACCTATAATATCATACCGTCGTAACAGAAATCTCCGCGATCTTCTGGTTCACTCCGACATTAGTACGTCCATTACACACAAACCTGGTTTCTTTAAATGCGGCTCAAAAAGGGCATGCAATGTTTGCAAATTTTCATCGGATATCACCCATTTCACTAGCACAGCCAATAATACCACCCATGAAATCAGAAATAATATGAGCTGTCAAAGTAAAAACATCATTTATCTCATCACATGCAAACGTTGCTCAAAACAATATGTGGGTGAAACTAAGACTTCACTTAGACTACGTTTCAACAATCATCTCTCGACTACTCGCCACAATAAAGACACCCCTGTAGCCACCCATTTCAACTCTGATCAGCATGACATCAACGACATTACAATTTCCGCTATAGTGCAAATATATCAGTCAGATGATAAGCTGCGTAAACAAATCGAATCACTATGGATCCAGAAACTCAATACTCTTTCACCTGTTGGCTTAAACATCCGCCCAATATTCAAATAAGTTCCCACAGCGCCCTCTCAGTCCATTTCCCGGAGGTATAAATAGCCATTCACCTGCATATCCGCACGCCAGATTCCAACTTTGGGCGTCGGACTGCAAGGTGGGTACATCATTTCCAATCGATCGACTTTCTCAGACAATTCCACAGTTTAAAGTTTCGTAAAGCAATGTTTTCTTAATGTACAACATTTATTTATAACCACGATCTTTGTATTTTCCGTTATACAGTACACCTGAAGAAGCTCCAGTTTTGGAGCGAAACGTTGTGTCACAAGTTCATTAAAATACGTTCGGACCAAACAACTGGGTGTGGTAGTGTGTATCAATCAAGTTTTCTATATATATATATATATATATATATATATATATATATATATATATATATATATATATATATATATATATATATATATATATATAATAATATGTCCACCTTTTGTTTTACCTATGTCGGCGCCGGGGGGGTCACCCTGTTTTCGAAATTTGGAATGGGGGGTCACCCTGTTTTCAAAATTTGGAATAGGGGGGCAACCACTTTTTGACATCGGCAAAAAAATAATCCACCGCCCTCCCCCCCCCCCCCCGGCCGAAGAAACTGACCAGTCCCTTATTTACGAGAAGTGAATAAAAGACTGGCATTTTTGGAAGCGATGAGTAGCTGAGGTAGGCAGGGATACGACTTGGGCCCAAGAACGCTGAATTTCGGCAGTAAATAATTTGGCTTTTTACGTCAAGTTCCAAAATGGATTTGAAGTCACCGACCCTACTTACGGGTCTTTGCAGGGCTGTGGTGAGCGGGACAATTAGCTGTTTCGGAATACACAGCATCGGCTATCTGCAAGGGTGTGGTGGGATGCGGTATAACGCCGGTAACACACAGCCCTGCCATGCAGAACTTGGTCGAGAATGGGATGTTGTGTTGTGAAATAGAATTCGGAATGGCATGTTGTGTTGTGAAATGAAATTCAGAACAGCATGTTGAATTGTAAAATAGAATTCGGAATGGCATGTTTTGTTGTAAAATCAAAGAAGTAATTTTGGCATGGATTGGACACCATAACAAGTGGACAATTTCGTTATTTAGGGCCGAAGTTGGAACGAGAGTTCAGGATCGCGGAGCGCCCAGCCTCATACACAAACTCGAAAAAAGAAAGTGTTCAGAACACGCGCGCGTGCACAGTTGAATTCATAAAATACGATTACGAAACGCATCGATATCGCGATAAGACATCGAACTTGAAGAATTTTACTCCAAAAAACGCTCATAAAACTTTAAAAAATTATGTTGTTGTTACATAGCCTCCGCTGCTTACAGAAACTCTTCATATGTTGGTTCGTCGAGATGCACAAGACTAAAATTTAACAATCAAAATCATTCTGAAGCCATAGACTTGTTCGATATTATGGCGCGTTGAGTTCTCAAGTTGGCGTTCGTAATTTGCGCGAGCTCAAAAATGTTACGCGGCGCGCAGGTCTTCTTGTTGAGAATATAAACCCTGGCTCCAGCCAATCAGATTGCCGGATTCCAGCCAAGCATATTATAATTGCGGATCTCCTCTTACATCTCCTCAAAAATTGCCAAACTAAAATCAACTGAAGGCGACTTTGCTTGCTTCTCGGTGCATTGTTAAGGAGTGATGGGAACCGTTTCACTTATAGATATTATTATGCAGTTTTGCCATTCCCCTTCATAGATTGGGTTTTGTGAGACTTTCAGAGCGAACAATTTAATTATTAAGATAGCAACACATACTTGTACTATTTAAAGGACGTTTAAATTTAAGTCTGTCGGATGGTCGAAATAATATAATGAATATAGGGTTGGGAATGGATGATTTTATCTTAGGCCTTCACGAAAGGTTCTGAGGTCCTTCAAAAATTTGGTCAAACCAAAACTCAAAGAAATTAGTAGAATTTGAAATTACCTGTGAGAGTAATTTGCGATATAAACTTTGGGGTATGGGGTAAGCTTTGGTCCTATTTCATAAAAGGTATAGACGATATTGCATATTACAATTAATTATTTTAAAGGAGAATAATTCGCCTTTCTAATGGTGTCCAACAAGCTAGGTTATTAAAAAAAATAAGCTTAGCAGATGTGTTACAAGAAGACAGGTTTGGCGAAAACGCATGCGAGTCGGCAATATTGTGATCTTGCGGTACTCTTCAAAATTTGACGTTACAGCTATAGCTTCCTAATATTGTGTCTGTTAAAAGTCTATTTCATATTTGAGACATGTCCCTGTAGCAAATAAAACAATTTAATACAAAGCATTGACTTCTGTATTATGTCCGGGTAAAAGTTTGGTAGAATTTGAGATTAGCGCTAGCTCTAATTTGCGATTTAATTTTTGGGTATTGGGTAGGTTTTGGTCCTATTTCATAAAACGTATAGAAGATATTGCATATTACAATACGTCATTTTAAAGAACGCCAACGAGCCAGATTATGTTAAAAAAATAAGCTCTGCAGATGTCTTACAAGAAGACAGGTTTGACAGAAACGCACTTCTGTCACAAAATCATGATTTTGCTATTTTGCGGTACACTTCAAAATTTGACCCTAATGGCTATTGTATCCCTTTATTGTTTGTTAAAATTCCGTTTCGTATTCTACAGATCCCAAGGCTTCTAAAAATACAGGTAAGTTATCCTTTTGGGGTTGTACGTAGACCCTTTAGCTCACGGCCTATCTCTGAAGCATCTACGAATGCTATCTTGATATTGTGGCCGTGCCAGTCAGCTTGTCTCTGAGAATATATTTTCTTAGCAATCCCATTTGCCGATTTGTAATATCTGATAAAGGAATTTGTGATCCAAGTAGGAAAAATTTGACGAATATGATTTAAAATTTATTGTACACGTCTTTGCTCTACGAATAAGATAATCATAATCATTGTTATCACTCACTTGTAGACATCAGTCAAATTTTAGATAGCCAGATCATCCTACTGTAAGCTTGACATCTTAATTCAAAATGATGTGTATAGAAGTTTACACTCTTCTAAGGACGACTTTCGAAGGGAAATAGGCCATCAAATTTAAAACAGAAAAGTAGCTTACTTACCCGGGTTTCCAACTGACGAAACAGGGTCAGTTCTCAAAGACTACAACCTCACGGAACGCTCTCTGTCAAGATATACTGTTGTTCGGAGTAGTGACCGAGAATGCGACTACTTCAGTGTATGTTAGACCTAATAAGTGAAAATTTACGATGCCCCACGCAGGTTTGTGAGGAATAGTAACCGTCTACATAAAGAAACGACCATCATGAAAAGGGGATGGTGATTTGGAAATAGGGGATATCACTCAATGCGAGAGAAAAGGTATATCACTTCATACATTTGATACCCACAATTGCTGCGATGGTTGTCTTGGTTGGATTTCTCCTCATGTCTTAATATTGAAATCAGTAACTTTAAGCATTTTATTCCCAATCAGATGGGTCGCAACCCTTCTGAAGGGGACAGTTTTACAGTCCAGTAAGCACACCTGTCCCCAGGCACTTTAACGCATTCGTTGCTTCGAAAAATGCGCTATGTTTCACTTTTTGACAAGCCATCTAATGATATGCTCGTCGAGGGTTAGTTGACAGGAACAATGGCTCCATAGATAATTTGCTATGCGAGCAATGCATGGCTCTTTTGATTTTCAAATTGATATATTGCAGCCTGCAGCTAAGCCTGCCACGTTGATTCATTTCAAGGGATGTCAGGATTCTCAACGAGACCAATCAGTCGAATGCCACCCAAATGCGTTTGTTTTTGAAAAGCGTTTGCCACTGAAGTCAGCTCAACAGCTACGGCTGAGGTTTCAGCCAAAGTACTGTCCGACTTTTTTATGACACGATTTGTCGTGTTACTGACTGTATGGCTTTGCCCAACACGACACGACAGTCAGTGTTTTTGAGGCTTTTTCGTGCGAAATGAAGTTTCATCTTGTCTTCAGTTTTCCAAACTTGACACTAGTGTGCGAAATTAACGTCGGTCCGACAGTCCGAGACCGACAGATTTCTCGTCGGGCCGAAAGTTTTTAGCAACATGTCGGTCCTTATGACCGACTGAAATTTTGAATAAATGCTGAAAATTTCTCCGTCAAGACCTGTAACAGATGCAGATGATGACTGACTCTGAATCATGTGATTCAGACTTGAATGTCATGCACCTATCAATGTTTTCCACCGTGGGAGTGCGGGGCAATTATGGGAAATTGATTGCACTTCGAGTCCTGGTAGTGGGGAATTCGATCTCTATGGTACGCCAGACCGGAGGTGGGGGTTGACAATGTCGCAACATAGTAATATTTTGTCTTGTGACTTTTTGCATTTACGAAGAATCTAATTCCTCCGATCGACGCGCATATCACGGGGCAGCTGATTACATTCAGATCATATATAAGGATGAATTATATCCGTGCATGCAGATTCTAGCGATGGAATGGATTGATTTTGGTTCAACAATGCGATACAATATTATAATAATACTCGTCGATCTAGTGAGTGTAACCCTGGTAATGTTGGCATATCTGTGTCAAATGACAACAACACCCAGTATCACTTCACTAGCTCCACACTTTAAGTGTTCGGAATTTACATGTACACAAATAAATGTACATAATACAGCCCTTCATTTTATCAAACTGACTCCGTTTTCTTTGCTTTGATTTTCCCTTGAAGCGTTCATAACATAAACGGTTCTTAAAAGAGTTTAGACAAAAACCTACTACGAGAACAGTGCTGTTGACTAATCATGTTTGGTTTTGAACATGGAGGTATTTTTACTTCTATGGTTTTGAAGTATGCTCGATACAAGGACTAGATGTTACACGACAGCCCAATTGTGCTACCTGAAATCGACAGTCAAGTTCACGTTTAGCTGCGTTTGTTTGTGGGCCGCTAGAACATTTTGCTTGCTCGTTGGTCTCTAACCAAAGTTCACAGGGCCGACTGTTACCACGATATATCGACGTGATAATAAGCGTACATTTTATAAAACAGAGCTGCCTTATCATAACAGTTTCGTCGAGTTGCACGATCCGTCGTGTATACTCTGTGAGGCCGAGAGTAGGACTTCAAATTGTTTCGATGTATACCGTTTTACCACAGGCATGCTAAACTCTGACCGTCATCCTGGGCTGTAGGCCTAAATGTCGCAAAAAATACGTCTTTTAAAATTTACGGTATCATTAACTGATCGTGTCGATGGTTTTCAGCAGTATCGAGTGTCTGTAAATTTTTCAGAGTCATTTTAATAACTTTAAGCTTTCAAGGGGCGATGAGACCCAGCAATCGCTCAGGCAAAACGTTTCGATCAGAAAACATGCATTCATTTCCGCGAGTGGTGACGTGTGCCATTCATGTTGTCTGCAATTTCTATAATCGAGAAAAAATTACGATACTTGTCCTTTTAATTAAAAGTATAACTTCATCTGTTTCTTCATGAATGCAGTAGAGGTCACATTTAAGCATATTTATTTTTTGGAAAATTTTGAAAGTAATCCATACGTCATATCAAAATACATACCAGTTATTTCTCCCTTCTATTTTACATTACAATAAAAAAGACATAGTGATCAATGTTTGCATAAAACAATTATTCATACACTTATGACTGTTTTCAGGGTACTAAGTTGTTCACTCACTTTTCTACCACTCGCGTTGGCTAATTCAGTGATTTTCAGCTCGCCAAACATTTTCAAATCACAATATTACATACCCTGGTGTAGTGTACAATTGTACACAGCAATATAGAGAACACCATTCCCCATAGAAAGTCATGAGAGACAAATTTTCTCGCTTTCATCAGCCACATGTAGCCAGTGCATGAGCCTGTATTCCCCGGCCCCTGGGTGTTTGACATCATTTTATAGTCCGAGAGTGGGGGATTTGACATGGCTAGAAAAAAATGTCAAATTCTCCTGTTAGTCCCCCCCATAGTGGAAGACATTGATAAATGTGTGCGCATGACAATAAGGAAGATGAGGGCTGTGATCTTTTTCAGATTCCAGATCATGTAGATGAATGATTCATGATCATTCATTCAGTTACACTATTCTGCAATCTATGTGACAAATAGTCCGTTTCAGTGAATACTTACTGACTCTATTGATAAAAGGATTTGAAAAATGAATATTACAACATTCAAAAGCACAGTATTGGTGGAGAAGTTGACTTTAATGGTCGTTAACAACTGCATTTACTGAGGACCGGCAGTTTTCTGTCAGGACCTGAAGCTTTAGCTTTGTGCAGGTCCTTATGACCTGAAGCTATTTTCTCTTAATTTCGCACACTGATGGTGATGTGCATTTGTTATATGTTGATGGACATTTGTGTATGATGATGCACATTTATTATATAGTGATGGACATTTCTTATGTAGTGATGGGTACTTGTAATGTTGTAATGAGCATTTATTGTGTTGTCACGGGTATTTTTAAAATTATAATGGCATTTTTTTATATAGTGATGTGTATTTCTCATATTGTGATGGCCATTCCTTATATGGTGATGGGCATTCTTTATACTGTGATGTGGATTCATCATGTTGTGCTGTGGACTTTTCATTATGTGATGAGGACCATGCAACGCCTATTTTTGAGATGCAAATAAATATTTGTGTATTCAAGAAACGTTTAGAATAATGAAACTCAATTCTAAACGGTAGCTAGGCATATGATACAACATCATACAACTAAGAATTAGGTATATCACCACTTGGTACGTTTAGATAACTGAAATAATAACCACTTGTAATATAGAATCGTTGGCCTAATATAATTTTTACGGTACGACCGCGACCGGGTTAAGAAAGCGTCCTCTGAGAAGCCGGAAGCTCTGCGCAATCCCGAGGGAGGACTGTGAAGCTGTCTGACGAAGTTGTAAGTTTGGTTTTCATGGGCGGATCGGTTAAAGTTACATAAAGCTGCAATAGTTGTAGCCGACGGGCTGTGCGGCTTCTTTCTGCCTTGTTGGCAGTGTAGCGCAGCGCTGTGTAGCATACTGTTATATCCAAAATATTGATATAAAAGCACTACGCAATAAAACTAATGCTACCACAAATGATGATAAGGCTGCGTTCACAAATAACGATTAGGGGGGGGGCTGGAGGAATTTCGATTGAAATCTTATTTTTTTTCAGATCCCCCCCTAAGTACCCCAAAAAATTTTCAAATGCCCCCCCCCTCTATATGGTCAAAATTTTTCAAGTCCCCCCCTAACTATCACAGGCCCGCATATTTGTAAAGGATGTGAGCGCAGAAAAAATAAACATGTATAGCGCCGTTCCGCTCACAGGTGTTCAACACAACCTGTTAAAGCACTTTCTATAGTCATATTCCCAAGGCAAGTTCTTTAAATGCATTAGTGAATTTTTTAGATTTATTGGTCTAAAAGCCAACATGAGTTAATCCAACTCTGGCCAGGTCAATTGCTCTTGCTGAAGAGCACACAAAATGACAATCATGAGAGAGTAGGAAAATTGTGAATTTTGGCTAATTGCCATATTGCACAGTGACCTACCAAAAATTTGTTTCAAAACTACAAGACATATATGGATCAGATGCTACTCAAAATTGACAACACTGGAAGGTAAAATGTTTCATCAAATAAATGTTTTATTCTCTGAAATTTTGGGTGTAATAATTTTAAATTGTTTAAAAAATAAATAATTCCATTTGGTCACATATTTTTTCTTTTAGTCTTTACTGTTCAAAGTTTTACATCAGATTCTGTAACATTTTATAACAAGAATGTGAAAATTTAGAAAATCAAGCATGGTGACCCCATCTTTTTTCTTTAATACCCGTATTTGATTATTCTCATATGCCAGAATTCAAATATTTCTATGTGTTCTTCCATGTGTTGCTCTCTGGCCTGATCTTGTGTACAAGTAAGTTTCACTGTCATGAGCATCATTTGACCCAAACTCTTCTGCATGTACATCAGAGTCAGAGCTATCTCTTGCACTGATCAGGTATGCAGTGACAGTGACACTGCAGGAGGAGAGCATTAATGATAGTGACACTACCCGTAGGCAGTAGCTGTATTAACTTTGATAATTTTGGCAATATTTTGTTCAGTTTTACAACTACATTCTTGTTCTACTCCCTACAGCATGTTGAATTGTCTAGTATTCAGCTAATGCTATCACAGCCTATATATGTGTACCATGCATTAAAACACTGACAACTGACTGTCAGCCTGGACTCCAATTAAATTATCACCAAATACGTATTTATATTTATATATACAGGCTTTGTTGACAAACTAAATATTGTGTGTTTGCGCATGCTGTAGGGAGATAGCAGGAAACTATATTTGTTCCATTGCATAGAAATATTGCAGAAATCATTAACAGTTGCAGCTTCTGCCCAGGTTAGGAGGCTAAAGTTTGTTTTTTACGACAAACCACACATTTAGATTTTTTCGAGATACAAGTCATGAAATGTGACAAAATGGTTCTAAATTTTGTTAAATTATTACTATGATGACATTAAAAATGGTATTCATTTTTCATTGAATTATCTACAAAAACTTGGAATAGGAAAATGTAAAACACAAAAGGGAACCAAAAATTTTCAAGTCCCCCCCTACAGGTAGAGCAAAATTTTCAAGTCCCCCCCCTCTACTACCCCAAAAATTTTCGAATCCCCCCCCCTGAATTCCTCCAGCCCCCCCCCCTAATCGTTTTTTGTGAACGCAGCCTAATGATTAAATAACATGGGTTCACGATGATTAGCGGCAAGACTCTATTGATAAAAAAAGACTCTAGCCATGTCTTGTCATGTCGGTCGCGGTCGTATCGTAAAAATTATATTAGGCCAAAGGTGCTATATTACAAGTGGTTATTATTTCACGGGTATTTTTGCGCTGTGTAGCGCAGCGCCGGCCCGTACAGCGCTACACAACCACCGCCCGGCGCTGCACAGCGAACACCGCAGAAAAAAGCCGGGGCACGGCCCGGGGGCACGGCCCATGGGCGACACTGACTGCAGTTAAGTTTACAGTTACCCAAGGAATTTGTGACGATAGCAACTGGACCGTCGCGGATTCTGAACTCTGGACAAGTCTGCTGGACATATATTACACGGTTATCTCGTGAGTGAACACGAAATGAATGGCAAGAACTTCGATTACCGTACATGTAAGAACGGGGCTAAAAGACATGGCTAGAGTCTTTTTTCATTAACAGACGTGCCGCTAATCATCGTGAACCCTTTTATTATTTAATCATTATCACCATTTGTAGTAGCATTAGTTTTATTGCGGAGTGCTTTTATATCAATGTTTTCGATATCACAGTATGCGACAATACTCTCAAATTTTGATCACACGGACGGATATATTGTAGTTTACAGACGTGTACCAGCTTGACCGGAAGAGAACCGGAAGTTGTTCCTGTGCATGTATACTGAACAGCCAGGCTATTTCGCTTCATTGGCCGACACGTTCGTTGCAGATTAAACGGCTTGTAGCGTGACTTTTGCACCGGCCCATTTGAAATCGGTATACTTGGGCCACAATGATTTGGCCAAAAAAAACAGGCAGTTTTTGCGGCATAAGGATAAGGCGACTCATGGGTGTACGAACTCCACACAAATTCGTCAATGTTCCTGTGCAAATTTTCTAAGATCTTAATATCGACAGATATGCTGCAGCGTGTACTTTTGTGGTTTATTGCTGACGGTATAGAGTTTTGTCCGATCTATGCTGCAGATAAAAATAAACATCACTCTGCAGTGTCAGTCTTTGTCTTGTACGGATTTTCTGAATGGAAAGAAAATAGTCACTATGGCAACAGGCCAGCAACAGGGCGGGCGTAAACTGTTAGACTCTGATTGAGAGGGGATCCAAGACATTCAGTCATGCTGCGAGCTTTCCATAATTTGTTCATGTTCTTGGAAGGCATGACTTGTTTTAGATAGTGTGAGAGGGGAGTGACTAATTAAGTAAAAAAGGGGTTACAAGACCACCGACAATTCTGATGATAGAAAACGAAAACTCCAAACACGTTTCTCACTTTCTGTCCAAGTTCATATCATTGAACTGGTGTCCACTTAACACGACAGCAACGTCCAATGTCGTTCACAGTTCAAAGTCTGCCCATTTGCTGTGGTGCAAATTCTTGGGTAATTGTCGCTGATCAGGCGGGAAATCCGAACTTCCCCTGAGAGACAGTCCTCCCTCGGGATTAATAGGGTACCGCAAAATGTATATACTAAGCCTATAGCACTTTAGAATGCTGGTATTTTCAACCAATAAACGTACTAAGTGCTGATAAACAATTCTTAATTTGACATTTGAAAATTAAGTGTCATGATTAAATACGTACGTATGCAACTAAATATTTTGAAACTCACGAATCGAAAGTTTACAGTCACCGTTATCTCGAAAATTCCAAATCGCAATAAAAAAGAACCAAGATCGGAAAAAAACAATCACACATCACAACATAACATAACATATCCACATCTCAACATAACGATGGCAAATCACCATATAAAAGTCTACATCATAAGATGATGAATGAACATCAAAATGAATCAAATACACATTACCAATCACAGTATAAAAATGTTCATCATAATATAAGAAATGTCCATCACTATATTATAAATGCCAATCACAACATAACAAATGGCCATCACAAAATGACAAATGCCCATCATCATATATAAATGCTCATCACTAAAACGAATTCCTACCACCATATAACAAATGCCCATCACTACATGACAAAGTCGATTACCATATAACAAATGCACATCACCATATAAAATACACATCACTATATAACAAATACCCATCACTATTTAACAAATGCCCATCACAACATAACAAATGCCTATCACCATATAACAAATGCCCATCACTATATAACAAATGCACATCACCAACAAATATGCATCACCATTTAGCAAATGCCCATCGCCATATGACAAATGTGCACCACAATATAACAAATGCTCAACACCATACAACAAATGCCTATCACTGTATGGAAAATGCCCAGCACCATATAACGAATACCCATCACCATATAACAAATGCACATCAGTATATAACAAATGCGCATCACTGTATAACCACAGGGTTCCGCGGGCAATATTTGTCTAGAAGTTATGAATATGATCAATAAATGTCTTGTATTAAACTTTTTTTATTATACAAGCCTTACCTGTGTCTAGTGTGTGCCTATTACTTTACCCTAGCTATCTGTGTATAGTGTTTCAAAGAAAACAGTCTATATTTGTTAATTGCCATCCCTAATCCCCTTCATTAATTTGTTCTGCCGATCACTGATGCGGGGGTTTATCGCCCTGACCAAATACCTCGTTAGCAGCTCATAAGGTAGTCCGTCTACTACCTTATGAGCTGCTAACGAGGTATTCGTCAGGGCGATAAGCCCCCCGCATCAGTGATCGGCAGAACAAATTAATGAAGGGGATTAGGGAGGGCAATCAACAGATATAGACTGTTTTCTTTGAAATACTATACACAGATAGCTAGGGTAAACCATAGGGAATTGCAACAAAGTCAGTCCCCAGGGGTAGGGGTGTCTTGTCTAAGGACAGGGTTCTTCCTGCTATGGTTTATTTTATTTTAATATGTTTACTATGATATATATTGCCAATAAAGAGTTATATTACCAACCTTTCTTTGCAGCTTTGGTGTCTTTGTCTTATCATGCTTATGTTAGCGCTGGTTTTGTAGCGATTTCTTTTTTCGTATTTACGTCCTTTGACAATCTTTAGCGAAGTTTCGTCACTGTGTTGCGTCTATTATCTTACCAGTTTGATTTCGTAATTCGCTAAGGCAAGCAAGGGTAGTAATTTAGTCTACCGGTATTATCTGAGGAGTTTGAGTGCCTAATTTGCCAAAGTAAACGAGGTAAATTACTAATCTGTGGACGCAGTCGCCAGATTATCACCGGATTAACTTTGACAGAGTCAACAACGTACGCACCAGCAAGGTCTTCAGTTATACCTTGCTGGTGCGTTCGTTGTTGACTTTGTCAAAGTTAATCCGGTGATAATCTGATGAGAGCGTCCACAGATTAGTAATTTACCCTTGGTTACTTTGGCTAATTAGGCACTCAAACTCATCAGATAATAGACGCAGCATGTTGATAAAACGTATACGCAAGATTGTCAAGGGCAGTGCTAAGCTAATAAGACCGAAACACCAAAGGCTGGTAGAATATATCTTTATTAGCGATACAACGAAACAACTACCCACCCTTGGGGACGGACATGTAGACAACCCCTGTGGGTAAGTAATAGGCACACACTAGACACAGGTAAGGCTTGTATAATGAAAAATGTTTAATACAAGACATTTATTGATCATATTCATAACTTCTAGATGAATATTGCTCGCGGGACCCTGTGGTATAACAAATGCCCATCACTATATAACAAACGCACATCACCATATAACGGACGCTCATCACCATATAACAAATGTGCATCGCCATGTAACAAATGTGCATCACCATATAACAAATGCCCATCACCATATAACAAATTCACATCACCATATAACAAATGCACATCACTATATAACAAATGCACATCACTATATAACAAATGCACATCACTATATAACAAATGCACATCACTATATAACAAATGTCCATCACCATATAACAAATGCCCATCACTATATAACAAATGCCCATCACTATATAACAAATGCACATCACTATTTAACAAATGCACATCACCATATAACGAATGCTCATCACCATATAAAGAATGCGCATCACCATATAACAAATGTGCATCACCATATAACAAATGCGCATCACTATATAACAAATGTGCATCACTATATAACAAATGTGCATCACTATATAACGAATGCACATTAAATAATCACTTTACTTCACTTAAGACAGCTACGGCTTTCCATATCAGTGCATTAACATATACAGTGGCTGAGCCCATGGCTGTGCACTGAACTGTGGGTCAAAACACTATTTTAAAATGGCCACTGTAGATAGCAACTGCCCATAGAAGAGCCAAGATATTTGGAGGCCCAGATATGGTATTACTTCCCGTTTTGCAGGTACCAAAGTTGTTCATTAAATGTCGGGGGACTATATAGCCATCCATCGATGTCGTTTATTTGGTCACTTTTAAAGACTTTGATTGTTTTTTTCACGGCAAATAACTTTCCCGGAGGGGTAAGCGTGTTCTTGCCTTCCCCTTTCTACTACACTAAGAGCGCTATCAACTACGGTGGTGCCTGTGGTACGTCGTGGTTACATAGACGGTGCCGTTCACGTTACGCCAGTCCAGGACTTTGGCAGGTCCTCCACCTTCAGTTACTCATGTGGTCTGGGATATGCCCAAAGGCCAAAAAAAAATTGTGCTGTTCCGATTACATGGTTTTCAAAAATAGGGTAGGTAGGTAGGGAATTTTTTTTTCATTTTTTTTTAATTTCTCAATGTGCATTTTGTACGCGTTCAAACAAACTACCAGTGAACAACTTCCTAATGAAATGCACTCAAATTGAATACCAATTTATTAAATAAAACATTCATCAGTAGATGAAGTGTGTGGTTTATTAGACTGCCACGGACATTGATATGGCTGAATTACAATTCTTTGACAGGAAAGTGAGCTGTTTATCCACAGGTAAGTCTGACTCGTAAGAACTGACACAACACAATATTTACTGTCATCAATGCAGTGTTTCATCTAGGATACTATACCAGGGGGATTGGTCCCCCTCTACTGGAATTTTTGAGGGGATTTAAAAATTTTGGGGGATTTAACTGAAACATTTAAGGACGTCTTATGTAAGTTTAATGTTGCAGTGATGTCACTTGTGATATACATACTACAAGCCATAAATCACTTGCTTACACAATCCAAGCTGCTTGCTGCAAACACCATCCTCTATAAGATTTTTTCAAAAGTCAACAAATTTAGGTATCACTGTTGTAAATGTATAGGGCTTCCAAGAGTGGCAGAGGGCTCATTAATATTCATAGGCTTTAATATCCTAAAAATATAGCATATTCCCTCATGCTTAAATATTCTTTATGTTTGTTTGCACATATTCTGTAAGTTTGCTTTCATAGGGCTTAATGTACATTCAAACATCAAAAATTAACAACAGCCAGCCATTCCCACTGTACCTTGAATGGATTTTTTCATTTTTACTGAACTGTCTGCACTACACAAACCAAGAAATAAATCTATCTAGTGTAGTTATAAAAGAATGTTTTGTAGCTTCTGAAAAAAATAATGTGCTTGTTTGTCACGTTTTTACTGTGCGTATATCATCCCTCATCACTGTAAGTTTGGATCAATATTGCCCTTTGCAAACCAGTGAGCTGTATTTTGTAGTGACCTAGCTGGTCTTGTAGTTTTTTGCGCGCAGACTCATTAGAGCTAAAAACGAACAACTTAGAGGGTCAGATCCCTTGTTTTGAATTGAATGCGGAGTCGAGTTTTTCTCGATGTCAGATTTGCTCCAGTTGCTTTTTTCAGTCATTTAGAGTGGGGAAAATAACAAACAGATTGTCACCGACAGTTAATTTTAGGGTTTATTTGCTCCGAAAAATGAGTCACTGTCTGTTCACTGAATTCAAAAACCGGGCCCATTGACACCACACCACTTGTGCAGTCTAACACGTTTCTGTAACAGTAAAGTCCAATTTTTCATGTCAATTTTGCTATTAGAATTATTTTCAGAGTGTTATGGACATTCATATAATGCACAAAACCTTCAGTTTCTCTCCTTTTCTCAATCGTACAGAGATGATGTGACACAGAAACCTTATCGGGCTAGGGCAATGAACTTTTGTGAACGTAACTCTCAACTGGCTGATACGCTTTCATATGCAAAATCAGCGTACGGAAATTGACGCGTGGTATTGTTTCAACAGCATTTTATTAATGTAGATATTTTTTTTGGCCTAATTGAGAAAAGTTAGAATATTATGAGAGAACTACGGAAGAAATTTTTGCACAGCAGGGCTGCTGGATACAGTGCACAGGGAGATTGTTCTCATGTTTTATGAACATCTTGGGCTGGGTAGAGCTTGCTCAGAATAAAAGAGTTTCACTTTTGTTGAAATATTTTTATGAATAATATTTGTGAATAATATGACTTGTCCTTGTTGAATAAAAACATACTGTGAGAAGCAGTATTTCAGAAAATGTGTATATAATTTATTCCAAATATATTCTGCTCAAAACACTGTAATAGTGTATTTTTGTTTGACAGTTACCAGCCTTTCTGAAGTTTGATCCTCAATCCAAAGATTGCTGTGCTACAGATGTTGGCCTTTGTACTGACCATGTGTCATCCTAAGTTTTAGGGGGTGTGTCAGATACCTCTCTTGTATTGTTGGCAGGACATGGCCGATAATGTTTGGAGGTCACTCAAGGTTATCTCTGCACACACATGAATGTCATATGTGATGGTTCTAGTAGACGTATACCATTTAGGACATACATTTGTGTCCTAAACCTCAGCGTCGCTCACGTTGATTGGTAGGTCTTATGTCCCTATGCCCCATTTGCGTTCATTCATTGGCTGCCTTTATGTCCTCAAGTCTCATTAATATTTACTGTTCCGAATGCAACTCATTCATTGGCCGCATATGTTCTTGTCCTTGCCTCACTTTCGAGTGTTCCTTGTCTCGTTCTGCCATGTGCTCATTACTGTAATATACAAATGTATCCTCACGCTTAGCAAAGCAGTCCCAGACTCCAGGTGTTTCATTCATGACTTTCAAACAATGACTGACAGTAACCTTTGTGAAGCCGCTAATTATGATGGCTTCAAACACAACGTATCGCCATGACATCTTATGTCAAATATAGTACCTCTTTACGATTGCTAAATGGTCATATAATCCACCCACCCCTCCGTCTTTGTTTGTCTCTGTGGTTACCGCAGCTCCTCTACCAAAAGCATAGTCAACATTCGCAAGAAATTAAAACATAGGGCCAAAGTCCCTGAAGCTACTATAGACATGGATACAAAGTTAAGTATTTCCTGACTGTATGAAATTATCTCACTTAGGTCATCCTAGGGACTTGTAAACCAAATATTAAAGCTATCTGACCAGCGGTTTTGAAAGAACAAGCAACTCAACAGTTGACAGAGCTCTGCTGTGTAGCAAATAACCTCTTGTGACACATGTATTAATGAAGAAGGTGGATATCTTTGATTAACATTGTAAGTGAGTTCTGTTGAATAAGTTGAGACTGTACATACTCAGAGAAAGCACACTGAAGAGACAAATGTTTGAAACCTAAGAAGTTCAAGGTCATGAAAAGCATTATAAGGAATCATTGCACTGTTTACACAGATTGCATAATTGCTATAAATAGCACATGAGGAATCTTACAGCCCAGCTTTACCATAAAAACCCTATGACTTTGACCACTCTTTTACTGGACCACTCTATTTTTTTCCTCAAAAAGTAATTTTATTTTATCCTTACCAAGTCAACCATAAATGGAAATTAGATTTTTCTCTATCTCTATGACTATTTTGAGCAATTTCTTTAAGATAACATACAGGGCACAATAAATGACGGATCAGAATATGTCAAAGTTGGGATTCAGGAAAGTTGCCTTTACATGTTTTAATCCTCCAAGATGGTAAGCATTTCACTATGAACTGTCAAAAAACGTTGAACTTTCTGATAATTCTACACTAAAATTATTTTGGCTTTGATGATTTCCTAATTAATTCAATTATTTAAAATCATATTAATTGTTTTTTCTGGGTGAATTGATAGGGTTTATACAGTACAAGAATTACACACAATGTAAGTCAAATTTTGACAAAAATGACAAAAAAATTCCTTAAAAATACACATTTGCATACTTCATCACAATTTGAACAAATCTAAGTTGGGTTATCCCTAGGGACCTGTATACCAAATAACAAAGCTGTCTGACCAGCGGTTATGAAGAAGAAGATTTTTTACCAAAAACACCTTTTTGGCATTAATTTGCCTATTTTCAACAATATCAAAAAATTAAAAAAATAGTTTCTCAAAATCATATTTTTCATCTACACAACAAATATCAAATCAGTAAGTACTGCGGTTCTCAAGATATTTGAGTGGACGGACGCCTCACAAACGGACATACATACATACATACATACATACATACATACATACATACATACATACATACATACATACATACATACATACATACATACATACATACATACATACATACATACATACATACATACATACATACATACATACATACATACATACATACATACATACATACATACATACATACATACATACATACATACATACATACATACATACATACATACTACATACATACATACATACATACATACATACATACAGACTGACGACGGACGCCGGACGGATACCCATCCCAATAGCTTCTATAGACTATAGTCTATAGTAGCTAAAAAAGAATTCCTCAGTTGAAGATATCGTGTTCGTTTTCAAAGTCTCAAGTTTATTCGGGAAATGCGCGGCATCTAGCAGAGTTGTTTCTGATTGCCTTGAGTTTTGTCAAAGTAACTTCAAACAGGTGCACAACAGGCACATTAATTGCCCTCCACAGCTAATGTCTTGTCATATCGCATCGAACGGATCACAAGCAGATTTACCTTGATCATTTCGATGATATATGTACACCAACATTGGATCTGTAGACGATTACGAAAATAATCATCAACAGACATGAATGTCCGAACAAGCTTTAGCAAATGAGCTAGTCTAATTAAAGATGCTGACTACGTTATACATGTACATGGATCATCTGGAATCAATGATGCAGTCCTTTATTGTCAATTCGGAATTACAGGGACATGAGCTGTAACTTTTGGATATATTTTCAGTATTTTAGCTCCCTAAATCTACTATAGTTTCTCATCCTAATACCTGTGCTATGCTAATTTAAAGTGTCCATTACTCTAAGACTGCTTGTCAACACATCTAGTACATGTGTAATGACTATTGTTATTGTTGATAAATCAATTATAGTCCGGACTTGAATACGGTATTCAACAATAACGCCTGATTATATCCATTTAGACTGCATCGACAAGGTATGCATTTGATATTTATTTCATCATAGCCCAGGGATTAACACCAGAAACTGGAGTCAAACGGAGAACAATACTGAGAAAAGCTAAATGGGACAGCTAACGGAGCTTTAATAAACAATCCGATGGCAAGCATTTTGTTGTACAAATGAAATTTTAGCTGAAGAGTGTAACTCCAAAGTTGTTCATTTGGTAAGAAGCAGCATATTTTTACTGACAGAAATATTTACATCTAATAAGAGACCAATATTGCTACGTGTCACATGTCCACGTGTCAGGGAAATGCAGACAACTTTGATGCCGGAGCTTCCTGACAATGAGATTAAGTGCAGCGCAGGTGCAATGACAAATTTGTCTTTACAAACGTTGCACCTACGCTCTAGCAGTCTGGTAATGATTGGCTTGGCTCGCAGATGCGTACAGTAATGAGCACATGGCAGAAAGAGACAAGGAACACCCGAAAGTGAGGCAAGGACAAGAACATATGGCGGCCAATGAATGAGTTGCATTCGGAACAGTAAATATTAATGAGACTTGAGGACATAAAGGCAGCCAATGAATGAACGCAGATGGGACACAGGGACATAAGACCTACCAATCAACGTGAGCGACGCTGAGGTTTAGGACACAAATTTATGTCCTAAATGGTATACGTCTAATGGAACAGAATACAAGCCAACAATGTGTGGTTGTTGTTGTTATACAACAATTACATGCTTTTTGGGAGAGTATTTATACTGATTTCATTTTAGTGATCGTTCGATGTGTCTACGGAAGGCTCACACACCATCGAGTAACAAGATAAACACATATGTGAAATACTGTAAAAAGACTATCTTTGTCAGGATGGCAAGGGGGCATGTTTTAGACACTGCCATAGCACATGGGGGTTCCCAAACCCCGCAGGCCTGATATCAAAGATGATGCAACGGAAATTTTGATCAGGCCAACACTGATTTTGGTAAGGAGTTAAAACAGTATTGTGATCAATTTGATTACGTTACTTGTGATGTGGAGTTGTTAGGTTTGCAGTCAGAAGCTTTTACATATGTTAGTGATGTACACGGTACTACTTCATGAATTGACCACTGTATCACAATTCAACAGTCTCATAGCAAAGTTATTTCTGACAACATTTCTCATGATTTTTTTTGATCATCTACCTCTGTCTATCAATATTCACTGTGATTTCTCATGTGAGGGAAAACAAGTCCATGCGATTGGCCTGTTTTATAGCGAGTACTCCAGGATACACTGGAAGACGCTCCCGGGTTACTCTAAATCTGCGTACGCAAATTGCACAAAAAAGCATTTTGATAATATTAGGACACCTGAATGCATCAAGCGCACTAATAGTAATTGTAAAGATTCCTCGCTTTTGCAAGCAATCAATGAGTTATACAGTAACATTACCGCACCTATGGCTAATGCAGCGCATGAGACTTTAAGACCTTTATCGAAGGGTAATTATAACACCGTCCCTGGTTGGAATGACCGCATCAATGATGCACATGAGGTTGACCGCAAAATGTTCTTGCTTTGGGTAAATGAAAGAAAACCTAAACATGGTCCCTTATTTGAAATGATGAGGAAATCCCGGGCTAACGCTAAAGTGTTTTACTAGTATACCGAGAAAGACATCATCAGTATGCTTGATTTCCTCATTGACAACATATTTGTTGAATTTGGAGGACACATTTACCAACAGTGTATAGGAATTCCCATGGGCACTAACTGTGCTCCCTTACTTGCCGACTTATTTCTGTTCTCATACGAGGCAGAATTTATCCAGAACCTTATCAAGCAGAAAAAGGTCTCTGTAGCTCGTACTTTCAACCTTACATTTAGATACATAGACGATGTTATTTCATTGAATAACTCTGAATTCAGTAAATATCTCGCTATGATTTATCCTCCAGAATTGGAGATTAAAGAAACTACAGAAACGGCCTCTTCTGCTTCATATCTGGACATTTTACTTGAATTTGATTCTAATGGTCACCTTTCTACTAGGCTATATGACAAGAGAGATGATTTCAACTTTAGTATAATCAATTTTCCACACCTCATCAGTAATATTCCACTCTCACCTGCTTATGGGGTATACATTTCCCAGCTTATTCGATATGCAAGAGCATGCAGTTCATATGGTGATTTTGTAGAGAGACATGGCCATCTCTCTTACAAACTGTTAAATCAAGGTTACACCAGAGCAAGACTTGTCTCTACATTCAAACGCTTTTTTGGTAGGTATCGCAAGCTGGTAGATAAATACAATATCTCTCTTCGACAAATGATCATTGATGGCATCGGTGACATGGGGCCTTAGTTAGTGACCACTACCTATCTGACTTACAGATTGATATATGGCGGGTGCCACATGTGGGGCAGGATGCGCTTACTATTTTCGAAACACCTGACATCACTTCTTGGTCTTTTGGCCAGAGGTCCATATATCTTTCTTTCATGAATTTGAATTTGTTTGTGTACCGTCTATTTACTGTCTGTTCTGTGCTGTTTTGTGTCTATGTTTACAACTATTGTCTTACAAATTTTGACCTAGTGTTATTGGATTATGGATTGGTATGATTGCGATTATTTTTCAAGTATCTTTTTCGTGTTTGTAAGAGAAATGAAAATCAAATCAGGCAGATAAAATGGCTGATCACTTAAAGTGTAATGAACAAAATAAGTTTTGGACGGGTCAGAAAACGTTCGAGCAATAAAGCTTATTTAGTATATACAGTGGCCGATGCATGACATTGTGGGCATGCTAGTGTTGCTAAAATATGGCAGAATCATTTCAGTTCAATTCTTAATTCAGTGTCTTCTGTTTTGGGCAAGAGGGAGATAAGAGGAGTAGCTGAGCAATGTTACGTTCTCCTCTGACCATTTCATTGCAACGTCCGAAATTCAGGAAGCCGTCAGTCAATTACCCAATGAGAAATCAGGCGGAGCTGACAACATTACAGCAGAGCATCTGAAGTTTTCATACTCAAATTTCCTTCCGCTGCTGGCACATTGCTTTAACGCAATGCTTTCCCATGATTAGTTGGCCTCTCGTCTCACTGATGTTATTTTGGTTGCTATCATCAAGGATAAAACAAAGCTGGCCAGTGTTGTCTCAAACTATCGTCCCATAGCATTGGATACTATTCCTTCAAAAGTGCTGGAGAATATTGTACTTAACAGATGTCAGTACCACATGATTTCTCATTATCTTCAATTTGGTTTCAAACGTAACCATTCTACTGACCTCAGTTTATTCGCCTTAAAAAAATAGTTGATTATTATACTAGCAAAGGGGTCCGATGTTTGTTTCTTTTCTCGATGCATCGAAAGCATTCGACCGCGTGAATCACTTCAAGTTGATGCAGAATCTCATTGACAGGAAGGCCCTTCTCTATATTGTAAGATTTCTTTATTCTGGTATAGAAACCATTGTTTTGTGTTCGCTGGGAAATTCAATGTCTGATTGGTTCTCTGTATGGTGTAAGGCAAGGAGGGGTGCTCTCTCTTTACCTTTTTAACATTACATTGATGATCTAATTCAGAAGCTTTGTGACACTAGCATTGGGTGTAATATCTGTGGTGTCATAGCAAATAACTTAAGCTATGCAGATGATATGACTCTTCTCAGTCACAGTGTGAAGGGTTTACAGTATCTCCTTTATGTATGTGAAGATTAGGGTAAAGAAAATGACATAATTAATAATTCCCAAAAACGGAATGTATGGTTTTTAATGGAAGAAAGATTATCGTCTCTCGTACACCTTGTGTAATGCTCAACGGTAGCAGGGTAAAATTTGTTACTCAGCACACTCACTTGGGGCATGTTATTACTAGTGATAAGACTGATGATGTTGATATTGAACGACAAAGACGTACTTTCTGTGTTAGAGCCAATATGCTATTGAGACAATGTAAACACTGTTCTATTGATGTCAAGAAAGTGTTGTTTTCTGCTTACTGTAGAAATTTTATTGCTGCCATTTGTGGTTTAACGACAAATCAAAGGTTTTGAACAAACTAAAATTTATATATAACAATGTTTGGAGGAGGCTTCTAGCTGTATCTGCTGGTAGTAGTGCTTCAAATATGTTTGTGTCTAACAATATTATGTCTCTCGGGGAAGTTATCCGACAAAGTATTTACAACTGTAAATGCAGAATTGATAGATCTTCAAACGCATTGATTTCTGTCATATGTAATTCAGACTGGAATTGCCACAGTAAGATTTTCCGTCTCTGGAGGAAGCAGTTGTACACAATTTAAGTCTTTCTTTCGCAAGTGTTTCTCATTCTCTCTGTTTCTTCTTTCTGTGTTTTTTTTTCTTTTTTTCTGATCATTTCAGTTTAATTTTCTTTTGTTGTGTGTAATGCTGATATGGACACATTGTCTGAAAAAACTTTAATAATAATAATAATAATAAACAGAGGTCATGACTGTGTAATCACAGTCTCTCCATGGGAAAACAAAATTACCACAAAAAATATCAGATCACATGTTTGGGACAGTTGGATAAAACATATGGATGTCTCTTTTTTTACATACACATGGAAATATTATAGCGGTCCCTCCACAAGTGATATTATAAAATCGTTGCGTAGGATGCTCTTTCAAAACCGTGCTTGTAACTCTCTTTTGTACCAGGGAAAGACTGGCTTTAAATATGAGTATCGGATAAAGCATCTCACAGCTGGTATCACCGACACTGAAGACAGGTCGAGTAGGCATTATTTGTGATGATTTTTCCTATTATTATCATAACAAATGATTATGAATATTAATAGATGAGTCATATGAATGTTACAAAATGTTAAAACTTTCTTGAAAACCAATGTCGTCCACGTTTTGTGAATACCGTCTGGAAACCCCATTGTTGTGATAATTATGATTATTAATAAATTACGATTATGATTATTAAAATCATATTTTACACATTGTAATCTGCATATGTGAACAACCCTCTGGAAACCCTTATATAGTTTCACAATCTATGCCAAAATATACAAGTGACACCATTGCCCCGGTTCAGTCTACGGCGAGAGTTACCATTGCCCGGGTTCAGTCTACGGCGAGAGTTACTACACAGTGTATATAAAGAGTAAATAGAATCATGCAAAATAAATCTTTCATTGTCTAGACATAAATACAAATATTTTTTACCAAAAAAAACTCTTCATTCATGCATGGGCTACCAGACCTTGTCACTGGGCTACCAACTTCAGAAAATGGTAGCCAAATGGGACTACCAGGGAAAGAAAGTTAATTGCGAGCCCTGGTTGTAATAATAATAATAATAATAATAATAATAATAATAATAATAAGGCAGTATTGCTGAAGGCAATGAGTACTTGGGCCGTGATAGAGTAATTTTGAGGACAATATATACTACTATTCATACATGGTCTTGAATTTCCTCCTGTCAATTAGGCATTTGATTAACTGGTTATTAAACGAAGCAATGGCATGACAACGGCAAAATATGTCTAGCAACTTTTGTGGAGTTTGAGGCAGGGGTTCTTTATTTATAGTGGAAATTGCTTAAACTCCTTAAATATTCAAATTACAGCAAATTTCTTTTGTTCTCGATGGTAGATGTCTAATATTTAGATGGGCATATTTAGATTTCTACCCTATTGTTATCCCTATATACCAAAATCGGACATCAAGCTCTATTGGCTTGCTCAGAATTAGATATGCGCATAATTAATGAGGTACAATATGTGGTGTCATAATTTTAGTTTTTAGTTTAGTTTATTCATTCATTCATTCATTTCCACAATTACAAGACTGTAATTACATCACAATCTATGATTGCAAGATACAGAGACTGGTATTCTTACGAGGTATAAAGACCCCACATTATAAACTCTCACTGTGTATTACAAAAGTATATACAACAGTAAATATCTCAGTGTACAAATAAATAGAAACAAAAAAACTTACATATAATTAAATTAGTCAATAAAGAAATGCTGCTACAAAAAAAAGACACACGAGAATTATGAGGATATATTCTCTTTTATGAAGGGAATGAATGTGAATAGGAGCTAGAAAATAGCTAATGCAAAGCTAATGAGTGTCTAGCTCCTGGTGGGTGGTAGCTGAGAATTAAATAAAAAAAAACTAAATTAAACGAGGACGGAGGGTATAATCAGAAAAAGACAACTAGTCGTGGTTTAAAATCCAAGATTTAAGAGTTTGTTTAAACTGGTGTCTATTGTTTATATCTTTTATAGTAGCTGGTAAACTGTTCCAAAATTTTGCTCCGTGGTAATAAGGTCATAAGGTGTCCCATCATACCAAATATGAAGGGTGTAGCACTTGTGGTTACTGAGTTGTGGACAATATATATATTTGAAGTCAAAGGTCATTGAGGTCACGTGACATTTTGTCAAAATAATTGTATTGCTAAGTTATTCCTATATACCAAAAATCAGACCTCTAGCTCTATTGGCTCGCTCAAAATTAGATATGCGCATAATTAATGAGGTACAATATGTGGCGTCATAAGGTGTCCCATCATACCAAATATGAAAGGTTTAGCACTTGTGGTTACTGAGTTATGGACAATAATGTATATTTGAGGTCAAAGGTCACCAAGGTCACATGATATTTTGTCAAAATGTCTGAGATATCTGCGTGAACTGATGGACTCACTGATGGACTCACGGACGGATATGACCAATCTATAAGCCCCCTGGACTTTATCCGTGGGGACAAAAAACTGTGTCACTGCATCCTTTAGGCAATATGAATACGATGAGAAACTAAATTTTTATTTTTCTTGGCCTTATACATGGGAGTCTATGGAGAACTGCTTTATACATGGGAGTTTATGGAGGTGTAAACTAAAAAGTCCTCTAACACGGCCAAATTCGATCGCATTGTGAAACAAATCGACGTGCATCTGTATGAGGTTGGGTACTATTCTTGTGCAAAGTTTGAAAGAAATTGACCAGGGCATGTCTGAGATATCTGCGTGAACGGACGGACGGACGGACGGACTGACATGACCAAACCTATAACTCCCCCAGGACTTCGTCCGTGGGCACTAAAAACAACGCAACAGTTATTACAGCTACACCGGCGGTAGGTTCATATCCAGAGCCCCGTACGGTCTGCCGCCGTCGCTTGAAAACAATCTCATAAACCTGGCCATATGGGCAACTGTGTATGGGCAGCTGGATACTTGACTTCCCGGAGAAGGCGAGCTGTCACGTTCAAGCTCAGGATTATTTGTCGATCAAATTTCAGTAAATTTACCTTACCTAGATGAAATTTTGTCTATAGGCTAATATTTCGCCGAAGTTTGAAGTTTCAGGTTCATATCCGACATTTTTTAGTTTTGAGTGCAGACAGAAATAAGTTTTGAGGCAACATATGGCTGCGACCCCATGTTGACCCCTAGCCCTGCGTACGATGCTATGTGCTACAGCTAACACACAGCTTCGTACGCAGGGCTAGCGAGACATCGACGGTTATTTACGAGAAGTGAATAAAAGACTGTCATTTTTGGAAGCGATCGAGTAGCTGAGGTAGGCTGGGATACGACTTGGGCCCAAGAACGCTGAATTTCGGCAGTAATTTGGCTTTTTACGTCAAGTCCCAAAATGGATTTGAAGTCACCGACCCTACGTATGGGTCTTTGCAGGGCTGTGGTGAGCGGCGCTATTAGCTGTAGCGGAACACATAGTCTGGCAGAGACCCTGCGATTCGCGTTCCTGTTGGAACACGCGCGCGCCCTTCAGAGACACGACGCGAATCCCAGGGTCTGGACGTTCTTGCAAGCGACCGGTCGGATTTCTGCCTGATCCGGGTACTTTATAGAACTCCACACATCCGTTAATCAAAACAAAAATGACCGGTAGCATAGCCAAATAAAATTAAAAATGAAAAATAAAAACATACCGCGTATATAGGTCTACCAGCTACTAGTATATATTCTCTCCGCCCAGTTTCTTTTGACGTCACTACCTTATGAATATTCATATCCTTGCAAGAACGGACAGTCGCTGTGTCTGGCAGCGCGTGCTCACAGCTGCACAGCCTTCGAATGCAGACCCATCGCGGCGCGCACAAAACAAGGCACAGCGACTGTGGAGAGTCTAGGCTGTGGTGAGCGGGGCGATTAGCTGTAGCGGAACACACAGCATCGTACGCAGGGCTAGTTGACCCCAAGTGAAAATGTGTTCGCGATCAAATCTTCTTGTATTTTTTTCAGAATTTTCGACAAAATCATTGCTTCTTAAATCTTCTGTAAAGCATAAAATACTAAAATAAAAATGCGATGTGCCATATCTCCAGATTTCTAAAATATCGTTCGTTGACCCGCGTTCGACGGAATACTCATTTCGCAAACTTGTGACGCAGTTGAAATTCGATACTGACCGCCAAATAATCTTAATGAGACGAGATCATTCTAGACATCCTCCAAATTATCCAACCATTCGCGTTAGAGTTCAGCTCGCTTAGAGTATCATAACATTCTTCGGCCTTCGTTTAGATCGACCCTAATCTCTCCCATTTAGGAAATAAATACACAAGCTACCTTGACAAACTTCGTGCACCATCCAGGACCAAACGCACTACAAATCTGTCTTGACGTCATCATCTCCTTACATGGTAATCGGCATACGTATTTTTAGCAAAGGAGACACAGAATACGTCGGAGTATTCAGTTTCAAAACGTATTATTTTTGTGTGATGTTGTCAAAAGAAGGTAATGTTACTGCAATGTTTAAATAACAAAACACAAAAGTTCAAATCAGTTTATTTTGGACTGGCTTTACCCAACATTTATATTGTTTCTTATGCCAGATTTGACCACGTGCTTACTGGCGACCCCTTTACATGCAAATTTTGTGTCAAATGGTGTGTTCTCCTGGAAAAACAAACGTACGATTTCTATATGAAGGAGGCGAAATTTGCCCTCAAAACTCGAAACCACCCCTGTATATGGGGTGTACCTAGCTGTTTTGAACGAGCTTCTCGAATCTGCAGCTCTATTTCGAAATGATGGTCTGGTTTCTCAGCTCAAGGATAAGTGTTCTCCATCGCTGTGGGCATTACTATTCTCAACTGGGGGTACAGTTTCCAGTCGTAATGTTTTTCATTGTGTCCGGGATATAAAACCTTTCCTTTTCACAATTTTACTTTGATTAACACTAGTCCACATCTTGTCAGCGATTAAACATGTTTCAAGTTTAAATGTTAAATTCTGGTCTCGAGCCCTCTTGTTCGACCAAACTGAAATTACCCCTCCCACTTTGGCTCGTCCAGTGGGTGTAGCAAGGGTCGTGCCATCGCCTAGGAAACGGAGGGTGCATTAATTGTTGCATTTCGATGCACATTTTGATTATATTCAGAAGATTTTGTGGCAAAAACTCAGATAGAGAAGCATTAATATTCACATCTCACTTATTCAAGACTGGCTGAGAGCAGCACTTCCATTCAGTTAACATCATTACGCCATTTATTATGCCAAGAAAGATGAAGCCAAGACATTTTGCCCTCCTGGTCTCAGCCAGAAATGGTTATACCTTACAGAGTTTTTTCCCACGGAATGAAAAACAAATGTACTTGGGCTGAGGCCCAAGTACAATAAAGGAACATTTAGATGGCGCCATATGCCCATAGGTGCTTTATAATACAACGTAGTCTTTACTTGTATTTGTAAGTCTTAGTGTACAAATGAGTTTTAAGTCATTTCAATTGGCTGTGGAAGACAGTTCCATAGGCTTGGTGCTATACAGCAAAATGCGTGATCTCCAAGGGTTTTAGAAGTGGAACGACCAACAGATATATGTATTTATTTCCAGGTCGAAGATGTCGATTGCGTTGGTAGATGCTTAACAGGTCACTAATGTATGACGGAGAATAATTACCGTGTAAGGCATGAAAATTAAGCAGCAAAAGTTTGTATTTAATCTGCTGATAGACTGGTAAACAGTGCACCTTTGCTGAAACATCGGTGATGTGGTGAATGTCCTGGTTTTTGTAATAAGACGAGCTGCAGTGGTTTGAACAAGCTGCAGTTTACTCAAATTAGTCTCAGGTTGATGCAGTAAAGAAGACTGTTTCCCCAATCGATCGGAGATGTCACCAGTGAGTGGACAAGATATTTAGCAGTGTCCTCTGTCCTCTTTCGGATCAGATTAATACTTCTGAAGTGAAAATAGGCTTTTTAAGGTAGAATGCGCCTCGGGGACGATAAACGGACTCTCAACCTTTTTACAATTCTTTTCTGGTCTACCACTTGTGGGGATTCATTTTAAAGCTCTTGGTTTAAAAAAACTTTTCACAATCTTAGTTTTTCACAAATCCAAAACATTTTTTTCTCCGTAGTGTTAACACTGGGATGGCAGCCATTTCGATTTTCAAATATCGGTGAATATTTGTTAATTTGTTTTGAAAGTACCAAATTTGCACAGTGACCCAAAAATGTATTCTTGATTTGGAAGTCGGTGGTTGAGTTATTCATTGAGAAAAGTTTGAGCAAATTAGTTTATCTTTCACTTTTGAAACCCATATACTACCTTAAAAACTATAAAATAGCGTCAATGAAACTGTGAGCTGCCATGAAGGGGATCATGTCTGTATTGGAGTGTGAGGTGGAAATGTTCAGGTGACTGCTAGATTATTGAAATTCTGCAACGTATAAATAATGGAGATCCTGGCAGGATTTAGGACTTGGGATGTTGTCATAGAAACAGAAGACATTGTCAGTTTCCCATGTGGGTAAGTCTACATAGCCTGGTTGTGTGAGCTAAGATATATGTGTAATCATGACCTTAATTCAGAGGCACCCATGGTGTTACAGATGAATGTGACAAAGGTAGTTTCACATGTGGATCCTAATAACTGGTTGGCATGCAGTGTTGTACTCATGGTGAAGAGTTTGATTTCTGGTGAAATGATTTCCTACAATACGATGGTATTTCTAGGCAATTGATCTATCACCTGCATATCAGAATGACATGCTTTAAAGGTATGATAACCAATGTTTCCAGGATATATGTTTGGAGTAACATTTTCTCTTCATCCTCTTCCATGCGTTGACTGTCTGCTTAGTGAATGTACTGATTATGAACTTGGCAACTTGAAAATACTGCCGAGTGTAAATTGAATTTGTCAACTCTCTGGTGCTTTTAAGTGATACCTGTTATTGCAAGCAACTGAATTCTAGTCTCGGCTAGGATTTATTTGTCAACAATAACACTGCATATCGTACATATGCATCGTTTTACAAACACCATGTATTTCAACATAATCTGGATAAAAGAACAAAAAATATAATTTTGTCGTTGAACAAAAATTATGGAAATCTTGTAAAAAGGTCCAGCCGCTACCCCTTTGATGTAAATATAAACTCTGTATTGAAAATTCCAATTTTAGATTTTCCAAACCTGAATTTTTAATTTAGAATGATTCGAAAATCGTTTAATTTTTAGTTTTCTTGCAATTACAAGCAATATAACATCACTGACTTTGCTTATCACATGCCTATCCACTATTCCCCCTTTCATAATGCAAGCCTTTATATATAGATCTGTAATGTCAATATGCTAAGTTCAAAATGCAAATTCAAATTTAAAGGGCAAATGGCTGTAAATTTTGATGTTTTTCACTACTTTGGTTTTGTATGGCAATAGCAAGTTTTTGGTCTGCTCCCAAAAGCAGTGTCTACACATGTAAAATGCACTGCAATTGTTTACATTTGAATTCTAATCCTGAATTTACTTGTCAACAATAACAATCAAGTTTCCATACAGGCCAAGCTAACTAGCCCATGACTGTGTATCTCAGAATGCTTTCGGAAGTAGAACAAGAAACAGTAGTTGATATTAGCAACAAAATTAGTGAAAACGTCATGAAAAATTACAGGTTCTGGCCCTTTGGGAGCTGGTGTTTTGCACTTTCATCATTTTTGTATTTCTAATGGGTGAATTACGGGCAGAAATACGGTGCTCATTGTTCTGTATCAGAGCACACATCCAACATGACAGTGATGTCTTTCCACAGTGGCATGTCATTGTTCAGCTAAAGAAATGTCCATATTTACAACAGTTTTAAGCATATTATATGCATGAAAAATAACATTAATTGGAAAAGTCCTAGGTGTAAAATTCTATTGCATTTCATTTTGTGTTGTTCAATGACTCAAGAATTTCCTTGCTCAATTTCCACCTGCTATTTTTCACATTTCTGAGTTCCGAGTCGATTTCAGAATTTCTTGAAATATCTTTCAGTCAGCCCTTGGCCAGTACATTCAATAATGTAGCATTGTACAAAGAAAAGCTTAAGTTAGTGATAAGTCAATTTGGTCCAAGGGCATACTGGTTTTCTTATTTCAATGCCACACAATACTTAGCATGGTGAGTGCTCTAAAGCCTCTGTAGTAGAAGCAAACTGCTTAACTACTCCGCTTTGCCAAAATGAGGAGCCATCGTTCATAAAAGCTGACGCACTAAAAACATAATTCCTTACGTTAGAGGGGCGGGTTTAGATGATTCGTATTTTGAGTGTGAAGGGGAAAGGGGTTGAAATCAATATTAAGGAATTACATTTCCAGTGCGTCGTACGCGACAATTATTTTGGGCATCATTCCCTAAGCTGAAAAAGTAACTTTAAGCAAGTTGTCCCATTTATGGTAGTGTTATCTTGAAACTCAGTCTGTCAGGTATGCAGCCAAGCAAAACACAAAATGAAAGTTTCAGACAAAAGACAAGCATCGAGTTGCTAAGCTGTGGACTACCATTCCTGTCGAACTGTCCTGCCATAATGCAGCAGAACAAATCTTCAAGTGACATTGGTGGTTATTTGAAGCCTATAACTTTTACTACGAAAATACATCTTACAGAGCTGGTAAACATGATACACACATATAGAAAACAATGGTAAACATGATACACACATATAGAAAACAATAGAAACATGAACTAAGACAAACCAAATGATTTTAGATATGCTTCAGTACATGCTTTCACCAACACTAAGTGTTCATGTAGCACCTTTTCTGGTTCCTTTCTCTCCTCCTTCAAATTTCCCTTCATTTTATGGTGCTATACAAACATAAAGATGGTGAGGGGGGGGGGGTTGTCCAGTCTGCACTTTTGTGACTGTCTTGCTGATAAACAATGCTTCTTCCCAGAAAGTAGTGATGAAAGTCGAGCAAATGTGAAGCAAATTCAGCATTTGATACATGTTCATACTTTACCAGTTTTGTATCTTTCCAACCACTGTAAGACTTCGCTGAATACAATTGGTTGCATCACTCCATTTATATGAAGCTGCTGTGGTAACGGTTCAGCCGCCTTGTTTAATTTTGGACATGCACAAGAGATGTTGTGCATTGCAACAGAGCCATTGTATTGATCCCATACATGCAACCAAAGATGAGATGACCCACCTCCCTTCAACTCTGTACAAACAGATTTTGAACAGATCCCAACAGCCCTGATATATTGCACATATTGAAATACTACAAGGTGACGGTCTTTCATGTTGATTCTCTGGAATTCATGCTTGTATGACACACACAGCAAAATGTCTGCAAAATAGTTTATTTCTTGGATCTAGTTACTACAGATAAATGACATTTCTACAGAACTTGAACAAAAAAATCTTATGTCTGTCATGCTTTGTAAGAGATACAGTACATGCTGAAACTGACAGCATACATGTGATCACAAGTTACTGACCAGGCATCATAAAACAAACTTTGACGTGGTATGTGGCTTGGGGACAGATATTCCACACTAAATTTTTTACAATATTCTGTTTTTGTGCTGCTTGGGTGGAGTCATTTGAAGCTTGTTGAGTACATGAAGTCTTGTTCTTGTTGTAATGGAATATTTAATTTTCTCCCACGAAGTTAACATAGGGATAGTGGCCTATTTCAATTTCAATTATCCACAAATTTCAGGATATTGGTTTCTGTAGTACCAAAATTTGTATGGTGATTCTCAATTTTCATACTGGACCATGAACGTTAATAGTTTGAAGTTTCATCGAAGAAACTTTGAGCAAAAGTTGCTATCATCCAGTTTTTACAGTGCATATCACCTAAATCATACCCAAAACAGTGGAGTTATAGTGGACAGAGGTTTCCTTGTGCTGTTGGTGTCAATCATCATGGTGTACACTTTAGCTGAGTCAGTTGGAAATTTACCCTCAAATCATAAAATGAAAACGCTGACCCACATAATATGCAATTTCAGTGTGAACATGTCTTTGAGACCATCAATTACATAATACCTTAGCATATAGAAGTGTAAATTTTTCCTTTAAAATACAAAATTATCATTTTTTTGAAAACAAGTAGGCTGTGAACATGAACTGATATTTCTGACTTTAGTTGCAACTGAATGGTTTGACTATCAGTCTCTGAAGTTTATGTCTCATTCTAATGAAGCTTTCATATATTATGCCAAAAAATATTATCTAGTGATATCCACATTACAAACATAAGTACTAGGATAAACTTGGCCTCAGCATGGAATCACTGAGGATGTGATTAAAAAAAAGGACTAATTTTTTCTCAGGGTTACTCTTTCATTCTGAAGTTATCACCAGTGGTTTCATTCTTGCAGAATTTACATGAAAAATAAAATGATATTGAATAGTTGTCCAAAAACAACAGAAAGATGTTTGGTCCACTTTTGTATAATTCTTACTCTCTTCATCTATATCTACAGGTTGTGGGAGGGATTCCCTGTATGTACTGGAAAAGTTTGACACCAGAATTGGATGTGTTGGATTCCTTGTATGTACAGAAAAGTTTGGTCACTGTTGTCTTCAAATATTGCTCTGCTGTGCCAAGAATGTACGGATCCTCTGTAGAAGTTCTTTCTTCACGCTGTCTGGCACAAGGGCTGTAAAAAAGATAATCAGATCAGATACATGATTATTGATGGGTATAAACCTGCAGTTTTTATTTCATCTTGCTCTGAGGAACAGCTTCAAAATATCACTTTATAGAAAAAAATTACCATACCATAACAAACACTTCCATTGTCTAACCTTCAATTGCCTACCTCTGTGAAAATCTATGCATTTCAATTCGACAGAAAAGCACTTTTTTCTGTTATAAAGAACATCGGTGCATCATCAGCGGCACCAAAACACTCAAACTGTGTGTGTTTGTTTCAAATAATAACAATCCTTTGAGCATTACACTCACATATTCAAAGTAACATACACAGACTTGGACAAAAACACACATACCCGGTACATGTACATAATATATGAGTAAGCAATCTTGCTCTGGCAACTGTCCATCTGAAACTTTCACTGAGAGTTTCATGATGTTCAGGTAAGTGGCCACCCAATTATTTATTTATTTATTTATTTATTTTTTTTTTTTTGGAGGGGGGTAGGTAGATGTGTGCAATGTAATTGTGAGTCTTGTTAATTCTGCATTTTTCTGTTGCATCTCTTTTCTTTCATGTTGGTGCCAAGTGTTTGACATCAGACAAATTTGATGACAAACTTTGAATTTACTTAGCATATGCAGTGTTTGCATTTACGCAAAAAAAATATTACTCATTGAAATTTACTCTCTACGCATTATTTCCATTGTTATATGACTGAGCTTAGGTGACAACTAGATGAGATGAGTGCTCTCTTGACATTAAATTTGTTGCAACATTTCTGTCAATCACTAATTTTGGGTGGAAAGTTTCGGATTCTCTGGGTGTTGCCTGAAACATCAGCATCGTAGTTCAAAGGAACGTTATCATGTCAGCTGTGCCTATGAACTACGTTGCTAATTTTAAGGCGATTGATAGTTTCTGAAACTTACAACACAAAGTGAGTGATTGAGAGAAATGTTGCAACAAATTAAATGCCAACCGTGCACGATCATCGCGTCTCGCTGTCCCCAATTTGATCAAAGCACACATGCAGCATGGCCTCTAAGCAATCAACTCTATTATACAAGAGGGATTCGTCACCTGTAGGTCTCCATATGAGGATGACTAAGCACACATTTGTGATGTTTCAGTTCTGGACCTGGAATCAAATTGGTTTCGACGTGGAGACAAGGAAGCAATACTCATCACTAGCTCTAATCCTGAATTGAATCGAGATCATGGCCGCTATGCCTTACCATCAGTATACAGTAGCCTAACTCAGTCACATGATTTACATGTGATCACTGAACCACATGACTGATATCAATTGTCCAACCAGTGTCATTCATGCAGATGAAGGGTTACCAGACGAACCCAAAAGCTACAAACAGTAGTAACTTTATTTGTTGAGTGCAACGGTTAAAACTATACTATGATCAACTCTACTTTCTTTCAACTTTGCTCCACGAGCCCGTAAAAAAAAATGATTCAGAGGGTCAATCGAAAGACACTACCGGGCAACCCAACGTGAAGAACACAGAGAAATGCAGTGAAATTGAACTCATGTCAGAATCCATGATGTATTGTCCTGTTGTCGCCGATACAACAACAGGGGATCAGCACCACAGTGAAGGCGTGAGCCATGGTGATGATGCACCGATGATGCATCCGGTCCATACCCACATGCAGGCTACCAAGAGCAGTGGGAGACTGAATATCCATGGTTACGTTTTGATGTATAAGTATAAATGTATAAATTTTGAACACTGCCAGTGCCTGGATTAGCTGCAATAACTCTAACCTTGGGTTGCCCGATGTGTTTTGACGGTCGCATGTATACCCTTCACTGTACATTTCAGCATGTTTGAAACACAGCCCAGTTGTTCAAGTTGTTTGTTGAACTGTTTTCATTAAAATAATGTTACATGTACATCGTACAATCCAAAAAAATCATCATATTTTGTAGCCATTTTATCCGTCAATCGAGTGCGGATATGAAATTATGCATCCAGAGAAAATTACATACCCAGGGTACTTACACGGATAAATACAGTGACATACCATATATGCATTGTTGCATGCACTGTTGCATGCATATATACATATATGTACAATGTATATACATACATACCTATACCCATGTACAAACGCATGCTTGCAAAATTTTCTACCATAAATGCATGCATGTGTGTGTCTGTCTGCACATATTCATGATTTTACCTGTAATGAACTGGCAATAATCTCTAAAATGCAATATTAAGGTTAACAAGTAGAGAATGTGAAACTTTGTCTGCATTCTAAATATCAAAATCTGGAATTGATTGCATTCAATGACACACCTTTCAATCATTCAACACACATAAAAAATAACTCCTGTTCTGAAAACATTATCAAAATCCATTGCTCATTTCATCAAACTGTGATGAAAAACTAACCTCTGCCCTTCGGAGTGATTTCAGCCACAAGGTCATCCACGGTGATGTGTTCAAGTCCTTTTTGTCTCACAACATCTGTGTATGCGGACACAAAATTCAAAAACAGTATCAATTTGGTTTACTTATTGACAAGACAATCGGTACAATTTCAGTTTAAAGATTTACATTGACACAATGCTGGAATAACAAACTCCTCAGTGACAGGGTGATGTTACACCAGGACAAACACCACATATTTATGATTAAGATGGCTGCTTATCAATGAACAAGTCATCGTTGATGACACAGTCCCCACTTGTTAATGGGTATTTTGATTACAGGTCCTCAGAGAGGATAGAGTCCTCTTCATTAGGTCTGTGATAAAAATACTTTTGAATGAATTCGCTTGATACATGTCTGAGTTATGGTTCAGGACATGAAAAAATCGTAACAAAATGGCCACACAGTGGCCATATTGGATCGCATCACAAAACAAATTGATGTGCATAGCTATGACATTGGTCGATGTCCTTGTACCAACTTTGAATAAAATCGGTTGAAACATGCGGATATGCCTGAGAAATGGCTCTGTACATGAAAAAATCGTAATAAAATGGCCGCCTGGCGGCCATATTGGATCGTATCACAAAACAGATTGACGTGCATATGTATGACATTGGTCAATGTCCTTGTACCAACTTTGAATAAAATCAGTTGGAACATGCCTGAGTTATGGCTCTGTACATGAAAAAATCGTAATAAAATGGCCGCCTGGCGGCCATATTGGATCGTATCACAAAACAAATCGACGTGCATCTGTATGACATATGAAGTAATCCTTGTACCAAGTTTGAATGAAATCGCTCCAGGCATCTCTGAGATATCTGCGTGAACGGACGGACGGACGGACGCACACACGGACGGACGCACGCACGGACGCACACACGGACATGACCAAACCTATAAGTCCCCCCGGACGGTGTCCGTGGGGACTAACAAAACAATGTATACTGTACGTGCTACTGCCAGTTTGTTTCTGCTGCACTAAGTGCAATGCCTAACCAATTTATGAATAAAACGCATACAAGCCTGACTAAGACTGTAATGAGTTGATGCAATACCATATTGCAATTTAACAATAACCATGGAAATATAAGTTCTATACTTTTGTAATGAAAGATACCCAAAGGAAGTTAACTATTCCATGGGAACCATTTGACCCATAATTCTACTGGCATAATGAAATCCGGTCAAAAAAAGCAATCAAACAAGTATATCATTCTGAAATAAATTAAAAGTGCAATTATCTATCTTAAGCTCAGATGTTTTGGCATTAATCTTGAGACATTTATGTCCTCATTATTAACCACTGTTTTCAATGATTTTAGTCAGGCCCCTTCCCTTGCAACTTTTCTTCATGGCTCTTGGACTGATGCAGAATGAAAGCACAATGGAATGAGTACATCAATAAAGTTACCTGTTTCAAAACATTAAACCGCCTGCACAATAATGATTTACCAATGCAAAACATATTATTTGTACTGCGTGATGATGTTATGATAATGCCTTGCCATTCAGAATATTTTCTGCAAGTTGAACACTTTCAAAACCAAATAAATAACAAACAGGCTCATTATGAAGTCATTTCTATCTAATTTGCACAATCTTTGAAAAAGAATGTCTGTGAATACTTGTTGATGAGAATCCCAGTAAAGCTTTAAAAATCAAATTGTTATCATGGTAGTGAATCTTTGCGATTCTTTTCACATCAAAATTTCAACAGAACTCACCCTTGCAGTATGCTTTAAGTTGATCTCTCCAACCACATTCAATTAATTTAGTTCTCAATAATTCCTTTAATCTGCAAGGAAAACAGAAAGTCAAAGTTCTCCGGGAAGTGGTAATTTATATAAAATATTCCTTGCTGACGATAAACCTCATGCAATGATGTACAGAGTGTGATACAAATTGTGATCATAAAAAGTTGTGTGATAAGCAATAAATCTGCATACTTGGCTGTATTAACCCTTATCCTGACAAGTTTATACCATCAGGTCAAGGTGGTTAAGGTTAGTGAAACAGAACGTTCATATGATGCATTTAACAAAAAGAATTGAACATTTGAAGACCCCTGAATACATAGATACAGTAAGTTAAGTGATTTTTGCGGACTAAAACTGCTATAATAGTATAAGTATAGCATACCAAGCCAGCTGGGTTACAATAAGTATTGCTTTGGCTCAATATAGCGCTTTTTACTGACTTTACAGATGGGCACGTATTGTCTTGCACTACACGCACATTTAACTTTGAACAGTGACATCAATCTGCCAGGTAAGATAAATTTCGATTCCTTCCAGAAATATTTATTGCACTATGTGTACAGAACAACGTGTAGAAATTATTAATGATTTGAGCCCAAAAGATTCCCCATTATCACTACTTCAGATTTTTTGTTACCTTTCTTTTTCACCTGTTTCAACCAGTTTTTGGTTGATGGTTGCCCTCATCTGGGCATCTCGAACCTTCCTATCGGTGTAGCTGAGGAATAAACAACACATAACGCTTGTAAGTTTCAGGGCGCGCGAGGACATTTCTGCAGACATGTAAATAATGACATTAGACACATGTACGGATTCCGGATACAAATATAAAACATTAAATAAAAATGCGTCAGGTATAACATGCAGGCTCGTTTGTAAACAGTCGGCTAGGCCAAATGAAATGGACATTCAAGACAAACCATACTCACTCTGCCATTTTGACAAATAAAATTTGCTCTCCTACTGCGCCCTCTACGGTTGAAAACTTACATGTTGGCCAACGAGTTATGTACTTACTCGTTTTATCCTAATTTCCCACCCCTCTTTCTCACAACTTCTTCATTTCCAGAAAATCGTCTGTTTCAGATGTTACCCAGAAGCGAAAATGTCTGAGCGAACACTTAAGGTTGAACTGTGACCAAAATATTTAGGAAAGAAAAAACGAACAACCAACCGCGCCAAAATGGACGTCGGAGAACTTCTAACTTACCAGGTGAGATATAACACATCGCGTTTCTTTGATGGAACAACCAATTATGCGCGAAACAAGCAGATTCAGAGGATTCACTTAGACGACCAACTCTGTGTAGTATGCAACGAATTTTAAAAGCAGTACATTCAGACTTATACGCCCTTTATACGCCGCGTTGCGATGCATACCTTAGCAGGCGACATCATCACAAAACAACATTGTCCCACACTGTATATGTATTTATGGACAATAAAGGCAATGGTTGCACATGTGCAGTATTCATTCTGATTATACATGAATTCACAAACTGTTACCAAACCTTAATCAAGAACCATTGATGTGTGTACATTTCTAAAATAGCAAAAAAGTTCCTAGCTGCAAAATTGTAGCTCTACGGTGAGGCGGTCGGTGAGTTTTGGTTTTGCGACCTCGCTCACCAGTAGAGCTACAATGCCGAAGGCCCTGTAGCATACAAAATAAGCGCGCCACACATGGCGCGGCATTTTCATGTAAAATCCCACATATTTACTGCATTTGGTCGTACCGATTTATCACTACTGAAGACTAAACACTATACTACATTAACCTTGTCGTTTATGGGGTTTGGTATTAGCACAGACACGTCGATCGCGTTCCATAAACATTGAGCGTGTTTCTGGGAGCCGCCATTACCGGAAGTTGGTAATGGCGGCTCCAAGAAATGTTTTTTTGAACGCGATCGACGTATTTGAACAAATACCAAACCCCATACACGACAAGGTTAGTGTAGTATAGTGTTTAATCTTCAGTAGTGATAAATCAGTATGACCAAATGCAGTAAATATATGAGATTTTACATCAAAATGCCGTGCCATGTGCAGCGTGCTTATTTTATATGCTTCAGGGCCTTCGGCATTGTAGCTCTACTGGTGAGCGATGTCGCAAAAACCAAAACTCACCGACCGCCTCACCGTAGAGCTACAATTTTGCAGCTAAAAAGTTCCAGGCTTCACTCATATTTGATTTTGCCAATTTTCTCTTCCTCAGCCTGACAAACCACTTAAACGAAAACGAGAAGAAAATGGACAGGCAGGGGACATCTCTGTTGGTTCCAAGTCAAGAGACAGACTTATTGGTATCAGGGATTCCAGGCAGAGTGAAACCTCCACAGAACACAGTGCTGGTGGTGTCAGTGAGTCAGAAAGAGAAAAGATATTGAAAATGGTTGAAGATGAACCAGAGGTATGACAATTGTTTCTAATTCTAGTGTCTTTTACTTCTTACATACCACTTACCTATAGATGGGGTCTAAGTGACTTCAAGGTCAAAATGTCCAGAGATCCAGACGCCAAATATGCATTGAAATAGCTGTGATATCGCAGCGGTACTTGTGGCGTCTGTCAAACACGCTTCCGACAAGGGTCACCGCCACTATGGATTTTACATGAAATTGATAGACAGCTACAATAATGATAAATTATATATCAAAACGATTTATGGATCAACAGTTCTACTCCAGAATAAAAAGGGCGTGATGTAATCTACAGACTACAAATGTATGACAATACACGTATTTATGTGTGCGTGTGTGCACATGGTTTGTTTGTACCATGGTCCATTTCAATTCAGGGTTGAACCTATTAACGATAAACTGTACAGTCAAACCTGTGTTAACGACCACCTTCCCTTAGCGACCACCTCCCTATAGCGACCATCTGCTGGCGGTCCCTACGAAATTTGCATGTAAATAACACTGTATATTGCGGCCACTGTCCAATGCGATCAGTATAGTATAGTATTGTGTGTTCCTCGGTTAGCCAATCAAATCATCTCTACCAATGTTTTCACATTACTGCAGGCAGATGCTCTGGATGAGACAGCACTTAAACGCTTACTTCTCTCTTTTGAGAAGAAAGTTTTTCGAAATCAAGAAATGAGAATCAAGTTTCCAGATCAGCCTGAAAAGTGAGTAATTGAGTTTAATTATTTATCTTGAAACATTTAGTAATATTAGCTGAGTTACAATTTGTGTAACAGTTGTAAAGTGTAAATTGGTTCGAAGAACACAACCTCAAGAAGACAATACTCTGCTATGATTTACTGTAGTGCACTTTTGAGAGCAGCAGTTATCTTATTCAAACGTTGTATGTTCTGTGCTTGCATATATTTGTACCTAGAATGAGGGCTGTCGCACAGCAACCAAGTTATGTCAGCCATGGTACACATGACATGTTTCCATTACCAGAAAGACATACCTTAGCCCTTTCACCACCATGGTTTGTCCCAAATTCATTGTTTTCTATGGTAAAGTTGGACCTGTACACAGGGAACTGGGGGTGAAAGGGTTAAGTGATAACATCTTACATGCCTTATTTGTCCTAGCATAGATGGTTCATGTAAATGCATCATTTTATCTTGATGCATATACAGTATATTAAGTGATGAGAGTCTAACTGCATCTTATTGAATATTTTGCGTACTTTGCATACTTTCATTTACACTGTGATTGTAAGATGTGAACTGTAACTCTTTGGAAGAGAGAAGATTTCTCACAGACTTTGACACCAAAGAGGTCCATGATTGTTGATTTCACAGTGAGGTTGTCAAATTTCATATCCTCTCTTGTTGTAGATTCATGGAGTCGGAGATTAACCTGAATGATGTCATCCAGGAAATGCATGTGATAGCCACAGTACCAGATCTCTATCACCACGTAGTGGAACTGAACGGCGTACAGTCCCTGCTGGGCTTACTCACACATGACAACACAGACATATCAGTAGCCACGGTGGACCTGCTGCAGGAGATGACGGATGTTGACACACTCAATGAAAGCGAGGAAGGTGCCACAGCATTGATAGATAGTCTGGTAAGTCTGTACGTGTGCAGTTACCCAGGAGAAGAGGAATCAGAATTGTAGTGGCTAACTTTACCAGAATTGATTGTATGAACTTATGACTTCATAATACTCTGTCAAGCTAATGTTTCTCCTGTGTTTTATTCACCCTATCAGTAGTGAAATATGTCATTGTCTGGAGTTAAAGATAATATGATGTTATAAATCGTTGTAATTTAACACAGTGCGAGCAAATGAGAAAATACCTTACGCTGCTAATATGTCAATACTCTATGTTAGTGCTAGAACATTAAAAAAATTGAACATGTTTGATATAAAAGGATGCACAAACTGTGCCTGGTGTAATAGCAGACCACAGGCCCAAGCTCATGTAGTTTTCATGACCTGGTTATTCACTGCTTGTTTCTATAAGCCAAATATGCCAATAATGTATTTATTTATTTATTTATTTATTTGTTTATTTATTTATTTGTTTGTTTATTTATTTGAAAAGTCAAGATGCACAAGGTTCAATAACAAACTCTGACAAAATATAATACTTACACAGTGTTCTGCCAAGCTTTTGCATCAGTGGGGTCTGAGGGCCCATGGAAGCTCAAAAAGTGGGTCGCTGTTGAAAAAAGGGGGTCATTCTCACTTTAGTACGTGCCATACCCGGTTGTTGTTTCGAAGTTTGAACTCGCAGATTCCATGAGTGCTGCGGTTTTATGGTCCTACCTACAGTCTACAAGGCGAGTAAGTGTACTCGTTCGGAAATTCATGTTGTCTCGGGTCATCGTATTTCGATTATTATTATGCTTTATGCATACTTTGCAAGTCATTTGGTTGTTTTTGGCATCGTAGTGGAGCCAGCTGAAATCATGTAACAAATTTTCATGAATACGTCAAACATGCCTGCGTGACAATTTCAAACTTGCGTATGATTTTACGCAACTGAGTTTTTATTTGCGTAAAATGTATTCAAAATGCGTACGGCTAAGGAATCAGTATCTGATGTGAGTTGGGCAGTCTTTTCTGTAGAACTTGGAGAATTTCCTGTAATGCACATACTCTATTAATAAAAAACAACAACCTGGGGGGCTTCAAGGTGTAGCTGAACGCTTGCCATGCCGTGATGCAAGTCCCGTATATGATCGTTGAGCAGCCCAATGAGTTCATGTTCAAAGAAAAGACCTTCTGACTGTGAAATTAGTGTTTTCAAAGGGCCAACAAAAAGCAGATACTGTTCAAAGTTCAGCGGGACCTCTCAAGAATGCAACCGACAGATTCTAAATGGTCATCCGTAAACACTTTCCAAATAACATGCGACGTAATGACCATTAACTGTATTGTGTTACCAACAACGTAGACTCGATCGATTCTCGAATTTTTTGCATCTGTAGTGCCATTGTCTGTACAGAACTGATTGACGTGACGTTTTGTGATGATGAAATACAATGTTGCATAAAGTGCTGCGGTCTGCTAAAATCTAAAATGTTGCAATATCATGATAAATGTCACTTGCAAGCAGGTGCATATGTTCTAATTTTGTCCTGCATTGAACCACATTCAGGCAATACAATGCAATACATGCAGTGCGGCAAGTACGTCGTGTCATGGGGCGGCATTTCTCAATGCGTATTAGTTTACGCAGTCATGATTTATTTTGCGTATTTCAGAACAATTTTGCGTAAAATACGCAGGATTTTGCGTTAACGGAAACACTGGCCTGCCTCAATGAAGGCTGAGTTTCCGATGCATGGCTGCTCAATGTTTTGAGACTGCTCTGTTTCTGACTGATGCGTTTCCGATGTGGATGGCAGCGGCGTGCATTGGTTTTCAGTTTCCGAGGATGTGAACAGCTGAGACACGATGTCATGTTCGATCGTTTGTCTTCACTCGTCCGGTTGTTGGATTTGTCTTTTTAGGGTGGAATGGTCCAAAAAACTAAGAATTGTTCTGCCTCTATGTTTTGATTTATTCACGGAAGCAATTTCCTTTCCACTGCCAGAGAGTACTGTGAGGCATTGAATTTAACAGAGACGCTGACTGGCTGACTTGAATCTAGCCGATGAAAACCTAGTTCACGATTATGCAAATAAAAAATCACTGAAGGTTGCTATGGAAGCAACACGTCTCATGTTCTCACGAGCAGCATGCACGCATGAGCAGCGTGGAATGTCTACTTCCGCGTTTGGCCTTTCGCGTATAGTACGTAAATAAGTGTATTTTTTTTACCAAAAGTTTAGTGGGACTGACGGCGTGCTGCGCCTGCCGGACCTGATGATTGATATTTTTGGGGTCTTCAATTTATATTTGCGGCAATGGCGCAAGGCCGCGGCCTCGGCAGAACACTGGTTACAATATATACATTGAAACACAAACAGACAATACAATGTAAAATTTCAGCCTCTTAAAAAAATATCTTGATATTAACCCTTTTCTGCCAGACAATATCGCTTCCCCGTCAGCCAAGTCAGTAAAAAGCAGTATTGAGCCAAAACATGATGTATTTTCACCCACTTGGCTTGGCCTGTTATAGCATCTTTAGTCCAAAAAAATCAAGTTTACAGTATTTATCTTTCAACAGCTTTTAAATGTATAGTATTATGTTAAAATACACCATGTAGAATATGTTGTGTTTCATTAATTTTAACCATCTTGACCTGATGGTGAAATATGGACTTGACAGGAAAAGGGTTAGTGCATTAAAGCTGTCAAAGGTACATGTACAAAAAGTCTGTATGTGTCGTCTTTATCAATCATCCAGTGACTATAATGTCTATTAGTGGGCTAGTAGAAACTGATGCTTGGCTTGTGATCTCATTTGGCTACCAACCTGTGTACTTGTGGATCTCAATATGATTGGCCTACCCTAGTGTTCAAAGAATTCGCAATGTAATAATTTTTTATATCACAGGTGTAGATCTCATAAAATTGACAGAATCTCATTTTTTTCACATATGTCTACCAATCTTTGAAGATTTATAGCTGTACATCAGCATCACAAATTATCTTCTCTGCTTTCAGTTGGACAACCAAGTTGTGGCCACACTGGTTCAGAATCTTGAGAGACTGGATGAGGGGGTCAAGGAGGAAACTGACGGTGTTCATAATTCATTAGGTAAATGTCAAACTAGAAATTTGTGTGTAAAGTGAAGCGAAGTATTGGTATAACATGGAGGACAGTCACCTCTTTTCGCACCAAGTGTCACTATACTTGAGTGAGGAAGAGGGTCAGGGAAAATATCCAGTAGATAGATGTCCAGGGTACTTGAAAAACAGTATCAACTTTTTTTAGGAATCAAACATGTTGAATTGGTATTTGATCTCAAGAAAAACAAAACTTTTTCAAGTGTTATACTTTGAATTGTAGAAGTCTTTTTGCTGCAAGAAGACATCATTCCATCTTCTGTTATCAGGTTTATTAATCTCAAATACATCACTTTAATCATTCACTTATCCATGTTTCTTTCTATGCAGGTGTTGTGGAAAATATTTTAGAATTTCGTCCGGAAGTTTCTCCAGAGGCGGCCAAACAGGGCTTGATGCAGTGGCTCTTAAAGAGAATCAAGGCCAAAATGCCGTTTGATGCAAATAAACTGTACTGCAGTGAAATTTTAGCAATTCTGTTGCAGAATGTGGATGGTATGTGAGTCTTCTTTTTCGGCTGTAACACTAAATAAATACTAAGTAACCCTGACTAGTGATAGCATTGTACATAAATCTATTCACTACATGGAAAGGCAAAATCCAGTGAAATCAATGTGTACCCTCTAAGCTACATTGAAACTAAAGTTAGATGTTTTGTACACAAGTTTTCACATTGTATACACACTGGTGTGGAGCTGATGCAAAATTTTCTGAAATTCAAAAAGAATTTGTGAGGTATAAGGCACATGGATCTGGTATAGAAGTCGCTGTTGGGAACTAAATGGCTCTGCTATTGCAGAATATAAAAAGTGGACCAAGTTTACTCTCTGTGAATAAGTTCAACATTGCATGAGCAACATCTATACAATTTGTCTAAAGCCCATTACACTGAAGAGGAACCAAACAATGTACAGAACTGAATGTATAATTTCATGCATATTGGAACACAGTGAAATCTTTTCACATTTTACTGCACATGGATTTTTGTAACTTCATTCAGAAGTCAATCACAATTGATAATCATGAATGTTATAGTAATGCTGTGCTGATGTTTTTTCATTCAGAAAACAGAGAACTTTTAGGAGAACTAGATGGCATTGACACATTACTACAACAGTTAGCTGTAAGTAGAAAGATTTCAACTTTTGCATTCATTTTTCACACATATTCGGCAATTTATCTTTGATTGGCCTGTGTGTGGCATTTGAACATGAAAGAAAAACTACTTAACAATTTGTACTGAGAATGTCATTATTTTCTTTTATGTAAAATAAGTTCACATATATTATTTGCCAGCAGATTTCATGTGTATAGCTGTTTGTAACATTTCTTATTATAGCTGTTTGCAATATTTCTTATTAATAAATCTTCAGAAATTATTTGAGAGAAAAAATTACACAAGTACATTGGTACATAGGCAGTGAGAGGGGTTATAATATTATCATAAAATGCATTGCAATTTTCATATCTTATTCACAAGTTTTCACAATCTGTAATACATGTCATTTGTTTTCTTTGCCATAATTTTCACAGACTTTTAAACGTCACGACCCTTCATCAAATGAGGAGTATGAAATGATGGAGAATTTATTCAATTGCCTGTGTTCAGCTCTGATGTTGACCAGCAACAGAGACAAATTCTTACAGGGAGAAGGGTTACAGCTGATGAACCTTATGCTCAGGTGAGACGTGTTCTTAGAAATTCTTGAATGTCTACAGATATATAGAAAGTTTCAATGCTAGTACAGAATTTTAGGAGAAAATAGTGAGAAATGGACTCTTTCTCACTTTTTCAAGATTTTGCAAAAAAGGGTGCTAATATTATTATTTTCTTGTACTTGATCTATGAGAACGGTGTATTCTTATGAGCATTTGGTGAGAAATTGGTCTTCTCCATCTACATATTGACTGTGAGAATACAATTTCTTGCAGATACACAGCTGTACATGTGGAGCAAGAAATCTGATTTCTCGCTAATTGACTGTGAGAAAACAAAATTCTCACAGAGTAAGTGTGAGAAACATGAATCTCAAACATTTCTTGCAAAAAGCGAGCAAATGTCAGTTTCTTACCATTTTCTTGCCAAATTCTGTACTAGTGATATTTCAAGTACCAAAAACTGAAGACGACGTATTTCTGCTGTTATTCAGATATCAGAAACATATCTGTGACTAACGAAATCATGACATACCACTGTTAAACCTGAGAGTCATGATCCATTTTTAACATCGATGGCACTCAGCTGTATCAAAGATATCCCTTATAAATGAAACAGAAGACATAGCCTTCCAGGTTTTATGTATTTCTCTTTGTACATCATGGACACATGAGGGCCTTCCATGACAATAGTGCGGCATCATCCATGACCTCCAAAGCATCACATTTTGCTAGGTTTTGAAGTCAGTGAATGCTTCTCAAGCTACTGATGCACTGTATCTGATCACATTTCAATATTCTTGTAGGGAAAAGAAACTTTCAAGAAACAGCGCATTAAAGGTTTTAGACCATGCCACATCAGGACCAGAAGGTACAGATAACTGTATGAAATTTATTGAGATTCTTGGACTGAGAACGATATTCCCATTGTTTATGAAGACACCAAAGAGATATAAGAAAGGCCCCTCTGAAGAAGAACATGAAGGTATGTCTTCATGTATCTGCCATAGTGCATTTTTCCATACGTCTTGAATAAGGCATTTCAGCAATATCTGTAATGCATTACATATATCTGGAATGTTGACAGTTGTACAGTTTTTGCAATGCATCCCCCAGCCCCCATCCCTGGAAAATGGATGATTGACTACTAAAAATTACAAGCAGCCAAAGTCCTGCAACATCCAGAAAATTTACAAAGGATTTCAACTCAGGCCATTGTGGAACTATTGTTATCATGGCATCTGAAAACTGACCTCTAGAGGGAGCTCTTTTACATGACCAGGATATGTCCCTGCAATGCTTCATACTAAACATACACTAGCAGTGTGTGAAATTAACTTGAAATGCATGCTGGTCCGAAGGACCAATAGCAAAGGGAATCTGCTGGTCCTTCTTGATGTATGTTGGTCCAACAAAAAACTGACCAAAAAACCTTCAAAAATGTACTTTCAATTGAAAATAGCTGATGACATGGTACATTATCAGTCTCTCCTACTCTGGTGTTGTTATATAATATTGATACAAATAAATGAACAAATATATATTTCAAAATTTAAATTTTTTTGCTCAATAATATATGCCATGACCAGAGGTAGGTATCACCGAGAGCCAGATCTCTATGGGAAAAGGTTTTTATAGTTCATCCCAAAATTAACATGGGGAAAAAGTCTTTCAGTTTTCATTCCAAATTAATATGAAAAAAATTCTTTCAGTCCTCATTTCCAATTAACATGGGAAATAGTCTCAGTTTTCATTTCTAATAAACATGCGGAAAAGTCTTTCAGTTTTCATCTCATATCTCTACTACATGGGAACAAGTCTCCAGTTTTCATTTACACCATCAGCTATTTCAAACAGATCATGGGCATCATCATTCTCAGAGTAGCTAGTCTTTAAACTCAAAGTCAGATTCATATTCTAATTCTACATCAGTATCCTGATCAGCACACTCAGTAGCAACTGCATTTGCAGCACCTGCCTCCATTTGCACAGTTTCCTGTTCCTGACTAGATGTAGATGCAGTGACTGTCACGGCATCTGTCAGTAACTCCTTTTTAACGGCGAGTGAAGCCATCCAGACAAAGTCTTTTGGTGGACGGTTATTCATACATATGGCATGGGCATTACGGAACAGATACTGATAGCAGGGTTTTGTGAAGACCGCACTGTTCATTTTTTGCAATTTTACCTCAGCTGTGGCGGATTGCGGTTCTTAGCGTGTTCCACGGCGATTTTATAAACCTCTGACTGACTGTGTGAGGCTAAATTCGAGTGTCTAAAGTTGTTAGTGCCAACCACAAACTGACCCTTAGAATAAGTTGAGAAAGCAGACAAGATATGCGGCTACCTTATGGGCAGAGAGATCGCCGTATGTTCGTCGTCATGGCATGCTGTACATACATCTTCGACTCTATCAAATAACAACCAGTCGCAGAACTCATTCTGCCATGCATGCTGAAAAGATCGCGGTTTTCGTCTTCCTCGATGAGGCAAAAAAAAATAAATTGTGCTGTTCCGATAAAATGGTTTTCAAAAATAGGGTAGGTAGGTCGGCAGGGATGTTTTTTCCAAAACATTATTATTTTCAAATACGCAATTTTCAGGGGTCCGGGGTGATCAAACACTGGCCACAACATTTCCAGAAAAACGTATCATACATATAAAAGGAATAAAAACATAAGAGACACCCTCGTTCAAGCAAAACTCAAATGCCAGGTAACGAACACGTTATTTTACGGGTTTTTTCTTTCTCATTTTTGCTTCCGTGTTTACGTAGCTCTAAAAAGTTTAGGGTCGGCAGGCAAAAAATAGGCCCTAGGGTAAGTCGGGTTATCGGAACAGTACAAATGTTTTCTTTGGCCTAATATTCCCTTCGTGCCTGTTGCTTCTCCTTGTGGTTTGTTTTTGTATTCTTCTTTGGGGGCTCATACCTTTCAAATACGCCGAATATTGGTAGGGCGATCAGCAACAGCGTAGTCACTGGAGTCAGGTCGCGCACGTGTGACAGCCGACTTGCAAGACCTATGACCTTTCTAACAAACTTTTTCAGTATTAAGAATTGTGATTGGTCAAAATAACAGCCTGCCCTTGAAATCGGCCAATTGCGTGCGTTATTTTAAAAAGTTTTAAGCTGTCTCGGCTGTCGTTCTCTGTCCGAAGAGTTGGTAATTCGTTGCGTATTGCAGTAGCAAAACTTGGAAAAACACTCATGCAAGAGGGGTTCGGACCGACAAATAGTTGGATATAGTCAAACAAATTCGGTTTTCAAAATTATTATGTGATTTTTGTGCTGGTCCGAAGGACCAGTGGTCTGGAAACACTGCTGGTCCGTGGGGAATTCTGTTGGTCTCGGACCAGCGGACCAGCGTTAATTTCGCACGCTGTACACAAGTTAACACATCCTATTATTACATGCCTCAATGTGAGTGAAAATCAGTGCATTGATTTGAATAGGAACATCCGGGGAGTTAACAGCCGCGTGAATGATGTACTGATCAGTTTCCATAGTAACCCGGTCTAGAAAAGCCCTTTGACGTTTTTGACGTCAAAGTAGACGCTTAACGCCGGCTGTGAAATATCCATGTGCGCACTGCTATTTTGACTTTCGTTAAAATCTGTTTGATGCTGGCCGATAATGGTAAAATTGTTTGAGAATGCCCTGCAAGTAACTGTCATATAGCATTAACTGTGAAGAGGCATGTAATAAAATATTATTGCCTGAATACATGGGTTTGTGTGCCCTCGCTGCAGGAGACAATTTTCCCTCCTGGCGTTGAGCAAATTGTCACCCGCCCTGGGGCAAATTGTCACCCGCCCTGGGGTACATAAACCCATGTATTCAGGCAATAATATACAATATTTCCACTGAATGTACTTGTTTTCATGAAATAATATTTTGTATCGGATAAGTGGTTACTTTACTATGTATGTAAATTACAGCTTGATGCCTTCAGTAAAATATGCATTTTGTACAGACACCACTTTGATATGTATAAAGTTTGCATTTAGTTAGAGATGTTACTAATTCTTTTGTTGTTGACATGGAATACGTTCTCATGGAAACCATCGTTGGTGTGTGTGGAATTTCATTCAAATCTTGAGGAAAAAGGCTGTACCATAAACTCACATTGTCAAGACAGCCAATGCCAAAATTTTCAAATGTTTCAAATGTGAAAGTTCTGATTCTAGGGTGTGCTTGTTTGTGGGACATGGAAAAGCGTCATGTGACATCATTGGTGGATACCAAGCTATGTGAATTTTGTATGTTTATCTGATCTACGATTCACCCATGCACGTTCAAAACTTGAATTAATGGTTCTGGTTAATTGTCTCAACAGAGCACGCTATCAGTGTGATTGCATCCATGGTTCGTAACTGTACCAGTGCACACCGACAGAGACTTCTGGGTAAATTCACAGAGAATGACCATGCTAAAGTAGACAGGTTAATGGAGCTGCATTTCAAATACTTGGACAAAGTACAGGCATGTGACACTCAGATAGAGAAGGAAAAACAGGTAAGATTTGATTGTAGTTTACCTGTCATTCTTGTGTGATGATACTCACATTGTTGAAGGGCTTTCTGGTCTGCTGTTGATACCTCAAAGATAACACCCATTTAAGGATAAGTGCTACAAATTCATAGAAATTTAAAAATCATGTCAGTTTCTTGAAACTTTGCATGGAAATTCTTTCATGTTTCAGAACTTAAAAAATGAAATAAAAAACAGGGGTCACCATGCTCGTTTCCATGGAAACGTTCCTCAAAAAAAGGCTCCCTAGCAATCGAAAAATCTACCTTTACTTTGAAAATGTATTCTGAAACTCACTTTTACATTCAGAAAAGTGAAAATAAAGAAATAAATCGACAGTACTCCTTCCCCAATGCACAAAATGTGTATAATTAAGATTTGTAATCTATACATAAATTAATAAATCATCAAAAAAGTTTAAATATGATATTTTCATAAATTCCCTGCTTTTGAAACTTTATACTTACCTCAAAAATCATGTCAATTTGATTAAACTTGGCCAATTTATAGTAAGATTAAATATGATCACTATGACTTTTTAAAAAATGATGGTCACCATGCTAGTTTTTTCGGTAAATGAACTTTTATACCACAATAGAAGCTGCGCTTTGGCTGGCAACAGCTAGATTCAGCTGTTCCTGTTCAAAAAATATCACTAACTTAGGGGGTCCTAGACTCGGATGTCAAAGGTCATGGGTGTCATCAAAATATAACATCAAAATAAATCTTATGGACATTGTTGATTTTAAACAGGAACAGTTTTTTTGCCATTTTGTGTACTGGTAACCTGTCAGATCAGGTTATTCTATGGACCCCCCAGGCTACTCATCATTTGCTTTGGTCATTAGGTATAACCTAGCCTGTTTATATTCATAGGCATGGGCTATGTTGTCTGAAAAGTTTCTACATTTGATAAACTGGAATGACTTTATGGTGGGCATGGTAGATGAATTTCACAAGCATTATTCAAATTTTTAAATAAAGTTCCATTTCTGCATAAGTTCTGGTTTTTCTTTCAGTGTTTTTTTTCTGTGCAACAACTGCAGTTTCTTATTCAAATCCTTGAAGAATAATGAAATACTGTGTCTTTAACTTATCAATACACTCTATATTTAGACAGTCATCAACATCATCAGCAGCATTATTATTGTTGTTGTTGACAACTGAATTCAAGTCCAATCTAGAATTCAGTTCAACAATGCAATAAGAATTATATATGTACAGGCTGTATTGACAAACAGAATACAAGGTATTTTAGCACGCTAAACAGCGTAGGACAAAACACTGGAACAGTGTAATGTCCCTTGAAAACTTTGTTTGTTTGATGTGAAAAAGTGAACTGCATTCACAGGATCTGCATATGGTATTATGATATAGAAATAAAAGACAAAGGACAATAAAATGTAGTAAACCAAACATAAATTGAGTGTTTCATGAACAACTCACATTTATTTAATACATACACTTGTATAGACTTACATTCAAAAAGATTATCTTCTGTATTGCACATGTATATGACAATGATGATCAACACTGATCCCTTGAATATCTACTTTAACTATATCCAATGCAGTATGTATGGCCAAAATACAAGACTCTAAATTATTAATAGTAATATTTCACACAAAGAAAAACTTTGGCATAATCTTTACACAGGTAAGTACAATGCATTCATTATTTACTGTGGTCAGCTTTCCATTTTTGTACCTAATGTTTCCGGTATGACTAAAATTCATTAAAGCTACATTAGCCTCTACTTTGGCTATTTTCATAGTATTTTTGTTATGTGTATCAAATGTAATATTTGGTACAAATTCCTGAACCATAATGAAATACCCTGTATGTAATTTATCACAGCTTATACATGTAAAGTCATTCAGAAATTATTATTCATTGTAAACCACACATTTCAAACATTGTCATTGACAGACGAGTTAAAAAACTCAAAGACACTGTTCATTATACGGGATGATTTTGTTACTCTTACAGAACCATTGGAAGTTTCTTCAGTAAACAACTGTCTTAAGCTATCTAATCCACCTCTCTGTATGTTGTGTAAAGATGGCTGTAATTAAGACCAGATCCTGCCACTCTTTTTGCCATCGACTCACTTAAAACTTTATTATTTACAAGAGTGATCAGAGTTTTGTAATTAGTTAATTGTTGGTTTTTGAAAGTGAGATATTGGATCATCCAGTGTGATGTAAAACTCTCTTCAATCATCATTGACAATGAAACCTGACATACTTTCAATAATTTCTGTAACATGAAAACATCAGCTACAGCATTGTGTGCTTCATAATCCTGCCCTACATAGTCATTTACAAGACTTTCTTGGGAATATGATGCTCTGTCAGGGTATAATGATCTGAATACTGGTAATGAATCAACGAATCCACAAACATTTGCTACAAACTGATCTCTCAAGGAACATTCATTCATGGCTTGCAACAAATATCTACAATCAATGATCGAGCATTGTGTGCAACTAAAATTGGATTCTCAAATTTTCAGATGAACTCTATAAAACTTTCCAAGCATGTTTGCTTAGGAACTGTAGGAACTGGTTTTCCTTCATAGCACAATTTACCACTTTTTACAGTAAGGCGAGTTTTTTCACTTGCAATACGACAAATTGGCTGTTTGGCAAAATGTACTGGCTGAACTGGTCATCTCCTGACACAGCTGCAATCTGGGTGATTTCTGCAGTTGAATCTGAAATAGAATAAATATGTAAACATGAGAAATTAACCTAATTTTTTCATTTATGACAGATAGTAAGAGGTTTTGGCTAAAATCATATCTCAATTTATCCAAAACTGTGCTAACACTTGATTTCTGTAGCATCATGACAGATTACACATGTAAATCATACGGGGGAATGCTAAACACTTGGCTTTTCAGGATACTCTATGGTGTCAATCAGAAAACTACAGAACACAAATGCCCAAAATGTATGATCAAAACGTGCTGTCATTACAGATTTCTCATACCACTGATCCCTTTTACTGCAAGTGCAAAATTGGACTGGATACCTAACTTGATAAGTCCCTATCAATATTCCAGGCAATGTTCCTATCTTCCTACAAAAAGATAAACTTTGATCAGTGTTTACATCAACCAGCCCCTGCTGTGCTTTGTTTACATCCAGTCTCCCTACAGCGTTTCCACTACACAGAGAAACGACAAAGTGGGAGATTGAAGGAAGATAACAAAGGCACTGATCAAAGTTCCTCAGTATGTTCCTTGGATTAGGAAGATAAGAATATTGGTAGGGAAACTGACAAGGATTTACTAATATAGGTATCTGGTTCAATATTAGGGTTGCAATAAACTCAAAGTGAAAGAACTGGGGTGCTGATACAATATGAACTCACTTTGCACCAACAGTCACAAGTGATACATGTATGTGTATTCTGCTGTACCTTCACTTGCTTTGCTTGTGAAGTGCGGGAGCAGATTGCATGCTGAGGTTGTGGACTTATGTCATATTACACATGGTACTCACATGCTGATGTAGTTTCTATATCAAAGACGACAGGAGTATATGATCCTTCAGACAGTGATACAGAATCAGGTGGTAAGACAGGCTCCGGAATCTCATTCCTGCATTGCTCTGATGACATGGACAACCCAACACCCTTTTCATACGTACTCCCTTCTCGTACTTCAGTGGCTGCCGTCTTCTGGGCTCTTTTCTCTTTTCGCTTAAGTAGATAAGAAACACAATTGAACATGCCATGGTAAGAACTGAGATACTTATCAACATTAGTGGTTCAAACACGGGATCAATTTCCAGTGAATATAATATTATGTATGTGTAAGAGTGTGTGTGTATCTATTTTCAATGAATGTATGTATGCATGTATGTACCGGTATGTATGTATGTATGAATTTTGTGTGTTTAGGCCTGCCTATATTTATGAGCATTGATGAATCATGTCAGATCCATAGGTTCATGTCAAAATAAATCACTTCATTCAATATATCTTTACACATTTTATGGTCTGTGCTAGTGACATCCTTCTTGTTTTATTTTGTAACTTTCATTGTCAACATACCTGGAGTCTCTCTAACTTTCCTTTCTTAGTCTTAGCTCTGTCATTCACTTTTTGAGTTTTCCTATCCAATTTGGCACCATAAATTTGGCATGTTCTACTAGGTGATAGTAAATTTTCTTTGTGAACCTGCAATCAAGAAGAAACAATGAGTTATGAAAACGAGATGCAGTTGATTCAAGGGAAAATTGTCTCTATTGCATCTTTCTTCATGATCTCAATGATGTAGCTTCCCGGTGTGTACTTTGATTTTGCTAACTTGTTTTTTCACTCTATACTTTTATTGTACCAACCTGACTAACGTAAGTGTGCCCTAAATTCTTCTGTGCAACTGCTGCTGCCACTCGGAAATAAAGCTGTTTGATCCACTGTAGTGTTTTGCCTTTGGAGCTTTTGAAGCAATAACCATATTTAAACTTTCATTCCCTTGTGATGAACCAATTCTGACAAGATCACTAGAGTTCACAATGTACACATTCAAGACTCTGTCTAAGTCCTTCCGAAGATCTTCACCACACAAGTCTTTACCATATGGGAGGCTTCTATGCTTATACTGAGCTGGATCCTTCATGAATTGGCACCACCTTGAATCACAGTAAACATGGTCACCAAATGCATGGGGAACAATTGCTTTGAGGTTCTTTTCCAGATCACTCGCACTACTACTGTTTTGACTCAAGGCATAACTGAAACACTTCTGTAGATAGCATATAACTTTTGTTGACAGCTGACCATAGGATTTTTCTGCTTTTAATTTATAAAGCTTGTCTGCAAAACCTTTCTTTAAATGGTTATTGTCTTTGTGTTTTACTATATCTTCTCTAACTTCTGTGTGTAGTTTAGCTATTGTAGTACTATCATCATCCATAGTCACGCTATCGATTTTAACCATCTCCTCTACTTCTTTTACTGTTTCTACAGCTATACTTGCTTCCATGGCCCTGGCACTACCTGCCCAGTTTCTATGACATTGATGTTTCCTGACTTTCTTTCCTGCCTTCCTAGCACAATCACACACTCTGCATTGCTTACACCTTGTGCTATATGCCAAGACCTTTCCTGTCTGTCTACCTATCAGTGTACCATGCCCTATGTACAAATACAAAAGCTCACTGTATTAATGAAAAAAAAAATTAAACTAGATCACTTACAGTTTTCAAACCATTCATTAGTAATACTTCAGAGCTTTTTCACTGAATGTCATGACTAGTCACAATGAAAATAGCCAGGCTAACCTGTAGTTTGCTAAGTCTGGCAAAGCCTTTCTGCTTTTTAGAACTGAGCTTTGATGAAATGTCTCATTAGAATTTAACCAACATATGTAATATGTAATATACTGATGAAATCAAAATATGGCACTAGTAATAACACTTAAAAGTACCCAAGATATTCACCTGACAAACTCTTATATTCTCTCCCACTGCCCCTCTTTTGCCATCCTCCATCATACGACACATCAATCCTAAAAAGAAACATAATATTACATCAACAAAATATATACTTTTCTTTAAAAAATGATAAGTATATTTAACATACTGTCAATGACAAAATGTATGCTGTTATTTGTTGAATTACAATGTTACAAAGAGGGTATGCTTTCTGAAAGAGATAAATTTTAACGAGTTGTGTACCAAATGGTGGCTAAAAACCGGTTCAACTGAAAAATAATTGTGAAAAAACTTCCGTATGTACATATCAGAACTCTCACATGATTAGTTTATTGTTAAATGTTACTAGTCAGGGCACCCAGTTATTTTACTGGTTACTTTTAGAAATACCAACACCATTCATACACATTTGATTAAAAATATTCACCTGGGCATATTACAAAACTTGAATTGGGAAACGTTACAAACAATACTCAAATATCGCCCGGGGCTACTGCTATATGTCACCAACTAAACCCAAATCTTGTATAAATCCAACCTCTTCTGGGTAATAATTGTGGATTATTGATGAAATATAAAACAATGACTTGGATATCAAACATTCCTACCTTGGTTTCTTTGATGCACACATCTCATCTGATATAGCTTGTTTACATGACTGGTTTGCAACTTTCAAAATTGATTCTCCAACTTCTCTCTCTTTGCGTTTTAATGTCTTATGATGTATGGTTGGTACAGAAATTGATGACAGCATCTGATTGAGATGACGTTCTCCAATCCCTGCGGTGATCATACCTATAAAAATGAGTGAAAAAAGGACACAAATGAGACGTTATTTACTAGCAAAATTTCATGAAGGGCCCCTTTGGTATATGTATCTCAATGTTCAAGTTCAATTTGAAAATCTATCTTAAAATTTTAAAATAAACAGTAAGTATATGTTAGGTTATTGTGCATACACATATATTTTAGCAGCAATAACTACGAAACGGGAGATGAAAAAGAAATGGGGAAGTGGAAATATTGTAGTCAGGTTTTAGGTTTTAGATATCAACATGTCATTTATTAGTAGCTGCATTTTCTGAGCCCACAGCGACTGTTTTGACCGTGGCTTTCCTATCTAATACGCGTATACGGAAGTAATGAGCGCCATGCCACGGTCAAAACAACCCCAACGGGATAATAATTATTGCAGCTACATTGTATGAACCTCAGCTTGTTCACTAAGAATAACAAATTTTCAGAAACTGTAAGTGATGACAGATCTAATAGGATACTGGTGAAATGATCAACCAACAGAGAAAACAGGTGCAGCCAACGAACAATGCACTTTTAAAAAGGTCGTTACTATGATAACATAAATTGTGCATGACAAATAATGTGAACTGACTATTTTAAGTCAAGAGGGTAATTAATTAGCTGTTCATAATTTGCCCTCCCACAGAAAATTTTTCAACTTACCCTCCCACATTCAAACTTCATTTTTACCCACTCCCCACTTATTTTTGCCTGTTTCCCTCCCCACTGTGAATTTTTGAAGCTCCCTCGCCCTGTAGCGAAAAAAAAAACTTGCCAATTTCCCTTGCCCTGGAAACAATTCCCCTCAAAAAGTTTTCGCCAAGCCCTGTCCCCAGGAAAATCAACCGATATCCGCCCTGCCCTACAAAAACAACTAAAATTTGCTCCCCTACCACCTAAAAACATGTCCCCTGCCCTAGCAAAATTAAAATTCCCCTGCCCTCAAAAATTGCTCCTGGAATAGCTTTTTGATGAATAGCTCCGTTGGCTGCACCTGAGAAAACCAAATGTGACGACTATGTTTACTTTTTGTGTAGTGGTCTCGCGCGTGGTACTGGGCTGTTATCACACTGAACACAAATGAAATATGTAAAAACGTATGTTACAACGTTTCACCGTACGTAATCTCAATATGACCAAAATAGGCACGTACCTGTGGCAATTTTGGCGTTGACGTCAAAAGCCTGCATACCACGGCTCAGCTCAACTTTCCGATGGGTTTTACTCGTATATACATTATTTATAGAACCGCATTGGTCACAGGGTATATGGAGTACGCTGCCACCGCCGTACTTGGTTTCAGATTGACACTGTGTCAGACGCAGTGTTTATGGCAAACATTGCAAGCATCTAATCCTCTTGTAAGCACTCCCAAATTCACCAGTCTAACGCCTTCATACCACGGTATTTGCTGATTAGTTGGAGGAATCAAGGGTTCGCATTGAGTATCGTCGGCGTCGCGTGGCGAAGACCAAATGGGTGCACGAGCATCTGATGTCGATGTTCCCACATTCTTGCTGGTGAATGTGAATCAACTGAGTTCTTCTCAAACCGCTCAATGGTCGCCTTGGAAACATTTTTGCGTCGTTTCAACTCTGTTTTCGAGCAAAATTTTCCACCCCAACGAGATCTGTTCATGTTGGCTGTAGCTAGCTGCACTTCGTGTGAAACTTTTATTATGGCCGACTGGTAAACACCACAATTTTACGTAGAGCTAAGGGGTCAAATGCGCGGAAATGCGTGCGCGGTTGGAATTCGGCGTACTTATCCTTAAAGCTCAAAGCTACACATAATACCATTGTCAATATAACTGTCATATTGGAAACTTAAACATCCATATTTGTAGCACTTAGTGACATTTGATAATTGATTTTTTCAAATGAAACTTGCGGGATATCCTTTTGACTGCAAGTTTATCAAGCATGGGACTTCCTTTGAAATAGATTTTTTTTAAGCAGCAATTGTGTACTGTCACCTCTTATTATAGAGATGAGGATAAATTTTGCACTTTTGAGAACACTGAACCACACCCTCATGGTAGAAATCACTGCTTGTCTGCAGGTAGCTTTAATGGTGACTGCATACAAACATAGCATCTAAGATAATGTTGAATCATATAACAACCTAACATGGCCCACCATGCTTCAGTCTTGCCATTGAGTCCTCCAGTCTCTGACTTCAGAGTGAAGCAGTTCTATGATTCCATAAGGTTATCTGTACTCTTTGAAAGAGCCATTGGTTTGGGTTAAAGAGAAGTAGAGAATTATTTATATGATTTGGTTAAATCTACATCATTCCATAGATGCACCGTGTAATTGTAGCAAATGCACATAAAACTACCTTTTGTTTTGAATAAGACAATTTAAGACTTGAGACAGAATACTAAGCTGTTTCAGATCCAATTGACTTTACCTAATCCAAGCATGTAAGAACGGCAACATGGCATTGCAGGTGTCAAGATATAGACACAAACTTTGGGATCTAACTCTTTACTTTTTCCACGTCACTGACATCCAGAAAATCCGTCGAAGTGGTGGAGAAATCGATGATGACATGGATGATGAGTTCTACCTGCGTCGTCTGGATGTTGGACTCTTCACACTGCAGCTAGTGGACTATGTCATGATAGAGATCTGCAACGCTGGCATTCCGTCAATCAAACAACGTATCATTCAGATTCTCAACTTGAGGGGAGGATCCATCACAGCCATCAGAAATGTGGTCAGAGGTGAAAAATATCTGTCATACCTGCCTTGAGTCTTTTTGTATCACATAACTTGAAATAATGATAGGAAACTTTGAAGTTTGATGCTGCTTTTTGCATTGCTTTGACATTCACTTCTCAACTTTCTGACTCAGTCTGACAAATAAGGAACTATTAGTGTATTTCCAGATCTTTCTGTGGCACATCACACAAATTTAGCCAGACCTAATTTACTCTGAAACTTATTTCACAGTCAAGTGATGTTTGCCACTGAATGCATTGCTCTCTGTGTTGAAGACAAAATTTTTAAGTTCTAACTCATCAGTTTGTTTATAATGTTTGCTACACAGTTATATGTAGGGATTAGCCTGTTGATTGCTAAACATTGTTAATAAACTAAAGGTCTTGATTTAGGTATCATCTGAGCTGTCATATTTTGCATTGCTATGGTGGTAAGGCAAACCATAGGGCTCTGATGTAAATTACAATATTTACCTATTGTAATCAGATTACCCTCTTGAAATAAAGTATAATAATAATAGCTTATTACACCATACCCCTTCTTAAATAGCTATGTACTAGGTTGGTATGTTGTTGTTTCAGTGGAAAGAAAGGGAAAAATAAAGAAATAACATCTGTGTTTTACCACATGGTCATAAAAAAACAGGCAAAAATGCAATGTTATTTTAACAAGTGCTCAGTGGCTAATGCATTGTTAGTGAAATTTTTTTTCTTTCTCTCCTCTTGACAGAGTACGCTGGTAATATTGGCGACGCCAAGAGTAAAGACAGTGCTGATGCAGAGAAACAGAGACTTTTAGCCCTGGTGGACAAGTTTTAACAGTACAGTGTTTTGATGCAATGTACAACCTAAGGTCATTAACCAAAGTTAGTATTTTCTCCATCACTGCCCACATGCTCTGAGCCATGCTATGTGCATATTTCCAAGTATTGACATTGAACTGAACTTTGTTCAAGAAAGTCACAGCTATTCAGCATTCCAGATTTGGCAGTATCGGTTTGTGGTTTTGTAAATCATATTGGACAGGTGTCAATCTGGTGAAATGTGGCCTTCTTTTTGATTGGACATTCATCATGATCGTGAGAATGATTACCATATGGACATACTCATCCAGGAAAGATTTCTATTTTTGTAAAGTCATTGATTTATGATTTGCTTTTTTACGTACCGAAAACTTAGCCTGGAGATTGTGCACCTAGTTGTGTACCAAATTATACTTTTAGGCAAGTCAGCTGGGAAAAGCATTCTTTATGTCATGCTCACCAAACAAGTTAGGCCGTAAGAACTTTTGTTTGATATCAGGGATTTCTTGTAAGTATTATTTCAAAAAAAAGGAAACTGAAAAAAGGAGAACTGTTGAAGCTATGACCACCTGAGGTTTGGCCTTTGCAACCTCATTAGTTGCCTTTGTTACAGACAAGAGCTTGTTACTGTAGGATTCCATCTTTGTATTGCAACAATCATGGCAGCAGTGAACTGTAATTTTGTCACCAGCTGTTTCAGGCTTTTGGAGAGATGTGTTTCCATGTCTATGACATCATTGTCATCATGGGCTTTGGAGGTGATGATTCTCAAATATAGCTAAGTAGTTTTTCAAAAGTACATGTACCAGTTTCTCTCTCTTGGACCACAGGAGCATACTCAGTTCACTTTTGGGTTTTTTATGACCTTATTATATAGATTATAATTTCTTCTGCGTGATAATTATGTACAGCAGAAAATTATTGACAAACAACTGTCAGTTTTCAGAGAAATAAATGTCAGTTTTTCTGAATAAAACCTCCTCTCTTGCGTGTCTTACATGTCATTTCCTTGCAAGAAAGGAAACATTAGAGTTTGCAAAGTAACTCTGGTGTTTTTTGAAAAATTTAATGGCTGAAAACAATGAAACCGAGTAAACAGCTTATAAAAGGGCTGACAGTCTTTGATTTAAAGATCTTGGTCCTTGAAATTTCAGTGCGTCTTGGTTTGATGCATTTGTGCCCTTTGAATGAGATCTGCAATAAAGCTCCATTAGCCTTACCTTCTGATAAATTTTCAAGAATTTTTGATCTGTCTGGGAAGTAATTTTTCTCTTCTCCAAATTTATTACGTTGAAATGCATAGTGTTCAGCATGCCAACACAGCCTGTACCAGTGTAATGCCCCACCCTGAACCCTTACCCCCTGTATCACTATTGGCAATCCTTGCCCTAACTGTAATTAGCCAACAATAAATTTGTATTGTACACAATACGTTGCATTTGATAGGCTTATACTGTGTATTTGTCAATGTGCTTGATATCTGCACAGTCCATTAGTGATGGACTGATTTCTCCAACAACAACTATGCAAATATGATCAAATGTTAGGCAAATGTCTTTCTCATGGTATGAAAGATTTACCCAAGTTTACTTAAGGATCATTGTGCAGTATGCAAAGATTCTTACAGAGCCAATAAAAGACCAATATCTTTATTTCTTTTCATTCATTGAAGATTAACGGCCATTCATCATAAGCAAACAAACTCGCCGTACATTATATGTGTCTATGTAAGTAAAAACACAAGAATTTTTGTTTGAAGAGAGCACTGTGCAGAGTTCAAAACCAAGGAGAGCTTTGTCCCCTGTTGGGACAAAGGTTTGCAAAGAAAAGGGTGGCCAGTATATTCCTCCTAATGAAATAGGTATGTCCTTGAAACATACAAACAATATAGGACACGGTATCTTTGGTTCCAATTATCACAATCAAAATTTGATCAGATAAAGGAAAGAAAATATGGGTGTTATGGGTACATGGGACGTTGACTAAAGTGAATATAAAGCCTGAATGTTAGTTTTCTATTTCAATCAAACTTTAATGAAAATTGACTTGGCAAAAGTTACATGAACACATCCCCAGTGCCTTGCTGCAAATATACAGGATGAAAAATTCTTATTCTGTGCCATACTTTTTAAAAAGTTTTCTGTATTTTAATTTGTGTTCGGTCACATAGAAAACTAGGGACCGGTGATTTCCCATGAAAACAAAAGGAACTACAGTCATTTAGATCTGATATTTTGAATACTCAGCAATTAATGCACATTGTTTTCAGAGATAGAGCTGGTGTATCTTTCTGGAAAAAGAATAACCCAAAGAAACATGAATAATATAATGTATGAAATTCTACGTTCGTAGTAATATTTTTCCTGTATTGAAACGTTTGTTTGGTCAATTCAAGAATTACAAGCGGGTGGTTATCTTACAGATACAGGAAAAGGAAGTATGGCCATTTTGAACTTCGAGTATTATGAATTATTAACAAACTAAGGTTTGCAAAAACACAAGAATGATTATGAAATTGGGGGCATAACTATCTTTATTTTCACACTCAAATATTGGAAGCATTTCAGTTTCAGTGGTTGCGCAGTGGATAGATGGACTGTGGTGGTAGTAATGATTTTGCACTTCAATGCTAAATACATTGAAGAGAAGCGGTCGTCGGAACTGCGCATGTGCGACTTTCTTGTTTACAAACAATGTATTTCATGCATTACATATAAGCTTAGCTGCATCAGTCAACATAGCTGCAACATTTAAATTTTACCATGTACATTATGACAAACTTGTTTTAACTTTCATCAATCGCCAACGTGCCATGGATACAGTGTTTACAGTCGTAGGGGTCCTGAGTGACCTTTGAGCGCAGTTCCGACGAATGCCTCCCTTTAACTGCACTATCCGGGAAAATAACGGAATCCGGAAATGCCGTTCGCATTTCTAATAGAAACAGAGTAAAGTTGTGACCGTGTTCGGTCCGTTCGGCTCCTCCACGACTACGGTTTGACAATTATTAGATCTGGTAGTCAAAAATTGGGACAGAATATCAGCAGAGCAAAAATTGTTAAAAAACGTTAGTAACCATGCTGATTTTTACATCAAGGTCGGTCGGCCGAAAATTTGGGAAAATGCCATGCCAATTAGTTTGTCAATTTTTGACATAAAATACACAAGACTCGTCATCCTGAACACCTCCCTTCCCATTCTTTATCTCAAAATCTAATAGTCTTTGAAAGTAAGCAAGGGCGTTGCCCTCACTTCACTAACGTTACACCAACGCAAAAATGGCAAGTTTTAGGCACAGTCCCTCCATCATGGCGAAACTGTGCTTTAAGCAATTTGGATCCAGTCGGTCTGTCGTCATCGAACGATACTAAACGCATCTTTAAAACGTGGCACTGTCAAAATTACTAAAATGACATATTCTAAAGCAAAATCAAAGGCTTTTGAAACTGAAAATTTGTGTGTAATGCAGTGCACGTGCCTTCACCGCCGAAGTAAGCTTTTTGCGACTCAATCTAAACTTAATGCTTGGCCCTGTTATATACACCGGAAGCTAAACTTTCTTTATATATTGTCAAAAATAACCTTTAAATTTATCATAATAATGATTGTTTTCTTTTTCCTAGTAATTCGTCTCTAAAGCGTATTTGGATCAGGATTTCATTCTCTACATCGGGACTCCACCGTATAGTTAAAATAGAAAGGACAAGCAATACCAACCGTACAACGTCCTGATTATCCAAAGATAGCTATTTTTATGGCTAAGCTAAAAAATCTCTAATTCAAACGGACGTGAGTAAACTCGTTGCCGAACTAAAGTGAATGCCTTGAGATGAAATTGCCGAATCCTGGCTTTAACACCATCTGAAATACATGATCGTGCCTTCGTTAGCCTTCTGTAAATCAGTTATAGTATGGAGCTTGAACGTTCATAGCTCCACTGTTATACGTACCGAACTGTTGTACGTATCGGTACCGAAAAATAAACAGTCTACCCGTGGAGACGCTAATGATACGATGAGTGGACGGAAAGAGACGGGCTAGACTTCGTCACACGGTGATCTGAAGTCTATGTAAAACACAAATTAAAAGATATGCTTAGCTGCTAAACTATTTGAAGACCTTCCGAAAGCTCGCCGTGGTGCGACAAACTAAATTCAGAAAGGGGTTATCTTCCCTTGATAGTAATTTTATCGGCATAGGGTGCCATACATACAATCAGTAGATATAACAAAAAACCTCCCAGTTAAGGCCAAAGTAATTAAATTCTTTGTTTTGCGTACACTCAAAATGGGAAAAGGTACGCGTCTAAGCGGCTGAAAAAACACATAAGAAAATTAACACAATGTAATTTTATTGCAGCAAATAAAAAGTTGTATAAACATTTTAGTTAAGAAAAGCTAAGTGGGAAAATTTCCAGTGTGTGTTTTTTCATGAAACCTTAAAAACCTAAGCGGGTGGGGAAGCAAAACAAAGAATTTAATTACTTTGGCCTAGAGTTGCTCAGTCACCTAATATGTGCCTATAGTCATATTATTTGCTGAAAGAGGCATATCAACACGGGTTTGGTGGCGCACTTTTCGCATAGCAAACCCAAAAGGGAAAATCAAGGATTTGGTGCAGGTGACCACCACATTGTTGTAACGTTGAACTGTTGCTAAGGGTTAGCATGAGCCCAGTGTTAGTCAGTCTTGATATGAACTCGGGTATCGCATTAACGACCGTACATCTCCCCAGAAAAAGGATCCATGCATGTCGATTTTTATGGTGTTACAGGGACATGTTCAATCAAATGATGTTGATGATATCAGCATTTGTAAGGTGGCATGGCATAAGTGGCCCCGAATAAAATCATTGGTGTCCATTTCTTGAACAATTTAAGATGAAGATAAACGAAGTTGAAATTATATCAGTAGTGCAATTATAGAAGCGTAAACAATGAAACATTACGATTTTTTGTCATTTCTTTTTAATTTTTATATAAAGAGGTTAAACTTTCCTCGGCACAGTTAACGAATAAAAGTTTTGCCCGTCGTCAAAATCAAGAGGTATGCGTATTATTGTGAAACTATTATGAAATTGTTCGGTCATGTAAATTATTTCAAAAATATTCATCTGTCTTGTGTCACCTTATCAAAGATTTACCAAACACTAGCAAGTTCAGTTCAGATGCTTTTGCTTGGTTTTGGAAATATGATTCAATTTCATCATGTAATCACAGGAATTTAGTGACATTCTCACGGAAGCAATAGATACGTATCATTCGATGGATCATTAATAGTTTCATAGTCAGAAATCACCGTATGAAGATAAAAAGGATGCAGTGTTGTTTTCGCGTGTTAGAAATAAAACTTTTATCACAGTCCCTCTATGACTAGGGGACTGTACGTTGATGAAGAATTCTACTATTTTCCGTCCGTTTACAGTGCAAACGAATATTTATTTGAGAGTGGCGAGGCTGCAAGCAATTTTCACAATTTTTGCCCTGCATTTTTCCTCACTTTGAGCATGCCTCTCAATATCTAATGGTCAATTCTTTACATGTATCAAAAATAGTTTTTAGTACGCTCATAAATCGGTATCACGTTCATTTTGGCTTTGATGTCCCTCCAGACAATCTTGCCCTGTCAGCCATGCAAAGACTCAGAGTATTTTTTCTTTTAATTATAAAAAGTATGGACACCTATAATTTTACCGGGGCTACGAACCCCACTGTCCCATTGTGTAGCTGGGAACACCGAGTACGCTGCCCACTTTCGGTTGCCTCTCCTTGTAAGAAAAGTCATAGTTCCTGTCCCTTCTGGACTCGCCTCTCCTCGGTATTTTCTTCAGGAGCGGCTCTATTTCAGAAGTCAGCAGCGCCGCTTTCGTCTTCGCCGTGAACCTCTTCAGCGGCGTCCCGTCAATGCCGATGATGAACTTCTCGAAGTTCCACGTGATGTCGGATCTCAGCACCGGTCTCCAGGTGATGTCGCGCGGGTCCTTGGCGAACGTGGCCACGTCGTCTGTCGGCAGGGGAAGTCGCTGCTTGAGGTACTCGAAGACGGGGTGCGTCCTGTCGCCGTTGACGTCGCACTTGGCCATCACGTGGAAACGAGGTTCAAAGTTGCGCCCGGGTCGTACGAACTTCAAACACTGGGCGATCTCGTCGTTGTCCCATGATACTTTGCCGCCAAACTGTTCACATGGAAAAGCCAGCACGACAAGCCCCTTGCTGAAGTAGTTCATCACCAAGTCGTTTAGCTGAAAGAATATGAAGCGACATTTATTAAGAACAGACATATATATGTACAATTGGTTATTCATGTTTCTGTTTGTTTTATGCGAGTCTAAAACTGCAGTCTGTGGTTGGAGAGATTGCGCTAAAAACCAAGCTTTCAAGCGATGTGAAAGTAGAGTTGCGTGAAAGTGATGAAAAATGTTCCTATATAAAGAGGAGGGACATCGTTCCCCGTGGTAAACGAGTCAACAGGTGGCTATGAACGCAGCATACCGGCTTTTTGAATGCACGCTGTGTTGCCATGATGTTGTAGGTCTGCCCACTCCATGGAAATTATTTGCCTACCCGTCTTAAACCAAATTTATGAAAAGTGAACAGATATTGCAACCGGACATTCAACCCAAGTATGAGGCATACATGTATTGAGTGTAAAAGCGTGCAGCTGTGAGTCAGTTAAAACCGCATAGTTAAATTGCTCAGTGTATCATACAATTGAATATCCATTTAGACGCAATTAAAATGTAATAAAATATCGTCGTGTGCACGGCGGGCTTTTCCGTGACCTTTCACATGCGAGAAAGCAGGTTAAAACCAAACGCGCTCCCACAGCGTCATTGGGTTAATTTCCTGATTTTATATTGATTGGAACAATCCTATGATAATGACTTTCAAGGTTTCAGTGGAGAGTCTCCCGGTACGCGCATGCGCGTTTGTCGCTGGCGGGGAAAACGTAGAAATGCGGAATTTCATGCTTTGCGAAAATCAAAACGGTGGATGAAAAAGTGTTTTTTATCTTTGTTGAATCTCATCTCATTGCGACAAAACGATAGTGCTTGATTTGTCTTGGATTCCATAGCTTTATCGCCTTGCAATACAATAGGGCGTACCTCGACTTTTTTTGTGGTATAAGCTTATACACAAACTCGTGAATTATTTCACACAGTTTGTATTATATAAGAAGATGGGAGATGTAATGATGAACACAATCGCCCGCATGCGCATTCAACCTTTAAAAGTTAAGATTTCACAATTTGATATTAAAATCATTAATATTCCACGCATAGCGTGCCCTGATACGACCGTAATTTACAGCCTTTGTATTTTCAATGTCCAACTTTTGAGACTGCCTGAAATTGAAATTACCGAAATACCGATGGAAACCAAATCATTAAAAAAGCGCTTAATTCGCCCCTTTCACGTTCGACGTCATCGCTGATTCATTCAGAGAACAGCGTGACCCGCGAGATCACTGGCCGTCGAATATTCAAACGGGTGTTCATTAACGGATTATAGTATCGATGTTCTCACTCGCCGATAATATTTGCGTTCCCCTTGACAACCTGTGAGTTGAAAGGGGGTCGAGAGAACTCTGGTTATGAGTCGATTAACGACCTCTCAATGTCTTCGTGGTATTTTGTGAGAATCTATGCAACTCGAAGTACTGCGGTTTTCAGTTGTCAATTTCATTCGGGTCATTATATACGATAGAGTCGATCGCCGCCGTGAAAATGATAGAATATATGGACCAGCTGGTGTAGGATCTTCCGGGAGAATTTCACATAAATCAACTACGGGATGCGATTTACGATGCGATAAATTATACAAATCTGCATCGATGCAATGAAATTATATTCAGCGGTATACTGTAAGGTGACAGGGAGTACTTTTCACGAACCAATGATGACACGAAATTAGTGATATTTTACACAATGTGCCGATCCATATTATGTCAATCAAAATTTCGAATCAATCAAGTGCAACAGGTCATGTGAGAACTTGTTCAATATTTATCGCTCGAGGTAACATCACGTTGTGATATTTCAAAAACACGGATCTGTTTCCATCGATACGTGACAACGGGTTTGTGAATAAAATAAACGAGAAGTGACGTGATGGCCTTGCCGTATTGCTTTTATCCATGTAGGGAGGTAGCATACTTGGGCCCCTTTTTTCATATTGTTTATTAATGATTTACCTTTAGCTGTCAACAACACCATTGAAATGTATGCGATGATTCTACAATCATGGCAAAAGGAAAGAACCTGGCAGAAATTGAAAAAAACAGTCAATGATGATCTTGAATCAGTAAGGCATTGGTGTATGCAAAATAAAATGGTTATAAATACAAGTAAAACAAAGACCATGCTTATGACCACACATCAGAGATTGTCACGTCTACCAAGAAATGTTCTTCATTGTAAACTTGGTCAGAATATTTTAGAGTCTGTAAATGAAGAAAGACTTCTGGGTATAGTGGTAGATCAACACTTGAACTGGAAGTCAAATACTGATTCAATTTATAAAAAGGTCAATTCACGTATAGCTCTACTTAGACGTATAATACAATATTTACCATTAAGTACTAGACGAACATATTATAATGCATATATACTTCCCCATTTGGATATTGTTGTAGTGCATGGGGAACTAGTGCAAATATAAACAAGTTATTCAAATTACAGAAACGCGCTGTGCGTGTTATGATGGGCACTAAGTATAATTATCCGACCAATGGACTTTTTAGATCATTACATATTATGCCTTTACCTGATAGAATTTTATACAAAAATATGTGTTTAGTTTTAAATCCTTGAATAAAGGTATAGCCCCATTGTATATGACGGAAATGTTCCAATATGTCAGTCAGTGTCATAGCCGTGTGACCAGAGCTAGCTCCCAAAATAAGCTTGATATCCCTAGAGCCAAATTGAATGTTTTTAAAAACACATGGTCAGTACAGGGAGCTATGGAATGGAATAAGTTGAAAACAGAAGTCAAATCTTCTGAGACACTTGTCTTTTAAAAGAAATTATTTAAAACAATATTGGGCAGAATTTTAATTTTTTCTTGCTTTTCCTGTTAATGTGGAAGTTGTTATATGTGGTTATTTGTATTTTCACTTTTGAAAATTGTTTTTGTGGTTTTGTATATATTTGTTGTAATGTCGAGGGCCCTGGGGGAGATAAACTCTCTCTAGAGTTTACCAGGCTACCCTCATTAAATAAAGCCAAATAAAATAAAATAAAAAATAAAATATATTGACTGAGTAAGAGTTTGGGGCTTAATGGGAACTAAATATATCGATTAGATAGATGATTCAATAATTTGTTAAAGAACTTGGAACTGACACCGTACAACCGCACATACAGATATACAGACAGAAACCAAGACGGGAAGGATGGACAACGGGATGATGGGAAAATTTACAAAAACCCGAGCCATATAGGTATTTTGAGAGTGACAGACAGAAAGGTAGATAGACAGCAAGTCATCTATAAAGACAGAATGGTGGGTAACGGGGGGTCAAAAATTGTCAAAATATGCATGAAGAAAGACCGACAGACAAACAGACAGACAAACAGACAGACAGACAGACAGACAAACATACAGGGAGTGCACGCACTGACAGACAGACACCCACGCACACACACTCACACGGGAAGGGGGCGTGCTCACGTGGGAAATGGCCACGGCAGTGGTAGTGGTTGTGCTGACAATATTTAGAAAAAAATGTGTTTGTCTTTTTGACGATTATCTGGGTATTATGAAAACTGAATAGATTCAAGAGAAAAATCTATTTTATAAAAAAAGGTGAAGATAAAACACGATTGGAACTAATTTGGATAATTGGATTTTCATATTTTTCAAGTTTCTCAAAAGTGTTATGTGCCATACAGCTGAATGTTGCAATATTGCAAAGTACTCATAAACACAAGTGTATAATATAAAAAGAAAAGCAGATGAGATTACATTTGTAGATTAAATCGACATTACTTTACCGTCCATTTTTCAAAAAATTAGTTCCAATCGTGTTCTGAACAGTCTTCACTGTCAGTGCATTTCGTTTCACGACGTGTCTTCATTACTTTCCATCGTTATTTCGTGTTGGCAGGTGATTCTGTTTTTATAAACAAAATCAGCTTATCCAGACGACTCACCACCATTACTCACTATACCATTCCGTGAGATTTACGACCGCGCCGAGGTATAGGAGTCGACATGGTAACTGTCCACGTGGAAAGTAATGCCATCGATCAAAACAATTTTATGGAGTCTCGCAGAGGCACATGGCTCGTAATTGAAACAGAATTAGTAGAGTAAACGACACATATTGATCACAATATTTGTAGACACTCTATGTGGATGGTGTTTTCTGAAATTCAACGCATATTGGCGAGTCTCATATTACGTTGAATGTGCAGCATGACCCGAACAATTATAGGACTATGCCTAAAATGAGGATTTTGAAAAGTAGGCTGAGAGTAGTGTGTTTTCGATGAGATTCAGTCTTGACATTTTAAGACGGGTTCATTTTCTTGGATAAGATTTATGAAATCAGATGTACGTCGAATGATGGCATCGCCACACAACGCCTATGTCTCCATGTCTTCACAGCGCGTATCCAGATCCATTTACAAGAAAGCACAGTGATTGAAATTGTTCCCTCTTTTTAAGCTATTGTTGAAATTGCTGGTTTTTCTTGCTTTAGATGGTTGGTCGTCTGTGTTGTGGATATTTCCGTGACTTTCATATATATTGTCTACCGGTTAAATCTGGTGCCTCGAGCCCGTTTCTATGTTCCAGGAAACGGCCACCTTCTTTCATTCTGTCACTTTTGCACCTGACAATTTACGATTGGAACATGAATACAGAAAGCATGTGTTGCGATAACATTATGTCTGATAACATTAACCATCAGGTTATGAAATAATATTGATAAGCAAGCAGAAGAGATCCCGGCTCGCGACTCTTATATTTTGCATAGCAACATTACCCCCATCCCTCACGATACATACGCCATTACTTAAACCAAGAGCCTCCAGGAAGCGTCTCTCACAAACACAGCAATGTATCAAGGTTTTTAAGTGAAGACCTTGAATGTACACGGTCCATTGGTCGATTTAAATCATATTTTTGTGCTTCACAGACGACCTGGATTTTTTATGAATACTCAGCTGAATTGAATAATGACTTTACATGCATTGGTACTCAAACCTAATCTCCCGGTCCTTAGATACGTTCGACCGAGTTTTCAAATGTTGGCAGGACATTAATTGTGCAGTATCGGTGTACACTTTGTAATTAAATCACTCGATACATTGGTGACGTCTGTCTTCCGGCGGGAGTTTCAAAGCAACGTCAATTGGCGTCTGTGAGGGACCAGGTTTATTCTCACATAGACAGCACTACAATATGTTCTAAAAGCTGCAGTATCAGACTGAAGATAGAGAGATGGATGGATGGATGGATGGATGGATGGATGGATGGATGGATGGATGGATGGATGGATGGATAGATAGATGGATGAATAGAGAGATGGATGGATAGAGAGATGGATGGATAGATGGATGGCTGGATGAATAGATGGAGGGGAGGGAGGGATGGACAGATTGGCGATTTGGTATGCTGGGTTGAATGGATTGAGGGGTACATGTTTGGGTGAATAGACAAACGTAGGAACGGACGGACACACGGTCAGAGACAGACAGACAGACAGACAGACAGACAAGTTGGTGTAAGTACAGGGGACTAAGGCAGAGCGAAAAGTGTGAGGGCTTATCTTAATATCTCACTAAATTGAAGTGATAAAATTTTAATTCGCCGTGTGTTCATAATAATATAATATGAGTAGAGTGAATGTGCGGCTAATAATAGCGGATATCGTCGAAGTCGAATGATCACCTACCTATGGAGCAGCAGTGTGAACCGGATAGTGCGCTTGCGACTGTCAACATAGCTAGCCACCAATGTATAAAGCTCAATTAGCTGCTTATGTATTTTCCATTATCTTGTTCACTCTATAATACGCGTTTTCTATGCTCCCAGAATTATGTCGAAATGCCATGTGTCCTGCCATGTATTCAGCTCGTCAGCACAGCCCGTAGGTATCTAATAACACAGACAAGTCTTTTTCAAGTCAAACTTCAGTCCGGGCTCAAATTCATTTATGAGTTTTTAGATAATAAAATAGCATATTGTATACAATGTGTAGTGTTTAGACAGCTGGTGGTTTAATGTACTTGATTTGAAAAGTACAACGAAAATATCATCAACAGTGCAGCGGTTGTCCCTTCAACGTCACAGCGAGATACACGGAGGAAAAATCAGCGCACAGTTAGAATAACAGATTTATTCTATTCATAAACAAGCGACTGCATTTGGCTAGTCTGCGAAGTATAGTTATATTGATTATGTTGCACTATAGCAGTGATGAGTCCAACAGGGTTTCTTATGACGAAAGGAACACAGGTTGTCGATGTGTAGGTGAACGTGCTTCATCGAAATCTAAAGCCGAAGGGTAAGTGTGTGTGTCACATGACAATATTAATATCCGGAAATTATGAGATCAACGAGGGTGGATTCGTTCTCCCGGAAAACATGTCATATCCCGTTCGATTTCAAGTCAGAATTGAATGTGAGGCATATTTTCTGAATCAGGGATAACTTATTACTCGGGAAAACCTTGTCGAATGTCATGGTATCAAACAACGATTAAATATGAACGTTTTCCAATGTGAACACTGTTAAAACGGACAGAACGTTTTATCCCGCCAATACTATAGGGTAAGAGTATTGGCCAGTTTCTACTGTAAAGGAAAATATGGTAAGTGCGAACGGCAGCTTTGAAATATGCCTTTGTTATCGTGCGGGAAAAATTGTTTTTAAGTCTTAAAATGGTCATCTCGCACAGGAGTATGGATATTTATATTGTCAAATGTGTGACCATAGACCCTATAGAGCCAGATTGGCTTCTGAGTAAAACTTGGATGCCTACATTTCATTTCTGATTGTTTTAAATGTTCAAAGTGTCGATCGGTCTCATGGTCTTTAATTTGCCGCTAAAGTGAAAATCGTGTGTCCAGTCCTTTGAATTTTCCGACGATAATCTTGGCAAATCGCCAATTCTTTTGGGAGTATCCAATATTCGCGCAAATACGTGAAGTGTTTCGAGTTTACGTGAGGCACATATTTTCACAATAGTATAAAGGATTGCGCAAATTGGTAGCTTTTCTTACTTTCTAGATAGAGAAAAAGACAGTACAGAGAAAAAATAAGACTGCCTTTGGACCCTCAAACCACGTACGAAGACCAAACTTCACATGAACATTGCAATGATTGATGGGAGTTTACAGGCTATTCCCTTTGTGGGTAAATTTCAAACACTGCCGACTGTCAGATTTTGAAATTATTTATCGACATGATACTCATCCAAGCTACGAATGACAGACACTGCTGTCATTTTATGATGATACAGCTTCACGTATACGTGGAAGTTATTTGCCACGGAGTATTAAAAGAATGACGCATGTTCTAGAGTACTGTCAGATTAAGAAACACTGATCAGAAGTGCAGTCTAGTTCATTAATTTACACAAGATGTTGCCTAGGTACACAAATACAGGAAATAATACGATTAGTTCATGGATTTGATCGCACGTGCACATCTGTGACGAATGCCTGGTTCTGACACAGATGCCAAACTTTTGGAAATTTTCGATTCATATGAACGTGACTTGTCGAAAGTTCACCGGCATGTGGAGCTTAGATGGCTATAGAAGTCATGGCGCTTGTATGTCTCAATCCGTAGATCTCGCCCACTCTCGCTGTAAGCTGCGAGTACATGCAATTTCATGCACATTAACCCAAAGGGGAGGAGGAGAAATGACCCGTTATTGTAAGCATGCTTAACGATGGGGGTGGGGGTAGGGGAGTAATGAAAAACTGGACCCTGATATTGTTGAGATTAGAAAAAGGCTGTGCCATTGTGGGTTATAAGACATGCAATCCAAAACATATTCCCGGGGCTAAGCTCATATGATGCAAATCACTTGGTCGACCTTACAGTCCTTTGTAGTACCATAATACACCCTGCAAATGGATTAATACAAGAAAGCTTGGTCTACATTCTCTATTCCACAGGTGGCCAAGGATGTTCATATCACTGACTGGTGAGAAGCTTTAACTTTTTTCAAGCGAACTTAAACCACTCTTTCCGCAAAATGCCCGTTAAACGGAGAGTTGCCGGAGGATGGTTTAAATATATCCACATAGACACAAAGAAGACTTATGTGTTTCCCATAACTCGATCCTGCACCCAATGATTGGACACTGAGAGAATCGTGAGAAAGGTTAATAGTATATAATCCGTATCTAAACTTATCAATCGGATGTACAAAGCTTCGTAGTGTATTGTGTTTGCTGTTTTGTTATGGTTCCCATGGTGAAACGCCATGGCTGCCACGGCGAAAAGTTTTGAGAGCCAAAATATACGCTAGATCTTAGGAGTTGAGGTTCAGTCTGCAGTAGTATTTAGAGGTAGCGCTCAATCTGGTCGAGCTTTATTTTGCTAGGAATATACATTTTCATTAAAAAATTAAACATTACAAAACGTGCACATGTAAGTGTGCACGAAAATATCTAACTGAAAATTTCGTCTGCGAAAGTACGTTGAACTATTGTTGTCAGTCGGCGCTCACAAACACGACATTACAATCGTCGTGTTACACGTCGCCGTTGTATTCCTGCAGAATCTGTGAATACTGTCAATATGGAAGCAAAAAAAAACTGGAGGAACATGTTTCGTGTCATATAGGACTCTTATCTAAGAAGATGTCCCTGTTAATGTCATCAATATGAAAATTGCTATTAATTCCACGATGAATGCAAAAATCGCCATGAACGTCATCAAAAGAAATTGAAGGTCAAGGGTACCTAAATATCATGTCTACGATACAAAACGTGCGATGTCACTTCATGTTACCGTTTGATGTCATAATTTTTCAGAAGTCAGAGCCCGTATTAGCTTGTTTGCTTACTACACTAACAGGACATACACTGATATGTGTAGTTTGTTTGAGTGTGACTATGGTTTCTTGTCACGAGGTCAAACCCTAAGACTTTTAGAGACGTTATAACAGTTAACTAACCTGGGAATTTGTCTCATTGTTGTAGGTATTGATTTATTTTCTCAAATGTTATCGTTGAGTAGACTCATCGTTCAAAGAAAAATATTCCATACATTACCTGGGTCAATGAAATAGCGTAAAAGATTTCGACAATACAATTCAGGTCATGTACTTTGAAGTCTTAGGCTTGCATAGCGTGCGAAGAAGTCGTTCATTATTTCAATATATAATTCCTATAAAGGACACTGTACAATAACTCTAATTTTTTATAATTTTCATAATTTCTCTCCTTGTTCTTCTCCCAAAACGCCTAAAAGGATGTTGATAATGTTACTATTAGCCTTGTCAGCCCAACACTCTATTCACGATGTATACTAGAATTGTTGACAAATTAATGCCAGTCCATTAAACATACATAGACTGTATTGGCAGGTTGAGCAATAACATTTCGACGTGGCTTTGTTTGGAGTAGAGCAGGAAACTGTATTCTAAAACTGCAAGAAAACTAATGAGAACTTCACTGGTGTAACCAACGATATTGGAGCTTGTATTGACCCATGACCGAAGCGAAGCGGAGGTGACTTCACATGATGATCTATAACATGAACGAAGCCTGCCAGCATCGTAATGGATTGGGTGCTCAAACCTTTTAGTCCGTGGGCTAGAGGGGGTCTACGTGCACCCCCCCCCCACAGGATAACAAACCTGTATTTTTCAGAACCCTTGGGATCCCTAGAATACGAAATGGAATTTTAACAGAAAAAATATAGGGACGCAATAGCTGTTATGGTCATGTTTTGAAGGGTACCGCAAAATCACGATTTTCCAAGCCAAATGCATTTTCGTCAAATCTGTCTTCTTGTAAGTCATGTGCTGAGCTCATTTTTTAACATAACCTCACTTGTTTGGTATCATTAGAAAGGGAATTTATTCCTCTTAAGATGACATATTTAATTATGCAATATCTGCTACAGTTTTTCTCAAATATAACCAAAACTTACCCCTTACCCCAAAATTTAACATTACAAATTACAGAAAATCTCAAATTCTACCAATTTTTTAGCTAGGCATAATAAAAAATGCAATGCTTTGTCTGAAATCTATTTTATTTGATACAGGGACATGTCAGAAATATGAAATAGACTTTTAACAGAAAAAATATTGGGAATCTACAGCTGTAACAGTCATATTTTGAAGGGTACCGCAAAATAATAGTGTTGCAGATTTGCATGCATTTTTGTTAAAACTGTCTTCCTATAAGTATCTGCTGAGCTTGTTGTTGAATATAATCTGGCTTGTTAGGTATCATTAGAAAGATAATTCACTAATCTTCAGAATGACATATTGTAACATGCAATATCTTCTATAGTTTTCATGATATGTAACCCAAACTTACCCCATACCCCAAAGTTTACATTGAAAATTTCAGTCATAGCTAAAACTAAATTCTAACATTTTTTTAGCTTGACACAAAACAATCTGGCCGTTTTTGCTATTAAATCTGTTTATTTGGTACAAAGACATGTCAGAATTATGAAATAGACTTTTAACAGAAAAAATATCGGGAATCTACATCTGTAACAGTCATATTTTGAAGGGTACCGCAAAATCATAGTGTAGCAGATTTGCATGCATTTTTGTTAAAATTGTCTTCTTATAAGTTATCTGCTGAGCTTGTTGTTGAATATAACCTGGCTTGTTAGGTATCATTAGAAAGATAATTCACTAATCTTTAGAATGACATATTGTAACATGCAATATCTTCTATAGTTTTCATGATATGTAACCCAAACTTACCCCATACCCCAAAGTTTACATTGAAAATTTCAGTCATAGCTAAAACTAAATTCTACCATTTTTTTAGCTTGACACAAAAAACCTGGCCGTTTTTGCTATTAAATCTGTTTTATTTGGTACAGGGACATGTGAGAAATATGAAATAGACTTTTAACAGAAAAAATATTAGGAATGTACAGCTGTAACAGTCATATTTTGAAGGGTACCGCAAAATCACAGTGTAGCAGATTTGCATGCATTTTTGTTAAAATTGTCTTCTTATAAGTTATCTGCTGAGCTTGTTTTTGAATATAACCTAGTTTGTTAGGTATCATTAAAAGATAATTAACTAATCTTTATAATGACCATTGTAATATGCAATATCTTGTATAGTTTTCATGATATGTAACCCAAACTTACCCCATACCCCAACATTTACATCGAAAACTACTGTCATAGCTAATGTCAAATTCAAGCAATTTTTAACGCAGACATAAAAAAATAGTCAATTTTTTGTATGAAATCTGTTTTATTGTGTACTTGGCCATATCAGGAGTATGAAATGAACTTTTAACAGAAAAAATATTGGGATTCTATAGCTGTAACAACTGTATTTTGAAGGGTACAGCAAAATCTCAGTATTCCTGATTCGCATGCGTTTTTGTTAAATCTGTCACCTTATAAGTCGTCTAATGAGCTTGTTATTGATTATAACCGGGTTTGTTTAGTATCATTGAAAAGGTAATTAAATAGTCTTTACAATGACATATTGTAACAGGTAATATCTTGTATAGTTTCCATGGAATATGACCAAAACATACCCCATACCCCAAGGTTTATATTGAAAGTACTGTCATAGATAACGTGATCAAATTCCGTGAATTTTTAGCTAGGCATGATAAAAATAGCTCTTTTCAGTATTAAATCTGTTGTATATGGTACTGGGTCATGTCAGAAATGTGAAATAGACTTTTAACAGAAAAAATATTTGGACTGTATAGTTAACAGGAAAAAAACAGAAAAAAAAAAAAAAAAATCAAAACACAAATAATTTTATTTGGACTGTATAGTTGTACCAGCCATATTTTGAAGGAAAGCAAAATCGTAGTACCGCAAATTGGCACCTTTTTTGTTAAATTCTTCTTCTTGTAAGTCATCTGCTGAACTTATTTTGTGACACAACCTGGCTTGTGAGGTATTATTAGTAGGAAAATTTATTCTTCTTTAAGATGACATATTGTAATATACAATGTCATACATAGTTTTCCTGGAATATGGTCAAACTTTACCTCATACCCAAAAAGTTCAAAGCGCAAATTACAGCGTATCTTAAATTCTACCATTTTTTGCTGCACATAATACAAAAGGCAATTCTTGTTTAAATTTGATTTATTTGTTACAAAACTATGTAACAAGTATAAAATTAACTTTTAACTTTTAAGATGATACAAGTTAGTAGCCATTTGGATCATTTTTGAGGGGGACCCATATATTGCAAATGTATGTGTTTCGGCAAATTTGCCCTGATACCTGGGTACCCTTCCAAATATGATCCAAAAGGCTACAAAATCATATTATGTTCCTGTTAAAAGTTAATTTCATATTTCTAACATATTTTTAACAAAAACACATATTTCATAGATTGCATACAAGCATTGCCTTTGGTATATAAAGTTAATAAATTGTAAAAAATGGTAGAGTTTCAGATTTGCAGTAATTTGCTGTGTAAACCTTGGGTATGGGGTAACCTTTGGTCCTATTTCATGAAACCTAAACAAGACATTGCATATTACAATATGTCATTTCAAAGACTAGTAAATTACCTTTCTATTGATCCTAACAAGCCAGGTTATGTCAAAAATAAAGCTCAGCAGATGACTTTTAAGAAGACAGATTTTACAAAAAAGCAAGCGAGTTGGCAATACTGTGATTTTGCGAGACCCTTCAAAATATGACTGTTACAGTTGTAGAGTCCAATATTTTTTCTGTTAAAAGTCTATTTCATAATTCTGACATGTCTCTGTACCAAATAAAACAGATTTAATAGCAAAAACGGCCAGATTTTTTGTGTCAAGCTAAAAAAATGGTAGAATTTGGTTTTAGCTATAACTGAAATTTTCAATGTAAACTTTGGGGTATGGGGTAAGTTTGGGTTACATATCATGAAAACTATAGAAGATATTGCATGTTACAATATGTCATTCTAAAGATTAGTGAATTATCTTTCTAATGATACCTAACAAGCCAGATTATATTCAACAACAAGCTCAGCAGATAACTTATAAGAAGACAAATTTAACAAAAATGCATACAAATCTGCTACACTTTGATTTTGCGGTACCCTTCAAAATATGACTGTTACAGATGTAGATTCCCAATATTTTTTCTGTTAAAAGTCTATTTCATATTTCTCACATGTCCCTGTACCAATAAAACTAGATTTAATAGCAAAAACGGCCAGATTGTTTGTGTCAAGCTAAAAAAATGGTAGAATTTGGTTTTAGCTATGACTGAAATTTTCAATGTAAACTTTGGGGTATGGGGTAAGTTTGGGTTACATATCATGAAAACTATAGAAGATATTGCATGTTACAATATGTTATTCTAAAGATTAGTGAATTATCTTTCTAATGATACCTAACAAGCCAGGTTATATTCAAAAACAAGCTCAGCAGATAACTTATAAGAAGACAAATTTAACAAAAATGCATGCAAATCTGCTACACTGTGATTTTGCGGTACCCTTCAAAATATGACTGTTACAGCTGTACATTCCTAATATTTTTTCTGTTAAAAGTCTATTTCATAATTCTGACATGTCTCTGTACCAAATAAAATAGATTTAATAGCAAGAACGGCCAGATTTTATATGTCTAGGTAAAAAAAGGGTAGAATTTAGTTTTAGCTATGACTGAAATTTTCAATGTAAACTTTGGGGTATGGGGTAACTTTTGGTTATATATCATGAAAACTATAGAAGATATTGCATGTTACAATATGTCATTCTAAAGATTAGTGAATTATCTTTCTAATGATACCTAACAAGCCAGATTATATTCAACAACAAGCTCAGCAGATAACTTATAAGAAGACAATTTTAACAAAAATGCATGCAAATCTGCTACACTATGATTTTGCGGTACCCTTCAAAATATGACTGTTACGGATGTAGATTCCAAATATTTTTTCTGTTAAAAGTCTATTTCATAATTCTGACATGTATTTGTACCAAATAAAACAGATTTAATAGCAAAAACGGCCAGATTGTTTGTGTCAAGCTAAAAAAATGGTAGAATTTAGTTTTAGCTATGACTGAAATTTCAATGTAAACTTTGGGGTATGGTTGGGGTAAGTTTGGGTTAGATATCATGAAAACTATAGAAGATATTGCATGTTACAATATGTCATTCTAAAGATTAGTAAATTATCTTTCTAATGATACCTAACAAACCAGGTTATATTCAACAACAAGCTCAGCAGATAACTTATAGGAAGACAGTTTTAACAAAAATGCATGCAAATCTGCAACACTATTATTTTGCGGTACCCTTCAAAATATGACTGTTACAGCTGTAGATTCCCAATATTTTTTCTGTTAAAAGTCTATTTCATATTTCTGATATGTCCCTGTATCAAATAAAATAGATTTCAGACAAAGCATTGCATTTTTTATTATGCCTAGCTAAAAAATTGGTAGATAGAATTTGAGATTTTCTGTAATTTGTAATGTTAAATTTTGGGGTAAGGGGTAAGTTTTGGTTATATTTGAGAAAAACTGTAGCAGATATTGCAT